>NC_081169.1:16121251-16441609 GCF_012432095.1 Onychostoma macrolepis
TTAGGTGTAGGATTGGTGTAGGGCAATAGCACAAACAGTAAGTACAGTATAAAAACCATTACGCCTATGGAATGTCCCCACTTTTCACAAAAATGAGCGTGTGTGTGTGTGTGTGTGTATATATGCAACGTTTATATATATATATATATATATATATATATATATATATATATATATATATATATATATATATATATATATATATATAAAAAAAAAAAAAAAAAAAAAAAAAAAAAAAAAAAAATCGAATTTCAAATATTCGTCGAATTTAAAATAAAAATACACATTCGAATGCAAAACGTTGCATTCGAATTTTTGGGATGTGTCTGGCATCCTTATCTGGCGCACAAGATGCGATGAAGATGTAGGTAGGTATCATTGCATTTTAATGCTTTTTTTTTTTAGCCTATCCAGTTGAACCCACTGGATACGTCAATGCGGAGATTATGTTGTTTATGTCAAAACTGGAACCAAGCCCTTCACACAGAACGCATATTTATCGCATTTTCTAGAGGGACATCTATCACCGTTGCACTCGCGTCTTGCAAAAGAGAGTCGGATATTTAGAAAGCCATTTAAAATTATTGTAAGTTCAACTTTGAAAAAACATGTCTCAAAACTTTATGGCGGGACGGGTCTCTCCCCATTCCACTGCATCTCATGTTTTTAAAATAAAAAAAAAAGTAACGTTACTCTTTGTGATGGGTTTTCCATGCTTTGTATTAAACTTGTATACATGATGCTGTTTTGTTTCTAATTGTTTAAGCAACTTAATTATAAAAGGTTAAACATTATTTTAAACATTATTCAAAGATAGTCGTGTTATTTTATGCTTTGAAGAACCGTGGATCAGTAATATTTTGCTCGATGCGCCCTCTTGTGGCCTCAGGAGAGAAGCCAAAGCTTTTTTCCCCCTAACTGAAATTATGCCTTTTAAATTCAAATATAATTAATATAATTTTAGTTTTTCAGCCATTTTGACAGCCCTAATATATATATATAGACAGACATATATAGACACATACATATACATATATATGTGTATGTGTGTGTGTGTGTGTGTGTGTGTGTGTGTGTGTGTGTGTGTGTGTGTGTGTGTGTGTGTGTGTGTGTATGTATGTATGTATGTATATATATATATATATATATATATATATATATATATATATATATATATATATATATATAAAATGATAAACACAACACTTTTGTTTTTGCCCCCATTTTTCATGAGCTGAACTCAAAGATCTAAGACTTTTTTTATGTACATAAAAGGCCTATTTCACTCAAATATTGTTCACAAATCTGTCTAAATCTGTGTTAGTGAGCACTTCTCCTTTGGCGAGATACTCCATCCACCTCACAGGTGTGGCATATCAAGATGCTGATTAGACAGCATGATTATTGCACAGGTGTGCCTTAGGCTGGCCACAATAAAAGGCCACTCTAAAATGTGTAGTTTTATCACACAGCACAATGCCACAGATGTCGCAAGTTTTGAGGGAGCGTGCCATTGGCATGCTGACTGCAGGAATGTCCACCAGAGCTGTTGCCTGTGAATTGAATGTTAATTTCTCTACCATAAGCCGTCTCCAAAGGCGTTTCAGAGAATTTGGCAGTACATCCAACCGGCCTCACAACCGCAGACCACGTGTAACCACATCAGCCCAGGACCTCCACATCCAGCATCTTCACCTCCAAGATCGTCTGAGACCAGCCACCCGGACGGCTGCTGCAACAATCGGTTTGCATAACCAAAGAATTTCTGCACACACTGTCAGAAACCGTTTCAGGGAAGCACATCCTCATCGGGGTCTCGTCCTGACTGTAGTTCGTCTGTTGCATTTGAGTGGGCAAATGCTCACATTCGATGGCGTCTGGCACTTTGGAGAGGTGTTCTCTTCACGGATGAATCCCGGTTTTCACTGTACAGGGCAGATGGCAGACATGGCGTCATCTGGGTGGCGGTTTGCTGATGTCAATGTTGTGGATCGAGTGGCCCATGGTGGCATGTTGCAAGGATCTATATACAATTCCTGGAAGCTGAAAACATCCCAGTTCTTGCATGGCCAGCATACTCACCGGACATGTCACCCATTGAGCATGTTTGGGATGCTCTGGATCGGCGTATATGACAGCGTGTTCCAGTTCCTGCCAATATCCAGCAACTTCGGACAGCCATTGAAGAGGAGTGGACCAACATTCCACAGGCCACAATCAACAACCTGATCAACTCTATGTGAAGGAGATGTGTTGCACTGTGTGAGGCAAATGGTGGTCACTGTGTGAGGCAAATGGTGGTCAGATTTGTGAACAATATTTGAGAGAAATAGTGTACTTTTATGTACATAGAAAGTCTTAGATCTTTGAGTTCAGCTCATGAAAAATGGGGGCAAAAACAAAAGTGTTGCGTTCATAATTTTGTTCAGTGTACATACATACATACATGCATATATATGTTTTAAAATTATTTTATTAAAAAAAGTTCAGATTATTTAATATATAGATCTTTCTTGCTGGTCAAACATTCTCGTTTAAACAAACATTTCAAAAACTGAGGTTTGCTTTTTCAAGAGACATGCGGTACATTTATTCCTACAGAAAAAGAGGAAACAGAAATAATGTGTGTTTCTGACCAGTACGGGAGGCAGCCTCCAGAGGTCCAGCTTCTTGGTGGCCAGGCGGTGGGTTTTACACTTGGAGCAGTAATAGAGCTCATCTTCTCCCAGCTCTTCTTCACTGGTAAAGGCTTTCAAACAGCTGTCCAGACTGATAGGCTCTGCCTGAGTGCGCCGACTCTGCTCTACACTGGGATGCTCTTCCACTATCTGCCCACATAAACATTAGCAATTAACTACCTGATACACAACAGAATGAAATAACTACTCAGAGGTCTGAACTACGAAAATAAATTATTTATAAGATTTTAATAATCATGCAACCAGGAATTAATTTGTAATTACATTTAAAAGCATTTTTTAAAATGTACAATTAAACATTTGTATTTGCAGATTTTTGTAAGTTATAAAACTGAGAGTTATAATTTCAAATGTACCATAAAATCTAGTGCAAAAACCATGGATTTCACTCTGTTATCTTGAAATTTTAAACAACTAATTTACTATGACTTTGCAGGAGCTTTTGCCTTCAGAAAGTGTCTTTTGCAAGTAGCAATGACAGATCATAATTAGCAGTCCAAGGCTTATCAGCAGCTTTTGCTCGAGGTAAAATAGGTAGCAGATCCAGAAAATAATTAATCATACAATATGCTTTTAATGGATTTCTCAGCTGTGATATGAGATAGAAGTGAATCTCTTCACAGGGAATGACAGTACTGGCAGAGTAATCATTGGGTTTAAGGGATATATTAAGTCCTGCGGTGCGGCATCAGATTGAATCCAGTAACATAAAAACGTCACCCTTCACACAGGGACAAACCTTGAACTGACTGAAATCTCAGTAGACTGGTTTTATGGCCTTTAAAATCTTTAAACATCCTTATAGCACTCACCCTTTCTTGAGAGGTCTGGTAACGAAGGTGCAGAGCGGTGGGGTCCCAGTCTACAGCAATGTAAGCATTCCCCAAAGATGCTCTGTCTTCATTACAGTCCACTGTGCAGCCTCTGCAGAACCTGGCAAAGTCACCGACAACCCTTGTCAGTCACGACAACCCACGCTGTGGTGTGAGATACTGTATGTGCCTGCACAACCGCTGAATTTAAAGCCTTACCTATACCAGGGACACCAGGCACAGGAATTACCATCTTTCTGCACCACTCGCAGAGTGAAGGGGTACTGGTAGCCCAGACTGTCATCACTGGAAGAGATAGTGTTAACAAGTTTACTTCAACTTCAAAATTTTGGACATAAGTTACGAAGTAAAATGAATAAGAAATTTTTAAGATTCTGGACTATTTCCTGACTTTTTTTAAACAAGCTAAGAAAACTAAGGAATTGTGAAATTTTCAATTATTATGATAATATTATAATTTGTAATGATTTGTATTAAATTACAATAATGTAAAATAGAAGCAATTTCATTAGTGATACCAGATGTTTTAATAAATTATCAGTACATTTGTCACCTGATGTTTTAGAGAGTTTTTACTACTTTCTACTAACAGAGACAATAGAGAGAAGAGACAGGAAATAATTGTGAAGGGAAATGGGATCCGGAAATGACTGCATTAAAAACTAACAGCTCATACATTTAGTACATCTTTCTTATTATCAAAATATACACTACCTTGCTAAAGTCTGGGGTCAGTAAGATGCACATTTTTTTTAAGAATTTAATACTTTTATTCAGCCCAGACACTTTAAATTGATCAAAAATTACAATATTTCTTTTCAGTTTAATGCTGTTCTTTCTATTTCTATTGCACAACTGTTTCAACAATAATAGTAAAACATATTTCTTGAGCACCAAATCTGCATATCAGAATGAATTCTTAAGGATCATGTGACACTAAAGATGGAATAGAGAATTGGCTGCTGAAAATTCAGCTTTGACACAGGGATAAATTAAAAATTACAAAAATATATTTAAAATAGTAAAGAGTTATTTTACATTTTAATAATATGAAACAATATTACAGTTTTTTTTAATCAAATAAATGCAGCCTTGGTGAGCATAAAAGACTTCTTTTAACAATTTTGCAGACCTTAAATTTTGAACGGTAGTGTAATTCAATCCTGTTTTAGCAAATATCTAAATCAATCATCAACCATCAACATAATCCTTGTGAGCTGCAGATGCCACTGACCAGTCTTGAGCATGGTTGCTGGCTTCCTGTGGGGGCAGAGGGCTGGCAAGTCGAGACACCTGGATCCACACGGCATCATACAGGTCCTTCTTACTCGTGTGAACTGTGCATGGCACAATCAGTGGCATGCCGAACAGACTGGGCCTGTTCTTCTGAGAGGACAGGAAGTACAGCTCTGTCCGCATCTGAGGGGACAGACCTTGCACTTAGGATGCTTACGACCATCATGTGAAGTCTAACAGTGAATACATCAGTAAATCCTCACCATCTTCCTGTGCATGGCAATGATGTAGCCAATGAAGGGGCTGTCTTGCACCAGCACGGCATGGCCATTAGGAATCCCATTGGCGAGGGGCTTCTCTGGGGTGCAGGGGACCACTGTGCTGGGCATGCCATTAGGAATCAGGCCAGACTTTCCAATGTGGTTGTTCCCTGCTGTCCCATTAGCCACAGGTGGTTTTTCTAAAAGAGACATTTATGGGTCAATGACAAATCAGAGTGTCTATGGTAAAGCGAAAGCTTCTCTTCTAAAGAAATATTTGACCCAAAAATGAAAATTTGCTTAATATTTAGACAACCTCAGGCGATCCAAGATGTAGATGAGTTTGTTTCTTCATCAGAACAGATTTGGAGAAATCATTACATCACTTGCTCACCAATGAATGGGTGCCGTCAGAATAAGAGTCCAAACAGTTGAAAAAACATCACAATAATCCACACAACTCCAGTCCATCAATTAACATCGTAAAGTGAAAAGCTGCACATTTGTAATAAACAAATCTATTATTCATATTTTTTTTCATAACTTTAAACTGTTGTTTCTAACTAAAATACAAGTCGTCTATCCATAATATTAACAGAATGGCCAGAAGTGACATTTTAGAGTTAAAACGCCTAAATGATGGATGTGTTTCTTATAAACATGCAGCTTTTAAATTCAGAAGACATTAATTGATGGACTGGAGTCGCGTGGATTATTGTAATGTGTTTATCAGCTGTTTGGACTAATTCTGACGGCACCCATTTACTGCAGAGGATCCATTGGTGAGTAAGTGATGTAACACTAAGTCACATTTCTCCAAACCTCAAAGAAACAAACTCACCTAATCTGGGTGCCCTTTGGGTGAGTAAATTTTCAGCAAATTTTCATTTTTTAGTCAACTATTCCTTTAAGGAAAAAGGAAAGAAGTAATCAATCATTGTTACCCGTTATCACTGGAGACGTGACTGAGGTGGGCGAGCCAGGCACAGGGATCTCAAATGCACAGAGAAAGCCATTCACAGTGTGTCGCACCTTCTGGTTGTCTTGAGGAAAGTTCTAGACCAAAGCAAGCATATTTGTTTTAAAAGCCAGGCCACATGGATTGTATCAACAACAGTCATCTTGTGGTGAGTTGAGCTGACCTTGATGTTGGATGTGTGAACCTCAGCCAGTAGAATCTGCTCAGGTTTCAGGCTGCACAGCTCGCTCAGCTGTTTCTTCAGGCCCATGTACTTCTCATCCATGTTGAGACGCAGCCCGTACCGCACCGGAGTGGAGCCGTCAAGTTTGATAACTGCAAGTCAAAAAAGCTTTTATGTGAGACTGGCGTACCTGCTGATGGATTTTAAAGTGTTTATGTTTTCTCTCTGCTTGGCTTCACCTGTGATTTCTAAGTGCATAGAGCTGTCCATGGGAAGTGGCAGCGACAGGAAGTTAAAGGGGTCGAAGCGGGCACTGATATGGCCACAGGTCTTGCACTTCACCTGGGACCTGAGCTGCCCATGGAAGAGGTCGACCACGATAGAACGATTTCTCCGCAAATGGTTTTCCCAGGCCTGTGATGAGAAACACACAGATGTCGTTAGGGTGAAACGGCTTCCCATTAGCATGTCATCAGTGTACCCATTTAGGTTCATTAGAGCCCTATGAAATCAGTTTTATTTTTCCCCAAATTCCGTTTTATTTTTTTCCAAATTCTTTTATTTTTTTCAGTGTTCATTTTTATGGATTCCATTTTTTATTTATCAAAAACCATGTCTAATTAATTGAAATCATGAAACTTACAATATTAAACAGCAATTTTTTAAAAGTTTAACAAAAATTACATTTTAAGACCCTATGAAATGTGTTTTATTTTTTCTCAAATTCCATTTTATTATTATTATTGTTTTTTCTTTTACCAAATTCTGTTTTCTATTAATTTTCTGGATTCCATTTTAAATCGCTTCATAAAATATTAATAATCAAAAGAATAATCTAATGAATTGATTTTATTATTATAAAAAATCAAGAAATACTTCGTGTATTTACATTTTTCTGCTTTATTTTTTCTGGTAAATATTCATTTAAAATTAATATTTTAATAATAACCTTATTAGCAGTAGTAGTACTATAATTACATTACATGATATTTCTGTCAACGTTTCTTCAAATTAAACCAAACTTTTATTTTGACGGGTTGCTGTGAAGACTAAGTTTCTGTTTGTATATGACAACAGTTTTACTCAAAAGAAACAGTAAAATACTCATGAAGAGACTCTCAGAGCAGTTCTAGAGATTATGTTGCTTGATGCTGCAGAGGCTGAAAACATCGCAAGCATAACACACGCTTCTGTATGTGTGTAAACAAAACCGTGCATCTGCATCATTAATTTACACAGAAAAACGGGGCTGAAAAACACTAGTCTGACACTGACCTCTGTGGCCACTTCATGATCTGGCCGACCATCGCTGTCCTTGAGCTCCACGTAAGGCTTCTCATGCACACGATTCAAGTCCTCGTGAAGCCCATCCAACAGGAAGGCCAAAAGCTCCTGGGAGTCTTGCTGCTGGAAGCCGTTGAATCTTGGTGCATACTTTGCTATTGTCCACTACAAAAATGTTTTTAAAAAATGGCATAAGAATTTTAATGGAAACATTTGGGTTTGATGCTCATAATAATAGAGATGTTATCAACTCACCCTGAGTTTCAGAGGTGCAATGTTCTTCTGGGTGCCGCTCCAGAGTTCCTGTACCAAATCACCATAGCATTTGGCCATGTGACCACGCATTCCTATTGGATTGGTTCTGTCAAGGCAAGACAGCTCATTGGTCAAGAGGTATGGCAAATATCACAGAAGTCACAACATGGTGTGACCAACTCGAACGTGAGCAAAATCTGCATGGGGAACTTAACCTTGCACAAAACTCTTGTGGATTCCAGTTGAAATGACTGGATTTCACAAGCAAAATTTTAAAAAGCAATGGTAAATGTGACTGCACATTAACTTAGCAGTTATAAGTGGTTTGAGTTTTAAAAAATATCTCCGTACCTGTTAAGCTCATAAAGGTGTCGCCCTGAGATAAAGTACTCAGTGAGGGGCTTGGTATTGCTTACACACTGAATACTGGAGTTCATGAAGCATGTGTTACCTAGGTTACTCAAACCTGTGGCACCTTTCTCTGTAGGAACTGTAAGAGAAATAGCAAAATTTACACACAATTATTTGAGACTGAAGGTTTGATTAAATTTATACTCCTCTGGCTCAGCCACTTGAGTACTATCTCCATGAAGTTCAATTACTCAGTATTTCATAGAGTTCGATAGCAACATTGTGAGTCTTTAAAATGTCACAGCTGATGTCGGTCTTGATATGACTTTTTTTTTGCTTTATGTAATTACTTCTTTGATTCTTGCTGCTTTCATTCCTGTGTTAATAATCTACTTGATATGTGCTTTGATACAAGTAACCAGTCTAAAGAATTGTATTATAGTGCCATCTAGGCAAGGTCAAACTCAGATAAACATTCTGACATTTGTAGATAGCTTGGCCAGCCTCCAGTTTTCATAGATTTTTCCAACATTTTCCAAGACCTCTGACATTACCTTTGTGTCTGTCGATTTTGCTGCTGTTTGCAATGAAAGACATTTCCTCTGGCCAGCTCATATCTTTGTTTCGAACTAGAGAGAGGGAAAGATATCTTAATAATTTTTCCTTTTCCATCAGTACAGCCATGCATGCTTCGCAATTTAATCCACACAGGTCAGCAAATGTGAATTGAGATAAAACTTTAAGACAGATAAATGTCACAGACATACCCTCAATGACTAAGTGCTGTTCGTCTGGAATTTTCAAACTTTCTAATGTGTGATCTTCATCGTCTAGGAGAGTGAGGTAATTCTGATAAAAAGACATTATAAAACAAGATTAGTATACAATGTAATGGATGTATCATAAATTATTAAAGACCTATCATTAAAGAATTATTAGAAACAATATAAATAAAGAATAATTATTAAAGAATTAATTAATTGGAGTTTTGTGGCTTGTAGTTTTAAATAACATTTTAAAATATATTAAAATAAAAAACAATAACTTTAAATCGTAAAAACATTTCACAAAATTGTTTTTATTTTATTTTTGTATTGTACTTCTTTTAAAAAACGTTTTTAAAAAATTGAATGGTAATGTACAGTGGTGTGAAAAGTTTTTGCCCCCTTCCTTTTTTTAACTTTTTTTTTTTTTAATTTTTTGCATATTTTTCACATTTAAAAGCTTCAGATCAAACTAATTTTAATATTACACAAAGATAATGCAAGTAAATACAATATGCAGTTTTTAAATAATTTCATTTATTAAGAGAAAAAAAGCTGTCCAAACCTACCTGGCCCTACATGAAAAATTAATTGCCCCCTCTTGTTAAATCATGAAAGAACTGTGATTAACCACATTATTTTAGAAAGCCGAGTTAAATTTCACTAGCCAAACCCAGGCCTGATGACTGCCAGACCTGTTGAATCAAGAAATCACTTAAATAGAACCTGTCTGACAAAGTGAAGCATGTTTAAAGAGCAATACATCATTCCGCGATCTTAAGAAATTCAAGAACAGATGAGAAACAAAATAGTTGACATGTATCAGTCTGGAAAGGGTTATAAAGCCATTTCTAAGGCTTTGGGACTCCAGCGAACCATGGTCAGAGCTATTATCCACAAATGGAGAAAACTTGTAACAGTGGTGAACCTTCCCAGGAGTGGCCGGCCTACCAAAATTACTCCAAGAGCACATAGACGACTCATCCAAGAGGTCATAAAAGAACCCAGAACAACATCTAAAGAACTGCAGGCCTCACTTGCCTCAATTAAGGTCAGTGTTCATGATTCAATAATAAGAAAGAGACTGGGCAAAAACAGCATCCATGGGAGAGTTCCAAGGCAAAAGCCATTGCTGACCAAACAGAACACAAAGGCTCGTCTCACATTTGCCAAAAAATATCTTGATTATCCCCAAGACTTTTGGGCAAATATTCTGTGGACCGATGCGACAAAAGTTGAACTTTTTGGAAGGTGTGTGTCCCGTTACATCTGGCGTAAAACCAATGCAGGATTTCACAAATAGAACGTCATACCAACAGTCAAACATGGTGGTGGTAGTGTGATGGTCTGAGGCTGCTTTGCAGCTTCAGGACCTGAATGACTTGCCATAATTGATGGAACCATGAATTCTGCACTCTATCAGAAAATCCTGAAGGAGAATGTCCGGCTGTCAGTTTGTGACCTGAAGCGCACTTGGGTTATGCAGCAGGACAATGATCCCAAACACACCAGCAAGTCCACCTCTGAATGGCTCAAGAAAAACAAAATTAAGGTTTTGGAGTGGCCAAGTCAAAGTCTAGGCTTAAATCCGATTGAGATGCTGTGGCATGACCTTAAACAGTCCATTCATTCTCGAAAAACCTCCAATGTGGCTGAATTAAAACAATTCTGCAAAGAAGAGTGGGCCAAAATTCCTCCACAGTGATGTGAAAGACTCATTGCTAGTTATCGCAAACACTTGATTGCAGTTATTAGTTTTAGGGGGCAACTGCTTTTTCACGTAGAGCCAGGCAGGTTTGGACAGCTTTTTTCCCTTAATAAATGAAATCATTATTTCAAAACTGCATTTTGTATTTACTCAGGTTATCTTTGTGTAATATTAAAATTTGTTTGATGGTGTCAATCATTCAACTGTGAAAAATATATATATAAAAAATAAAATAAAAAAAAAACAGGAAGGGGGCAAAAACTTTTTCACAACACTGTATGCATTACCCTTAATGATTAACAAAAAAATTTGAATGCTTTCACATTTCAAATTCGCAGTCTTTCTCTTCCAGGAAAATGAATCAAAATATTCATCCTGCACAGATCTTTGTCAAATCAAACACTCTCTATAATCAGAATTCTCCTTCCCCAATACCACCAGTGGCTATTTTTGATATGCTCCACTCAAATATTCTTGACTAATTGGAAATATGTGAACACAGGAATTTTCATTTTGAAGCGTTCATTCTAACAGCTGTGAGGTGACATCGGTAACTTTATAATGAGGACAGATTTGCATATGAATGTCTTTGATCAGAGTTTGATGTTCTTTTATTCAGTATCTGTTAAGAAGGTCCCCACCTCACTGTTGTAGAGCCAGAGGCGCATGTCCTCTTCCTTGATGCGTAACCTCTGGGACAGGTACTCATGAATGTCTTTAATGGTGCCCATCCTGCTGAAACAGCCTGTGTATGCCAGCACTCGCTTCAGAGGGGCATTCGGAGAAGGAACGTTTCCTGAGTTGGGAATGAAGCAGCCTTTAGCATTCTCTTTGTCACATGCAATAAAATATTTAATATTGTTTCAAATACAACTCTTTAGAGCATTTCCAGCCTACTATGTTGTTATATATTCAAAAAATAACTTTAAGTCATTGAGAATGTAAACTTAATTTAACCTACTGTACTAAATTAGTCTAAATTAACACTTTTATGGATTCATTTTAATGCAATAATGAAAAATGTAAAGTTTCAGCCAATCCATAGATTCTAATAAGCATGCTATTAAATCAACCAGTCACAAGGAGCACACAGATCAATATACAACACACACACACACACAACCCCAATACCTGATTGACAGACTGAGGATTAGTTGTAAGGTAGCAGCAAGAAAGGGCAAAAGTCATTTTCAAAGGGAACATTCATCAATTCATTAGTCTGGGTGATTTAAATAAAAATCATGTCATATTTTTTAAATTATTCCAGTCTTGTAAAAAAAACAAAAAAACAAATCAAATAAAAATACATTTAAGATTTATACAGCAATTACTGATTTCATAGGAGACCAAAAAAAAAAAAAAAAAAAAAAGGTTGGTATGATTGCAAAGCAAACAATTATAGGAAATCAGAGAGCGCTCATCTTTACCCACACCAAACAGTCTTCTGAGCCTGGCAAAGCCATGACAGCCTTAACAATAAGGAAGCCCACTATTAGGCCAGCACTACATTTTATGTTTCACAATCACTTATATGCGTTTTTATGTTTACAAACTTAAATATTTGGATATATTTTTGTATGTATTCAACATTAATTTATATTTAGCTGTCATTACAGTTTTTTTAACTCAGATGATGACTCTAGGTGATGGCATCAGAATTTGGCTCTTTAGTTATCCAGACAGATCATTTTGCTGAGACCGAGCTGGGTGTTTTAGAAGATTAGAGGAGGTGGTCAAGGCAGTGGAGGTAGCCTCTCTCTTGCTGCAGGCTTACGTTACCTCTGGGCATATGTGGAGGGAACATTCGCAGGCTGCTCATACCCATATTGACCCAGATGTTAGACTGAGGGCTGCGTGTGGCTGGTTGCTGGCGCAGGAACAGAAGGTAGCGGGGAAAGAGCTCCAGCTCGGCTTGAGCTGTTACTGTAGACATGATGACCTGAAGGAAGAAGAGACAGCATAAGCACAATGGAGAAATGCACTGGGCTTGACTATAGTGGTGCGCTTGCTTAAGAGAGAAGCTAATTTGAGTGAAAAGTTCACAGGCCAGATTCACATGACCATTATTTGAAATCTTAAAGCACTTTTCATGGTCATTCCGCATTTAAAATTATTTTAAACCTCTACTGCATACATTATGACAAAAAGTTTGATTTATTACTCTTGCATGAAACATATTTTAATATTATATATAATTATGTTTTAATATCATACATAAATAAAAACTAAACATGCTTCCAAAATTATTAAATAAACGACATGCGACATGTTTAAATTAATTGATTTGTAATTAAATTTTATTAAGTCAAAATATTAAAATATTATTTAAAAAAAAACATTTCAGCTATTTTTCATATTATACAAATAATTGTAATGACCCCTAATGTTTTACAATGATGTTTACTCACTAAGAAATATGAATCATACTTTTTATGGGGGAAGAATCCATAATTAAAAATTATTTCTCAGTTTATCCTTCACATGATGCGTCATGTCAGCAAAATAATTTAAATCACCTCCAGAATGTAACCTATTTATTGTTTATTTGAAGACATCCCATCATTATTAACCATTTTAAGGCTATATGAATCATGTGCTTGCAAAGTGAAGAAAATGAGTCTGATAATGAGAGGCAACACTGTCCAATAGAGTGTTAAGTCAAAATAGAAAAACAAAATCTATATTCAGGAAACAGGTTTAGCAACATCTGACACAGTTCATGTGACACTTCATGTCACGTCATCAGGAATCTTGTGTGTCAAAGCAAATGACATTCACTGAAGTGAATTAAATGGCCATGGTGGCACCTCTGATGGGAGATAGCATACATACCGGTCGGGGCAGGCTGAGGTTGGCACCATACCAGTGGTAAAGTGCCCTCCATACTGGCTCTGGCACTGTCTCAAAGTCCCGACTAGACACCAGCTGTTGGGATTTCTTTAGCCGGCCTCCCTCCATGGTCAGTGTGGGTGCCTGGACAAAACAGATTCACACACTTCATATTGACAGCAATTTGCAATGGCAACTTGTAGCGAATAGTCGACCTCCAGTGAATAAATCACAGGTGATGTTAGTGCCTTTCACCCCGCTCTTCTCCGATGACACTGAGAGTGGGAGGATGGATGAAGAGGTCTCATTTTGACTTAAATACTGCTATGCATTGTGTAGCGTAAAGAAAGCCTGATAATATGGGATGCTACATTAATACAAGTCTGCAAATGTGTTTGTGACAAGGCATTACAGAAGCAAGTAGTATTATTTAAAAATGCTTTTAGCTTCACATAAAAGCATTCATTTTCTAGAACACAAATGTCACAGGATTAATTTGTTCTAGGTAATTTAAAATTCAAAAATGGCACTTTAGTGTCGTTTTGAGCTCTCTAAAGCTATAATTAGAATAGAAGAAAAACAGCTTGAAGGTGCTATTTTCCCTGCAGGTCTATCGAATGCACTTTAGCAGTCATTTTGATGGACAAGAGGATTATCGGTGGCTTCCTGGTTTCGGTGGGTGTTCTGGACACATGTACACTCACCTTCACGGGCTCGGTGGTCACCAGAGGCTGGTTGTCTATGGCACCAGGTCTCTGCACAGCCATGCTGTTGGGCAAATGGCCATTGGCGCTGGAGAAACACTGGTTGTTGTTATCAGAGATGTTGTGCTGCCGAGCAAAGCAGACGTCTGTGGCAGAGGAAGTGGCATGTGGGGTCAGGCCTGGGGAAGTGAAAACACATTTTGTAATGGAGGCTAAACACTGTATCTGAGACTTTATTGCATTTTACTGGACCGGAGCACTACCCATAAGGCTACTATTCTTTGTTTCGAACACCACAGCTGAAATTGTTGGAATTTTACTTTTGAAAGACGTCTTTAATGCTAAGGCTGTATTTATTTGATCAAATGCAGGTAAAACTTAAATATTACTAGAATTTAAAATAACTGTTTTCTATTGTAATGTATTTTAAAGTGTAATTCATTCCTGTGATGGCAAAGTTGAATTTTCAGCAGCCAATTACTTCAGTGTCACATGATCCATCAGAAATCATTCTAATATGCTGATTTGATGCTCAAGAAACGGTTCTTATTATTATCAGTGTTATAAACAATTGTGTTACTTCATACTTTTTTGTGGAAACCATTTTTGCAGGATTCTTCAGTTTAAAAGAACAGCATTTATTTGAAATAGAAATCTTTTGTAACACTATAAATGTCTTTACTGTCACAATTTAATGTGGCCTTGCTAAATAGAAGTATTCATTTCTTTAAAAAATAACTAAATTCTAAATCTAAATTCTGTCATTAATTACTCACCCTAATGCCGTTCCAAACCCATAAGATCTTTTTAAATTTTTTTTTATTGGAAAGAGATACAATTCACAACATCTGTTTATGACATTTGTAACTTTTACAGCATTTCCAACTTATATTCCCGATTCAGGGGGAAAAAAACTGCTCAAAAAGCTCTTCATGACAAAAACAAATCAATATCTCTCTTTAAATTATCTTCCAATTATAGCAAAAACTATTTACAAAAGAAAGGGGATGTAGACACAATATTTATATATAAACACAAAACATATGTTCTATAACAAAGCATAGACAAACCCTGCATAGACAGAAAGGCAACTGTACTGTATAGGGGTCGACCGATATGTGTTTTTCAGGGCCGATGCCGATACCGATTATTACAGACCAAGCGGACCGATAATCAATATTTTTAACCGATATATTATGTCTAATGTAAAAATGAAAATTAATGTCAAAATTAAGAATAACAAGGGCTCTGACAAAAACTGCCTTCCCTGGTATTGATTGCACTTCTTACTCTTGTCATCCTCCATGCATCCATCTACAATAAGGGTAATATAAAGAGAGTGTTAAAAGTGGGGCCACTGCACGCTTCATGATTAAGCCTATGAATACTGTACTACAGCTAAACAGCTTGGGGAAATGTAAGTATTTGGCTTCAATAATTTACATGTTAGAAATGTATGTGGAATAGCATAACCTCTCATAATTATAATATAAAAGTGTAAATAATTTAATTGTCTTCATAGCTCCATTGTAGAAGTTGTGAAGAAGACTGCAACTATTTTAATTAAACTATAACACTAATAGCCTGTTATAGGCACACTTGGTTCAATAGCCTATTGAAATGTCACAATTTATGTCGTCATAATCTTGGCCTATGTGACAGTAATTTCGATTAGTTTTAATTTACAGTGCAGTGCAAATGAAGCCATAAAACATTAATTTCAGTTATCTTTTATTCAAATGAGAGTTAAACTCAATTTTTTGGCAAACAAATGGGTTTACCATTAAAATTAAAACATGGAATAAATAGCGTATTGTGTGATTATTCTTTTAAACAAAAGTTGTTGTTGTAGTAGTAGTAGTAGTAGATAAACCAAACTTTTATTTTGATGGGTTGCCATGAGGACCTCTTAAGTTTCTGTATAGCCTATGTATGTGATATGACCATCGTTTTACTCAAATGAAACGGTCAAATGCTCATGAAGCAACTCTCAGAGCAGTTCTGGGGATGTTGGTCATGTATTTATGTCCTCATTTAGTGAGACGGCAGATGCTGAAAACACAGCGAGCGTCGCGCACTTCAGTGTGTGTGTGTGTGTGTCTGTGCTATTCACATATACAGAGACACGCAGAACATACAGAATTCATATTTAAATAAGTCTTTTTGCAGCTTAATATTTACAGATACTAGTCCATAGCGCTAATCGATTTAAGTGAACTGACCTACTTTTGATTAATTCATCCAAACTTTGACGAACTCTGTGACTCCGCGTTATACAGTAAATTCCCTTTATATGACTGGATTCCGCGATTCCGTCTGTGTTTTCCCCATCGCGGAAACCATAAATAAATAATATTGAGGTGTTTTGCAACTTCAGTGTAGTGGATTGTGATTCATTGCAACTTGAGCAACGTCTGCTGCTGCCTTTGAGAGACAACTGATGCGTGATGATCACTGAAACTGTAGCAAGCGCTTTCAGTGAGAGTGCCTTAGTCTTCCACATTGATTGGTCTGACTCGTGACTCCCAACAAATCAGATGCGCGGTGGGCGGAGACTGCTCGAGGCCACAGAGTGGTGAGTTCTGACAGGCTGCATCAGAGCCAAATAGCGCGTTTCAAAATTAGATAATTATATCGGCACATCGGTTTTGAAAATGACCGATACCGATAATCATAAAAATGCTTAATATCGGTGCCAGGCCGATAATCGGTCGACCCCTAGTACTGTACTACATTCAAGACCCAGAAAGGTAGTAAGGACATCGTTAAAATAGTCCATGTGACATCAGTGTTTCAACCTTAACTGTACGAAGCTATGTAAATACTTTTTGTGTGCAAAGAAAACAAAAATAAAGACTTGATTCAACAATTTCTTCTCTTCGGCACATGTTCACAAGAATATCACCAAAATCTTAATTTGTGTTCCAAAGATAAACGAAGGTCTAATGGGTTTGGAACGACTTGAGGGTGAGTAATTAATTAATGGCATTAATTAATTTTCATTTTTAGGTGAACTAAGACTTTAACTCTAGCAACTGAGTTTGTACTTACTATTACCAGTGCTCTCTGAAGCCTCCGATGAGCTGGAGATGTTATCAGGGAATTTTTCTTCTGGGGAACTAGGGGAACGGACCACTATTCCAATTCTGTTCAGGACAGGGTCTATAGGTGTTGTTGACTGAGAACTTCTCATCCCACTGCCCTGCATTGATGGCTGCTCCATGACAATCGACTTATTATCCTGTTTAACACAATAGGTTGTATATCAAAAATCAAGAATCCACCATATGGTCAGTATTATCAATAAAAAAAACTGGGCAACACAAAACTAAAACATCACGCTACTTTTTGGCCAGTTGATGCCTGACAGAAACAAGATCCAGCTTGATTTTTAAATCAGTTTAGTATTTTCTGTTGTCCACTTATAATTACAAGGTTTGAAAATTGGTCACAATATAGTTAGTCGCACAGTAAATTTACAACAATCTTATTTCAAAACAATTGAAAAGGAACGTAATAAATCATATGACCCCTTTTCGTTGTTATGTATAGGCTGAATAGGCATATTGCTGACTCACATATCTGACATAGTCTTTCCATTGCTGCCACCATTGCATGGAGATCAGGAACCAGTTCTGACTGGGTTGTAGCCCATGTCTGCTCTCCCTCTCCAGCCAACCCCTGTGCCGTCACACAAAATCAGTGTGGATAACAGTCAGTCAGTCAAAGAACTATCATACTTATACACAAGCACCAAAATAACCCAACAAAACAACAAGACATCAATGCTAAACTTGCAGTATAGCTAAAGCAATACAACAGACACACTGATGTGAAACAGTATTTATAGTATCGTTTTGAGCACCGTCAGTTCTGCTGGAAAATCTAATTGAAAATGAAATTGTGTTCTCGATCTCTGTCTGGTCTAAAACACTGTTAGAGGAGGTATGATGGATGCTTATATACAGACAAAGCCTAATCATGAGGCTTATGGGAGAGTGAAATACAATACGGCCCTCATAAGGCTTGTTTTAAAACATTGAGAAAGTGCTCTGTAGGGACGCTTTTGAAATGAAGCGGAGTTACAGACAGTGATAGGCTGAGTAATGCTGTGTCCTACTCTCACCTAATGATCTGGCCTTCCTCTTCAGGGGTAGCAGGACGCAGGCCCAGGACGATATGACACACCTGATGACGAACAGATTAACAAGCAATTTCAGGCCAGACCCAAGACAATGACATATATACTTTATTGGATTCACTAGTGTTTACAGATTATAGAAGCATTTAGACACTTGTTTTTGTTACTTTCTCCAAAAATACTGCAAACAACAGGATCATACCTGAAACAGCAAGTTGAGGAACTCATTGGCGAGGGCACTTTTCACACTCCATATTTGATAGTCCTCCAGGGTTAAGTGCCCTTGCTGTGAATAAAACACAAGATAAAGGTTAGGCCACAAATGACATACATTCATAATAATGTCCTTAACAAATATTGGATCCAAGAAAAAACCTTAAGAAATGTTTATTTAACTGAGAAATTCTAATCCAAAGGCCTCTTACACTAGCTTGCTCTATTATTTTTCTATTCTATCCGTTTTCTTCTTATTTATTATATAATAATAAATATGCACTTGCATATTGCTCTTTTGTTGATTTTGATCGCTTCCATTGTCCTCATTTGTAAGTCGCTTTGGATAAAAGCGTCTACTAAATGACTAAAATGTAAATTTAATTTACATGCCAATGTTTTAATTTTATTGGCTAATATTTACATTCAATTTCTATTAAATTTTAGATTTTAATTAAAAGGGGGTGTGTTATCATATTAGTTTTTGCTGTGGTTTTGAAATTTGAAGTTTAATCAGAATTGGTTTTAACTAATGCATTTTTTATATCATGATATGCTATATGCAATATGAAAATGAAAGAATAATTACTTTTGTTGTGTCATGCATTTTCAAAATGTCCTCTACAATGTCTGACACGCTGGAATCAAACTCCTGAAACATACAGAAGCATAAATCATGAAAGAGCATCGTGAAATCTATAACTGACATGAAACAACTCCATTAGATGTAAGAAACACATTGACAGCTCAGGATGCACAAATCAATAATGATTGGAGTTTCATTTAATGTATAATCCCACATTAGTGCATACATGTAACAACATGACTAATGCATCTCATTTGCATTAGTCACCTAAGTGTACACAGACAAAATAATGAATAGTAATACTATGGAAGTAATTTATTTAGTAACAAAAGGATAACCAGGGTATTTCAACTGTACCATGTTGTTATTGCTGTTTCTGTGGATGTAAAAAGGTTAGTTCGGTTAGACAATCAGCTGCTCTGCACTTACAGGGAGGGTGTCTGTACGGTTATCCTTCCACACCTCCAGCAGCGCCACCACCATCTCATGGATCTCATCCCTGGACAGAACTCCATCCCGATCTACATCGAACACTTTAAAACAAACTGCAATACAAGGAGGAGGAAAATAAGATGAGGAACTTTGACATATTCATCAAAAAAATACGTTTTTTAATTTGCGCAAAAAATTGTGGAATATTATTTAACTGTGTGCATTTGGAATACATAATGTGCTAGGCATGAAAAAAGCCTCAACAAGCCAAAGGATTTTATTCTAAAAATGTTTGAAAAAACACCCACAAAAATCCTGCATCTGCTATGGAATAAGATGAACAACTAAGAGAGGATGATAGAAAATTAAAAGCTTACACTTTTGCCTCTCCGCTACAGGACCCCGACAGCACGCTGAGAGCCCGCAAGATATCTCCTTAAAGTCAATATGATTGTCCCGATTCTCATCAAAGGCATGAAACAAGCCTGGAAAATGGGAGAAAATGTCAGTGGTTCAGATTAGCCAGAAAGTGTAATTGGATTCTTAGGAGATCTTTTATCACAAATGAACCAATAAATTTCAAAAGCAAAGACCCACTTCTACCAAAATAAGATGAACCGTGACTTTCCTGGCTACTGCAAATGTTTTTAAAGCATGTGAGGCGCAGGTGGATGTATGTGTGAGTGTTTGTGTGTCTCAGTCCATTTGAGAATCTTTAAAAATTGCTGTAATGAATTATGCCTTACCTTCACTAAGTGATGCGTGAATGGGGGGCGAGACCAGAGGGACAAAGGTTTCCAAATCAAAGCGGCCTGTCCTTGACTGGGCTTTCAGCAGCCAGTAGCGTTTTTCCAAGTCAATAATGTCGGATTCTTCTACTGCAAGAAAGTAAACACACACACACACACAAAATAAGATTTTCTGTGAAATCATTTCTTTTAGTGTGCAGTGTCAAGCATCAGTGGAGCATATGCTCCTTGTGTAATTGAATATCAGTCCCAATATATCTGTGTAATAATGCCACTAAACAGACAGTTTACAAAAATAGTCATTATTTATTCACCCTTATGCTTACTACACCTGAAAATATTTCTTTTTAAAAATCAAATAAAGTTTTTATATTTTTTGAATGTCAAATATTAGAGAATGCTGAATTTTGGCAACTAACTGAAATAAAATACCCTGAAGCTTGAGCATTAATTATTGCTAAAAATAAAAATAAAGCTAAATAGAAATGTTTAAAAATATAAAAAGTATTAAAACAAAAAATGCACATAAAAACTAAAACAATTAAAGCCATTTCAAAATATGAATAAATACTATAATACTATATAAAATATTCTGTATTTACAACTGACAATTTCCTCATACATAGCTATTATATGGTTTCAAAAGACCTGAAATATATTATCACATAAATCGTCTAAACTCCAGTTTTATGGCACTAGTTTGTCCTTTCTTGAGTTTGTTATATGGCAAGAACTATGTTAATATTCACTACTTACAGATAACAAGTTTCTAATTGACTGAATGTTCATTGTTTGGATGAAATATTCTTAAAATAGACACTTATTAGATGATTAACATTTATGATGATTGATTACATAACAGCTACTAGGTGAAAGCATGACTCAAGTTACTCCCTCCATAAACGCCATATATAGTCCTTTTAGTTTGTTGGGGTTAAGAGCACCTAGGTCAGCCCTTCTTGCTTGGCCATAATCTCTAGCTTAGGCTAATAGGATTGGTCTTGCCCCTCCCACACTGACCGTCACACATAAGGCAAGTGTCAAAACACAGGAATACAAATCTGATCTTTTGTTTAGCCTGATGTTCATTTCAGCCTCCTCCCCTGTCTATTATTCAAAACACAATACATCTCAGAAAATGCACTCCATAAATAAATAAATAAGCAAACCGATCCATGAGAGAATGTCCTGGGGTTTCTTGGGACAGGAATAAAAGGCTTCTAAATGAACAGCCTCTGTATTGCACTGAAACTCCTCCGTTATCGCAGACTCCAGCAGCACAGTTAAACCTCTGTGGTTTGATGGACAATTGGGAGTATGATTGGATTGGGTCAATAGTCATTATTTCCCATAGTGCTCTGGGAGAGCAGGTTTACTGTCTGGGGGATGAAAACTGAAAGAGCAGAAACACAGGGGATCTATAGGGGTATGAACCCACTCACTATAAATCACTATCAATGATTCAGTGTCATTTCACAACTGGTTTCAAAAGAAACTCTAGTCCTAATGCAAACTTCCCATCTAAGATTCATTTAGCATACAGCCAAACAACATTTAACAACAAATCTCCCTCTGGAATGAAGAGTCATTACAGTACACCCCGTAATTAATGCAGTGACAAATAATTATCATTATTCAGAGCAACGTTATTATTATTACTAAGAACAATAATTAGTTTTGAATAGCTGTTGGGAACTGAATAACTGCTCGAGTGTTATTCACTGATGTGCATTGGACAGCGAATGCTAATCTATAACACTTATTATGTGCCGTATGGATAAGCAAAGAGCCATCATTTATCCTGAATGTTTAGAGCCTCGATCGTTGAGGTACATCTTAATATGAGGCACCATGTGCAGTTAATTTCAAGCTAGCCATAGCCTGTGATATCCTCTGGTCGTGCAATGCATTATGGCAGGAGGACAGGCATTGTTTCTCTGGCTAGCGTGACACTGTCGGGCCTCTCAAGCTGTCAAAACCCATTCCAGCCATTACTTGCGCTACATTTCCATTACTTTTCTTGCTGTCCTGTAAGAAGGCACAGAACGCAGACAGACCATGACAGAGGAGAAATTACAGGTCTAGACTGAGACACAAGGGTACACTTTTGTATTTAATATCACAAATATTAGCTATCTCTCTTGGGAACAGATTCCATCTTTGATCAAATATTTGAAAAGTGTTTGTCATTTAAATGGCAGTGGAAATGACATTTCACTCTACACTGAAAGAAAAACAAATTAGAGCAATGATAGAGCCCTTATTTAGTTATGCCCACATATTGAAACACTAAACAGAATATTTATACTTTTAAAATTAATTTGTCAGTGAGCTGTGCTTAAACGATGATTAAAAAATATTAGTGAAAAATAAGCACATAAGTAAATACATAAGTGTGTGCCTATGTTTGGGGCCAGTAAGATATTTTTTAAATATATTTTTTTTCTTCCCAGCATGGACACATTCAATTGATTAAAAGTGACAGAAAAACATAATGTTTGATAATGTCTATAATTTCTATTTCAAATAAATGTTGTTCTTTTAAACTTTCTATTGATAAAAAAAATATATATATTATTTATAGTTTCCACAAAAATAGTAAGCAGCACAACTATTTTCAACATTAATAATAAAATAAATATTACTTGTGCACCAAATCAGCATATGATTTCTCATCATCAGAAAGATTTCTGAAGGATCATTGCTCATGTGACATTGAAGAATGGAGTAATGGCTACTGGAAATTCAGCAGTCACCACAGGAATAAATGACATTTTAAAATTTATTATAAAACAGAAAATAGATATTTTAAATTCGAATAATATTTTACAATATTACCGTTGTACTGTATTTTTGATGATGAATGCAGCCTAGGTGAGAACAAAAGACTTATTTCAAAACCGTTAAAAATCCAAAAAATAAAACCATGAAGGCGTATGTTTACAGTAAAACAATTATATTTATATATAGCTACCATACAGCTACATAAACATATTATTTGTCAACTACACACCTCCAAATGCCAGTACTCACCTAAAGGAGCGACTCTATCAGAGTTGCAACAGAAGAACCATACCATATTCCACAGCACATGTCACGGCTCGGGATGTTAGATATGGCGTGTACCATAGCAAACGTTATGTTGGCAAAATACAGTTACTCTCCATTTCCATATGCAATCCAACTCCCTTTCTTTCTCACAGATTACTGTCACCCAGCCTTCACTTTCTTCTTTCTGATAGGCCTCTTGCCTGTTCGCACTTGGCCTGGTGTGAGGCATATTCTGGAAGGCGCATGGACCCATAAACTCACACAGATCACACAGATCATGACTACTTCACACCAACAGCACACACACAGCCCTCTCACTGAGCTAAGAGGATAATCTGGAGCGGGCCGCAGATTACCGTGGGTTGCCCAGGTAGCTTCTCTGATTGGCTAGAGATGGAGAGCCAAAGCTGTCCTTGATTGACAAAGCAAACTTCTAATTCTAACTTTACTGAGCCATTTGCATAATCATTTGCTTTTGTGTTTTTAACTTTCCATCTTGTATCTGAGGATAAAAGTATGTTGTCTCGGTGACACAGCAAAAAGAATGAAGCCCAGCCTTGTGCATTCATTCTGTAAAGGAGAAATATGCTATAGACAGAATCAATCAGGGTCTTACTAATACACAGAAAGGCGCATAAATTGACCTTCTAATAATGACTGTATACCAAGGATATTATAGTTTTGAGTTTAATTTCCTATAATTTCAGTTTAGTTTTAGTTAGTTTCATTAATGGTTTTGTTAGTTTTAGTTTAGTTTTTATTTTGTGAACACATTCCTATTTAGTTTTTATATATTTTAGTTTTAGTAATTATAGTTTAACAGAGTTAATGGACTCTTCCAGTGTAGACCAAACGAGACATATAATTTTAGCAAATTTGAATGTTTGCAGTTTACAGTTAACTCTTGTGCAAACCTCTTAATAATGAAAATAAAATAATTCTTTACAATTCAACAAAAACCAAAAATATGCAATTTATATGTATACAATTTATTAATTCATATTCATGTTCATATTCATTCATATTAAAGATGTAATCTTGTTTAATATGCCAACAGTTTACAAACAACAAGCTAATCAAGGTTTTCAAAGTTACTAGACAGCATCAGGCAGTTGAGGTTTTATCAGGGTTTGAGCTAAATTCTGCAGATCAATGGCCCTCCAAATAGTATTAAAAATGACTAATATCAGATAGTCTTTAGCATGGACAGTGTGCACATTGGGACGCAGGCATGTTCTTTGCAATTGTCATTGAAACTCTGTAAACTTTATTTTTGTCCATCTGTGTTTTCAATGCATTAATTTGTTGGATTTTTTGCGCATATGAGCCACCGGTGCACACTACTGTATGTCCCATCTCCCTCTATGAACGTACACAATAAGAAGAAACAATCTTAAATGCTTTGAAACCTCATACTACTCAAAAATAAATGCAATATGGTGATTTAAATGGTGTTTGCACTTTACTTTGACTAGCCGCTCCAGCGCGCACGCGCTTCAGATGAGCAACGCAATCAATCCCAGTTCTAAAGCCCCTTTTACACAACACGGCCAGCGGTGAAAACACAGCGCGGCTATCGCTTTCTCTCATTTTGGATGCGTTTTATACAGTCGAGGCGGACGTTACCATAATAATCGCAAAGCGTGACAGAATGACTCTTCACTAAAGTCAGCTCATCCAAAACTTTTAATTCT
Source organism: Onychostoma macrolepis (assembly GCF_012432095.1). Taxonomy (NCBI): domain Eukaryota; kingdom Metazoa; phylum Chordata; class Actinopteri; order Cypriniformes; family Cyprinidae; genus Onychostoma; species Onychostoma macrolepis. Next base: position 16,146,183 of record NC_081169.1, read on the forward strand.
GTGTCTGTCAACTCACTTTCATGTTGTTCTCGCACGTCAAGCATGCTTTTAAACGTTCGTGCGCTGTAAGGTGTGCATTATTATTATAGTTATTTCCCATTTCATTGCCCAGCTTATTAAATCACGAACACGATTATTTATTTTTGCTAATTATTATTTTATTTTCGTTAGTTTTTCCGTTACTGTTGTTAGTTTCGTTTAGTTTTTCATTTATTTAGAAATTTTAATTTTATTTCAGTTTACGAAAATGTTTTTTGACCAATAGTTTTAGTCTTAGTTTCCGTTTACGAAAATAACCTTGCTGTATACAGTCAATTGATTAATGACAAAGGCAAACAACTGCTGTGTATGCTGTTTGAAGCAACCTATAGGCAACTGCTTTAAATCACAAACAGAACAGGCTTGTCGATATTGGTTTGCTCCTGCCCTGTATTAATGGTTGTGTCAAAGCCTACTGAGCTGCCTACCTGCATAGAATTATCAATTCTAACATCTGAACAAACTGAATCAGTTTCTCAGTCAAATCAATTTTTCTCATTCCCAGTAAAAATATCCAAACACCCTTAAAAAAAAGATATATTTACAATGCACAGTCTAACACACGTTTATCCAGATTTTTGCACAGTCAAACAAAGCTACCTCAGTCCTTGATCAATTTAATGCAAAAAATAATAAATGGGGAGAGTCTTAAAAATGGAAAGGATAAATAGAACGATAACCAGAACAATAGATAGCCAGGTAGAAAGCTAAATAGAAAGCCAGCTAGAATGACAGAAAGAACAATAGACAGATTAGACATAATTTGTAAAATTCATTTTGGTTTAAATAACCCTAAATAGTCATTAAAAACCCTAATAATAAAAAAGACCCTATGCCATAATTACTTTAAAATACATTTATTTCATACCAAGTATACTTTGAATCTATTAAGATATTTAATTACATATCACTTCAAAACAGATATTAAAATTATAATCAAACTTTATTTAGACTATTTCTTTATTGCACAATGCACAATTCTCAATGTTATGCTTAAAATGTGTTTTAATATCTCTGTTAATAAGGATTGTATGATCTCTGTATAATATCAGTCTTTAAATGCAATATATTTAAAGTGTACTTTAAGGTCACTTTAGCACAATTAAATAGACTTCAGTATATCTTTAGTTTACTTCAGCACTACATCCGCACCATTAAAGTGCATTAAGCACAAAATTAGTTGCTCCAATTTAGCAGACTTTAAGTATACCCGTTTAGTAAACCAAAAGTACAATTGCAGGGTAGTTTTATTAAACACATAAATACTGAAAGTATTTGTAGTATACAAACAATACAAAATAAAATGTATTTTAAATATATTTTAGTATTTTTTCACAAGGAAATAAATAAATAAAATATAAATAAATGAATAAATAATAATAATAATATTGTATTATAATTATTATTATAAAAACCACCAATCTAAAATGAAATCATGGCTATCACTTGTGAATGTGGGTCAATTGGGCCATGCAGCACACTTATAACTGAAAACATTACAGGCTTCCCACATTACGATTTCATGACAGCAAAAGCACTGAGTGACTGAGCGGGTGAGAGATCTTCAGCTCCTAAATAAATCATTGTCTCTATGAGAAGAGCTAGTGCTCAGATTCTGTCACTGTACGGACTTGGGGTCTCTGAGTGAATGCAGCCATTTCCTTCACTGTGTCAGTCTGGTTTTAATAGCTGGGTGGCAGTGACAGCTGCAGCAGGGCCGAGTGTGTGCAAATGCTGTGTGTGTGTTCACTGAGTGGGAAGTGTTGCCTGTCACTCGCCATTATCTCACACAGATGCCTCTCTCCCGGTGGAGGGCAGGCCGGCTGATTTGCTGATGTCTCCTGTGTGTCGGGGAGGAGAGGGAGGTGGACAAAACGAGACTTGCAACCTGCCTAAATTTCTACAGCATGGACTATCAAAGAGCAGATTACTGCCAGCTTCAGCGACACGCAGTGTCTTTTGTACATTATTAGTCATTTCAGCCAGTCCAGAGAGCATTGAGAGCATATTCTTTTCTACAAAGAGAAATCGATTTCTTATGATAATGTACAAATCTTTCAGGGCAGACTCATCATGAGCTCTGAGACTGATGGTATATGCTTCCCCAAAAGCCATAAATTAGTGTGATTTTCAACAGTTGCCTTATTGAAGTACTACACTTCCCATAATACTGAAGAGATCTTCCTTTATCCACCAATCAGAGAAGTTGCTGTTACCATAAAAACAGGAATAGGTGAGTTAATTGAGTCTACTTACACTATCAAACTTATCTGTGTGTATATATATATTAATGTTTTGCAATACAGACTGGAAACTTGAGAAATATACAGCTTTTGAAAAGTCAGCCATCACATGAATAAGTTACATTTTAAAACATTAAAGTAGAGTTACACACGTGGTCAGAATTGTTGGTACCCTTGGTAAATATGATCAAAGAAGGCTGTGAAAATAAACCCGCATTATTAATCCTTCACGAAAATCTAAAATAAAATTAACAAAATAAATTTCACGAAAATCAAACCTTTCATTGAACTAAAACAATTGAAAATGGGGGAAAATCTCATTATGAAATAAATGTTTTTCAAATACACATTGGACACAATTATTGGTACCCTTAAAAATAGTTTTGAGTAAAATATCTCTGAAGTATATTCCCATTCATATTTACAATTTTGAACACACCAGGGTGATTATGAACATTATCCAGCCATGGCTTCCTGTTTCACAGCACTATAAACAGGAGGGAAAACAAAGGCCAGATTCCTTTAATCATCCATCACAATGAGAAAAACCAAAGAATATATTTCTGATGTGCAGCAAAAGATAACTGAGCTTCACAAATTAGTGAAGTGGCTTTAAGAAAAGAGCTACAGCAGTGAAAATTCCCATTTCCACCATCAGGGCAATAATTAAGAATTTCCAATCAACATAAAATGTTACGAACTGCCTGGAAGAGGACGTGTGTCTATATCGTCCTAATGCACGGTGAGAAGGAGAGTTTGAGTAGATAAAGACTCTCCAAGGACCACAGCTGGAGAATTGCAGAAAATAGTTGATTCTCAGGGTCAGAAGAAAAAAAAAAAAAAAAAAAAAAATCAAGAAAAGAAAATGCTCTCATCCAAAAACAATACCCGACTGGAACTTCAAATGGGACTGGCTTCTATGGTCAGATGAAACTAAAAAATGATTTTTTTTAGCAGCAAACACTCAAGATGGGTTTGGTGAACAATGCCCTGTGTGTACAATGAAATATACTGCTGTATTTTTGATGTCGTGGGCCTATATTTCTGCTGGAGGTCCTGGACATCTTGTTTAGACACATGGCATCTTTAATTCTATCAAATAACAACAGATAAAAAAAATCAATAAGTGACTGACTCTGTTAGAAATCTTATAATGGGCCATGTTTGGATCTTCCAACCGTACAATAATCCAAACACAAACCTCAAAAACAACACAAAATGGGTCACTGAGCACAAAACCAAGCTTCTGCTGGCCATTCCAGTCCTCTGACCTGAACCCTGTAGAAAATGAGTGGGGTGAACTGAAGAGAAGAAGCACCAACATGGAGCTGGGAATCTAAAGGTTCTGGAGTGATTCTGGATGATCTATTGTCAGGTGTTTATAGGAGAACATTTAGAGCTGTTAAACTGGCAAATGGAGGTTTCAAAAAGTATTGAATAAAAGGGTGCTGTTAATTCTGTCCAATGTGTATTAGAGAAAAACATTTATTTCATAATGATATTTCCCCCCATTTTAAATTCTTATTCTCCAATGAAAGGTTACATTTTTTTTAAATAAAAGATCAAAAGGTTTAACAATGCAGATTTATTTTCACAGCCTTGTTTGATCATATTTATCTTGGGTACCAACAATTCTAACCACGTGTGTATTTTAACCTGTAATAATATTTCACAATATAACTGTTTTTACTGTATTTTTGATCAAATAAATACAGCCTTGGTGATTATAAGAGATTTCTATCAACATTTTAACAACCCCAAACTTTTCAACAGTAAGTTTAAAAATTGTACAATCTTTTAATTAAGGGACTGAACTACAATTATAATAAAATAAGTATACGAGTATATGATTGTACCCTCTTTTTCTCAAGCTTTTCAAAACTCAGAGTTGGCTGCTTTAGTTCAAGGCCTAGAATTCTTTTGAAAAGCATTTTAATAACCATGAGCAAAATGAATGGAGAAAAATACTTCTGAAACCAGAGTGAGAGAGTATTCAAAGAATACAGGCAGAGAGTTTTGAGAGCGTATTGAGAGGAAGTATTCAGAGAGTAGAGTACTGAGAGGGCATTCAGATAATACTCATAGAAAATAGTGACACTTACAGTGTGTGACACCTGCCAGGGTTTGATAGAAAGTGGGTGTGTCGCTGTCGTCGGTCAACGTGACGCAAACGCCACTAGACAGCAGCCAGCGGGAGAACGTGAAAGCATCTTTATTCTGCAGAAGCCAGCTCTTAAACTTCTCATAATTCACCTTCTCTCCCTGGACAGAAACAGACAGAAACGCTGTAAATAAACACCAGAGTACAATTCTCTAATTAACTCATGACCAACTTTAAGAGTGCAGAATTGGGGAAGTTGGACTTCATGTTAGTTGTTTCCCCTTGTGCAGTGAAGGGGAAGCTTTCTCATTATTAATATGAACTGAACTCTGTTGTATGCAGATACATTTGTGTGAGTGGGTTGAGTAAAGAGATAAGAGAGAGTTTTAGAGCTGCTGCTAAGGGATAACCAACAAAAGTGCTGCACTGGGTGGCTTTTCCCTAAATCAAGAAAGTGATGCTGCAGCAGGAAGCATGAAGGCTGAGAAGAGAGTGCAACTTAAAGAAGAGCTAATCGAGAAATAGAAGGGAAAGTATGTCAAAGCGAATTATGTGACCTTATTGGCTGCAACATTTGCACTGTCAACCTTTTAAGCTTATTATTAGAGCAGGGCTATAACACAGTGGCAGCTGAAATAGGGCAAACGGTTCAAAAGGTACTGTATATATATAGATTTTGGCAATCAATGAAGTAAGTGTCACAGGTCAGACAGATTGGATTAAAAAGGCATGTAATCCATTTATCAGCCAGCAAATACCAAAATGGGTCCAGTCTAGGGCTGGGCGATATGGCCAGAAAAAAAAAATAGTCACAATAAAACTTTTCATATCAGTCGATATCGATAATTATCATGAAAAATTTTGAAATAAGTGAAAGTTGTAGAAACCAGACTGTTAATTGTGGTTTTAAACTACTCTTTATGGTCAGAACATGACAAACGCTTCATGTTTTTGAATTCTTTACACTTTTCCAGTTATTTTTCCTTAACAAAATAAATATATTAATTAGTTCCTGCAAGTTCTAATGAGTGATATTGTTTCAAATCATGAAACAGGTTTGTGTTACCTGACTTGGATAATGTGTATATTCAGAACTGTTTGCAGTGCAGGCTGCAATATTAACAAGATTACATTTTTGAAATGCACATTTGACAGTAGCTTGAGTTGACAGTAGTAGTAGATGCAGGTGTAAATTTATGTTCATTATTAAAACAGTAACATCTGTAAAAATTGTTAACAACCTCATTATTGTATGGAGAAACTTAATTATTCTGACTGTTTGCGTTTTATTAACATTAACCACTGGTCTTCCATAGTAGCATACATTTAGACCATGATAACCAGTTAAAGAGTTAAAACCACACATACGGCACCTCAATACCATGGTAAAAATATAAAACTGTAGTCTAAATACATTTAGTGTAAATGCACAAATGCTACAGCTTAAATCACAAAAAATACTGTAATTAAGTTCCATTACTCCTTTAATATGTCTAAATTAATAATAAAAAATAATAAAATTCCATATGAATATCCCACGTATCTGCCACAATACCATGGCACATTTAGTGTTACTACAGTAAATCTATGGTAAATGATGGTGATTTGTAGATTGAAAGGTCTTTTGACTGTATCGTTGCGCAGTGTTTCTTTGTCAGTACTGTTTCATCAGGCTTTAAACTAGTTTAAATCACAGTCATTTGTGTTCTTTGCTGGTGGTTTCGTGAGCGAGACTTATCAGCGAGTGAATGCGTTTGCTCTAGTAAGCTCACCCTGCGCTGTCGTTTGAACTTTTACCATGTTTTAATCCAAGCAGACTAATTGATGTAACTTAATTTGTGAAATATCGGATTGTGACATGTTGCAAACGCATTTATTTTAACAACATAAAAACACCTTAAACACTTGGTTCTATATGTGTGTATATATATATTTATTATACATTTTATATATATGTACATATATTAAGTACATTTTATATATATATATATATATATATATATATATATATATATATATATATATATATATATATATATAAAATGTACTTAATATATGGTGTAAATGTCCTAAAACCATATAAATTTAACCTTTCTGGTTATTGTTGAATAAAGGCAGATTAATTTCCTGTTAGTAATTTGAAAAAACTAAAAACCTATGTGGCTGTATGGCGTTTGGTTTGTCAGAGAAGTCACGAGACTGGTAAGACTGAGGTAAATAGCATGGGTTAGTTTTCCTGCACTGACCTCTGTGAAGCACTTCCTAAGAGAGGGCGGGACCTCCCCATCCACTGAACGCAGCATGTTCTCCACATCCTCCCGGACCACATAGGTCCCCGAGTCACTAGCGAACAAGCTGAAGATGTCTGTGGATACAGAGGACATGCTGGTTAACACACACACACCTTATCAGAGTCTACCAGGCAATGTGTCTTGCACCCTCAGATCAATCACAGCTGTCAGGGACACAGTGCGACACATCAGAGTAGACAGTACATCTATGGGGAATAGACTGTGAAGTGGAGTGTGCATGCAGCTACCAGTTTGACTAAAGAAACACAAAGCTAAAAAAACATTTGGATAATTCAATATGCTGAGCCTGAGGTGTGCTTGTTAAGATTGCTGTTTGAAATGGAATTAGTCGAAACAAGCGCCTCTTGTGACATGCAAAACAAACAAAATATACACATACATTTGGAAGGCTAAATAAGGCTATTTAAAAGTGATGCTTTAAAGGGGTGGTTTACTGCGATTTCACTTTTTTCATTTTAAATAGTGTGTAATGTTGCTGTTGGTGCATGAAGAGTATCTGCAACCAACCGGTCGTTCAAATGACGAGAAAGCAGCTTACAATAAAGGTGAAATATATGAAAAATAAGGCGTTAAAATAACATGAAGACGTTATATTGCACCCCATAAACACAATCAAGCAAAGAAAAAAAGCAGTAAACCACCCCTTTAAATACTGACAATAAAGCTACTACACAGAGTAATTAATCTGTAATGCATCATGTACAGAATTTATAAAACAAAGATTTAGAACATTTAATTACGATAAAAAACATTGAAATAATGTGCAAGATCAATGTATAGAGTATAATAGGTAGAATATGGGAGTGGACAGCCATGTGTCTCTCTGTAAACCTACATTTGGCTTTCTCTTCATCGCGTCCTCTTGTTAATAGAACCAGCCCGACGATCAGGTAGTTGAAGTGCAGCCCTTTAGATGTGCCACCAAAAGAGCTGTAGATCACCTACAACAGATGAGAAAGGATGCACATTAAACATGGCCTGTTAAAATGCACATAACTCCGCATTTAACTGTTCAAAAAAAAGTTGTCTTCAGGTATGTTCACACTCTTCAATAAGAGTTTTGCAGCTATGTGAGTCACAGCGATCACTGGCACTGAGCTAGATTTTGCCACTGAACTCAACTTTATTCAAAATGAGCAGTGATGCAGCAACAACCAATGGGAGTGAAGATAGTTCTCCACTACTTGATGCAGTCAAGTAGGATTCTAAAAACCAAGAGCTCAGATTAATGATTTATCCATTGTCAGTATGAATACCCCTTTCTAAAGAACACACGAAATGATGCAGAAGTACACTGAATTGCACATAATGATTATGCAAATGTGATAGAATGAGATCTACACAGATAACAATAACAAACTCCAGTTGAGTTTATAAATAATGATGATAAAAGTATTAAATTTAAAAATAGTATTCATCAAGCAGGTATTTACAGGACAAAGCAATGCAAACAAAACGTGCATCTTTTGAATTTCACCACAGTTACACAACAAAGAAAGTTAATTGCTTCCCATCAGTACACTATTACTAAATCTACTGGCATTCACTGCTTAAGACAGACAGCATGGTGTTAGCTGTTATCTCACACTTTTGATTTCCGCTGAGATTCAAAGAAACATCACTTTTAATGACAACGCTCCCTAGATACATATCTCCCCATAAATCAGCTTACAATGTTTAGTTTAATACAGAGGAAACATTACATTCTCTCTACCCGCACTGCAGGGCTACATTTAATGTGTTTCAGTATAAAAAAAATATCCCTGCAAAATGTGGCCCAGCAGGAGGCTTACCAGTAAAATACTTTTCTTCCTGTTTTTGATCATTTCTATTCCACAGAGGCATCTCACGCAGACATAATTCACTTTTATGCCTGGTATGACACCATGTCTTACCCTTAACGCCACATGTAACAAAAATTTTCACGCCCCCAGATTCCTAATGCACAGTCTAGTGCTCTGCGGCATACAAGACAAACATTTACTAGGGAAAAAACACAAGAACATTGTAATGTCCCCCGCAATTCCCTGTCAAAGCTGGGATTTCCACACACTGACAGGTACGTTCCCTGTGGTATCAATCTTGTGTCAAACTGTACATGACCAAGTCCAGCAGCTTCACTGGTGAGCAGAGTCCAAAATTCACTTTTTTTCCCCCTTAGCTACTTGCAAAGGAACTTCTAACAATGAAACATTTACACACATTTTTGTGGAAACAAACAAGTAAATAAAAATAAATAAAATTATCAAACATGCATTTACTTAAGCACAACCATAACTATAAAATAAAACACCAATACAAAATACAAACTAAAAAGAAAACTTTTTCTGTGACCTTTTAGCTAAATGATAGCAAATTTACTAAATAATAAATAACTTAAGTAAATAAACCAGTAAATAAAAAAAAAATATTTAAATAAAATGTTGGTTTTCTAGTCATGATAGTAAATTTATTGGCCAACTGACCAGTTATTCTGTTTTGCACTCACCAAAACAATTAAAAAATTAAAAGTAAAAGTAAATAAATATTTATCAAATAAAAGTAAAAAAAAAAAATTATATATATATATATATATATATATATATATATATATATATATATATATATATATATATATATATATATATATATATATATATATATATATATATATATCTCAGACCATTAGTTTCCTAGCTAAATGTATAGTAAATTTCCTGACCAGTTACTCTCATCCAAATCTATTTCTATAGTTGGCACCTGGCGAGTGTTAATTTTGGACCCTGCTGGCAAGTCTGAATGAAGTTAAGGTCTGGTTAATGAACACTGTGTTGTCATCCATCTCTACAGCTCTAGCCTCAGTTTTGTGTGGATTCGTCTGAGTAAAGCTGGCTGAAGTCTTGGCCAGAGGGCAGAGAGGATGTCAGCGCTCAGGCTCAGGCTTGGAGGAGCTGTCGGCACTCGACTGGAATGCGCAGTTTACCATTATGTTGAAATCAATACACAAAGCCTCCAGCTTAACATACGGCATTTAGTTGATTGTTTTAATTGCTTTAGCTTCAAGTCCTTTTGCTGGGTGGATATTGGTATGTGTACAGACATTCACTTCTTATGGGCTGTTCACACACGTAAGTCACTGCATCACTGTGATTTTGAAGGTGGTATGTATTCTGCTCTGACAGCATGTCATATTCTCTGTACAAATTTAACATTTCTGTAACAGAACGGCTTTGTTTCATTTAATTTGTTTGTGGAACTACATTGTACAAATACATAATATACACAAACACAGAAGCCATTCTTATTGAAAGCTGCTTTCATAATGAATAATGTAGCATGCTTCCATAGCATGTAATATTGCCCTTTGATGTAATACAAACACTGAGCGACTGAAGGTAGAGGTAATGATCAACTAGAGCATTCCTGAAGCTGACACGAACACAGACAGGAAGTTGGAGGAATAAAGGGGGGAAGTGTGCGATGCAGCAAGGGATTTAATGAGGCTGGGTGCTAAAGATCAGTGTGAGGTGTAGGCTGGCTGGCTGTGAGCTGAGTTCAGGGGAACCGACCCACTTATCACAGCGATGAAATGAGCAGCTGGGTGCCCGGGGTTCCTTCTGCCTGTGCCTCCCAATAATGGATGCATCATGAGATGTCACCTGCAGCCTATAGATTAATCACCCACAGGACGCAGACACTGACTATCTGCCATTCATACACATGTGGGTGCATGTAGGTTAAGTGAATAATATTGATTCTGAAGCATAGTTAGACAGGGTGGAGTTACAGTTGCACAACTAACTGGTGAAAGATTGCGACATTGATTCAAACACCATGATCTGGGCATAATGACCAAAATCCTATGTCACGATATGAGTATTTTATTTCACTGTAAAGATATATATATCAAAATATAGTTATTTTTGCTTTAAAGCTGCAGTCCGTAACTTCTTGTGTTCAAAATTTGTATAATAAGCGAGTACACCATGAATCTATTTTCCAAACCATGTTTTAGGCTTGTCCTGAATCACAACGGTGCACCTATAATATGTGTTTATATTCTGACTATTTTAGACTGGTTCAGGTAGGTACCGCTGCGGAGTAACCCGGTACCTGCGTGATTCGTCATAGACAAAAGACAGAGTGAAGTAGCTCCGGCTACAATGTTTTTCCACAAGATGCACGTGGTTCTGTTTATTAACCGCTAGAGTGCCAAAAGTTACAGACTGCAGCTTTAAATAAGGGCTTTATGACATTGAAAATAAAAACCTCAAGCTCACTGAAGACAAGTAGTCAGTGAATAAATAATAAGAAGAAACTAATTACAAGCAATAAGACAAAAAAAACTACAGTAGAACAAATAAATAAATGCTACATACATTGAATAAAGTAATCAAATGTATAAAAACACTGCATATTCTTCACTGTGTAAATGAAATGTATTTTTCTTCTTATTAAAGTTAAAGTGATTTAGTCAAGAGCAGTGAGAGATTTTTTCTCGTGTTGCTTGACTAACATAAAATGACAGACAGCAGGAATATTAGACTGCTGTCACTTTAAGAGCTGCCCAGATTCAATATACTGTGTTGCACATGTGTTTTCTTTCACTTAAAGGGGTCGTCGGATGCAAAATTCACTTTTACATGTTGTTTGAACAAAACCGTGTCTTGGCAGTGTGTACACACAAACACACTATAATGATAAAAATCCACCCAGTGTTTTCTTTTAAATGTCGATAAATCCAAACTAGGGCTGCACGATATTGGAAAAAACTCACATTGTGATATTTTGTATTTCTGCAATATATATTGTGATATGAAAAAAAAAAAAAAAAAAAAAACACCAGATGACTTGAAAAGCTCTATTTGGGGAAAAATAAATAAATAAATGATTGGGGTGATTTTGTAGGTGAGTAAATCAGCATAGAAAAATAAACAAATTACAAACATAGATAAATATAATAGAACAAAGATATAAAATAAATAAACAGTGCTTTATATTTTTCCGGTAAGTCTAACAGTATTCAGGTATACTGGTTGTAGGGGTGTGCGATATGTAGGGCTGTCACGATAACTACTTTTTGTTGTGCGATATATTGCACCAAAATTAATTGCGATAAACTATATTATTGTCATTTTAAGACAATTTTATTTCACCGATTATATAATTACAGTATGACAATATAATAGCATAATAATGCAAGTACACTCTTTCAAAGAACAAAGAACATTTTATTCTTAAGAATATTTAGACATTGGAACCGGAATGTGAAAAAAATGCTAAATAAATAAAACAAATACCGGCTCATTCACGTTAATTGGCTCTCCTCTCTCATTCGGCTTAAAGCCAAAATGTTCCCACACCGGAGCTGAAGACTGCGGCTTTGAAACCAAGTCCATTGGGACTTGTTCTTTCTAACTGGCTGTAGTTGTCACGAAACACTTTATAACGCAGTGCAGAGCATGTGAGCGGAGCGGAGCGTGCGAAATATAGTCGGAGCGCGGAGCGGGTTTTTATCCAAAGGCTGGAGCGATCGCTCTGTCTCGCTCCGATACCGCTCACACCACGAGTCTAGGGCATGCACAGATCCACCCAGAATTCACCTGGCCTTCAACAATTAACAAAACTGTCAGCCTACACTTCAAAAATCGTTCGTTGTGAAGGAGAGATGGAGTTCGTGAAACATTTCCAAAAGCAAACCGACATACAGTTGCGCAATTGCTGTCAAAAAACTAGATGATAATGATGTTGAATATGAACGGGAATGTAGTGATACGATTTCAGTATGTGAGGATTCGTATTTTAATCGTGTTTGTTTGAAATAAATATGTTCTATTTTGACTGATGCGGAGCGGGTTTGCTGCGTGTTGATTTTCCTTTCCGCGCCTATGTTAACAGATTAGAGCATCCACACTGCCTGCGGACTACGCGCATATCAGGTGCGGTCCAACCACACCGCAACCGCGGCCCCGCGACAGAATAGAAGTGAAGCGGATTTTTTCCGCAGGAGTCACGCAATAAACCCGTTCCACGTCCGCCACGCAGGCAGTGTTTCCCAGGCGTAAGGCTTCGGTTGAAAACGGCAGGTTTTAGGCATGCAGAGGAATTTTAAATTTGAGCGAGCGTGGAGCGATTTCACCAGAGCGGGATGAAATTGTAGGTGAGCGGGGAGCGGAATTGAGCGGAGCGGTCTGGTGCGACTTTGAGCGGTGGAGCGGGGGGAGCGAACACCCACGTGAGCGGGGAGCGGAAATTCTTACCGCTCAGCTCCGCTCACATGCTCTGACGCAGTGGGTTCATGCCTTCTCTTCACCTGTCGCTGTCCGCTCTGTGTGCGTGTGTGTGGGGGAGACGCTGCCTAAGCCCCGCCTCCGCCACAGAGAGCAGACGAGATGACAGAGGCAGCGCGATCGACTAAAATGTTGGTGATATACATTTTTATGCAAAAAAATTAATATAATCATTATTTTTAATTATAAAAAAATGATCAGTCGCAATATATCGCGGCACCAAAAATGATCGCGCTCATTTCCATATATCGTGCAATAAGTCGATATATCGACTATCGCGACAGGCCTAGCGATATGACGATTTTTGATTGTGGATGATAAAAATGTCTCCACGATCTGCTTTCCGTTTTTTCCCTACATAAAAATAAAGGGGATTTAATATTGATAATAACATTGAAGACATTGTATGATTATGTGGCGAGTGGGGCAGGGCCGAGAGCCGTGGGAACGGAGCGAGGCCGGTGGAGTTAATGATAATGAGCGACACCTGCGCCACTCGCCGGTCTCGAGTCCCAAAGCCAGCCATTTACAAACAACGTGCCTACATTTTTGCATTAGAATATACAAAACAGGTAGGCTACATGAAGATGAAGAAGGGGCTAGGGTTTTTTCTGTAAATAATATTCTTCTATAAAAGGACAAGAGATTTACTAAATTTTTTCTTTTTCATCACTTTGAGGGCTTTTATAGACTATAAGAAATAAACTCATTATAAAATGCACAACACGTTGGTTTCACTTTCAAGTAGGCTACTTAGATTTGTGTATATAAAAATTTCCCAGCAGAAGTATGTTTGTTAACAAGTCATCTTTGTTAATTATTGTATGTTCGGGGAGGACTTATAGACCATAATATCAGCGTGATCTTGCGTTATTACCTTATCACTTCTCGTGTGCGTTTGGCTGTAGTTTGTGGAGCAGACAGAGCTGTCAGCGATTCTTCCTGTTGTAAAGTCATGCAGTGTGTAACCTCCTGTAGCCGATTCATCATGCAATGTGAACACAGCAGCGACTGAATGCTACCCCAGATAGTTGTGCAGTGTGAAAACAATGGTGATCCGATGACTTTGAAAATCGTGCAGTGTGAACTCGGCATAAGTTATCTTTTGCGATAATACTGTCAAAACACACAAGGTTTACATATAGACTCAGTTGGTTATGTCTAAAATGAAACTAAACAGTTGAGAAAAACGGATGCCTGTCTGTATATTAGATGCGTGCAGCTCTTAAAGGGACAGTACTAAACATGCTGCCGACTGTAATTAAAGAGATAGTTCACCCTAAAATTACATTTCTGTCATCACTCAACTCACATGTTGTCCCAAACCTGTGTTAATTTCTTTCTTGTGCTGAACACAAAAGAAGATATTTTGAAGAATGTGGGTGACCAAACCCACAAACCCAAGTTGCTGGTCCATATTGAATTTGATAGAAGGAAAATAATACTTTGGAAGTCACTGTGGACCAGCAACTGTTTGGTTTTCCACGTTCTTCAAATTAGCATTTATTTTCAGCAGAAGAAAGAAACTCATTCAAGTTTAAAACTAATTTTGAGTGGTATAAAAATAAAACACTATGCCAGAATTGACAGACAGATGACAGAATTTTTATTATTTAATGTTAAAACAAAATGCAAAGAGAAAAAATAATATAGTTGCTTTAATAGGAATCAATTTATAAAGTGTTTTATTTTTGTATTTGTTCATTCAATTTCTTGAATGTTCCTGCTAAATACACCTATTGTACCTGAAAATAAAGCACTGTTTGTTTTATTTGTATATTATGTGTATCTTTGTTCTTATTTTTAATAACATAAATATAATGACAATCTTCGCCCACTTTGGCCTAAATATCCACCATTCTTTTTTATATTTTGTTATCTTGAAAGGCTTTGTCTATATAATAGGGAAATTATTTAGGCCGCACTGCTCAGACAAAATAGTAAAAACAACATGACAAATAATCGTGCTAAAATCGTGAAATCGTAATATTTCTAAAAACAATCGTGATATGATATTTTTGCCATATCGCCCACCCCTAACTGGTTGAATAATTAAATGTAAAATAACACTGCATAGTCTTCACTGTATAAATTAAATCTAATAAAATCAACCCTCTTCAATGCAAGTAAATCACTCACATATGCGACTAATCTTCACTCTGGGCGACTAAATGATGTCTAATATTAGCCAATGGCTAATAAATTCTCAGATTTTACTCGCCAGTGTGTGAGTTGGAGGCTAAGTATAAGTTTAGCACAGATATATTTTAGCTCGTGGATCACTATGACTATGACTGAGTGCTTCAGAGCTTCACTCTCCATCAAGTGATCTGTGCTATTTTTCAGTTCATCTCAATGGATGCGCAGCGCACCTGTGTTTGGCGTACCGTAAGCTCTAGTGTAACGGCGCACGACTCGCCGTCGCTTTGGTGAGAGCAGAGAGAGCAAGAGAGAGTTTTACATACATGCAGAATTGACACGCTACATGTAAACGATATTCTTTGTTGTATTTTCCTGTCAAAATAACAGAGTTCCTTTGGATTTTTTCAGCTATTAAGAATTGCCGGGTTCTCCGGTAGTGGGCGGAACTAATGCGCAAACGGCAATCTCATTGGCTGGTGCTCACCTATTATCCAGAGCCATCGTCCCTGTTTTGATTTCAGCGAATTAGTTCAAGTGCACGCACACAACCTGATTAATATTCATGAATCTAGCAGCTCATTAATCCTTAGTGCGTTTTATACTGTTCTTATTAGCAGAATTCGAATTATTATTATTATCTTCTTATCAGTATTATTGTTAGTTTTTCCCCACACTTTTTTTTTTTTTTTTTACAGAAACACTGAATGACCAAAAAAAGCACCACCACCAGTCCTAAATTCAGTTAAAATGTCTATGCATTCATACATGGTTACTAAGTGTTAATTCTAATTACCAAAAGTTCTATCATGAAATAATACTTGATTATCATGATGCCATATTATAATGCTTGACTGACTGATGTTAAGAGTGTACTTTCAGATATTTAAAAAGCTGTACCATTTTACAAACATATACAGTAGGCTATATATAGGCCTAGTATTATCAGTCTGGTGAGTAAACTAAAAAAAATTTACTAGCCAATGGCGATTCAATTGCTACAAAAGTGATTTTTCTCTATGTGTTTGGTTGTTTGATTAACATACATGAAACATAAATGAGCCTATATACTCTCCTTATTATTTACTATTATTTATACTAATACTATACTATTGTTTACCTTCACCTAAGCCATAAGCAACTGTGTCTACAAGGATACTTGCAGAGACATGCATTTTGACAATTTCACGTGTATGTGTAATTTCAGGCACAAATAGACGCAGAAGTGAACGGAATTCAGTGTTCACGTGCATCTACGTGGCTCTCACCGTGTCTACACCGGACGTGAGCGGCGTGGTGTGACAAAATACAATAGAATCCATTATAATCAATGATGCCATCTACGCTGGAAGCGGAGCGACAAGGCAAATCCCAGCGAGTAAATCCCTCATTCTTTTTCTGATGTACTGACACAAAGTTCAAAGGATTTCCAATGGTTGCTTTGTCGCGTCCAGTGTAGACAGTGCGGCGCAACAGCTGTCGTGAAAACGATCAGTATAAATATAACGATCAGTATACTAAAAATTTTTTTATAATTTTCGCACATCCTTTCGCTGTGACTATCGTGGATATGCACATCGTGATATCAATGCTGAAACGATATATCGTGCAGCCCTAATCCAAACCCCTTTCTCATATCAAGCCGATCTCAGATTCTTGGCAGAATGATGTAGTTCTGCACAGGTCCCTCCCACGATTGTTGATTGACAGTGGCGTCAGTCTTTGGTTATAAAACGGATAGTTCCAGTCCTTGATTCTGATTGAGCCAAGTTCGAAGCTGTTGTAAATTACTCTACAAACATACTCCTTTGTTTACATTTGTGTGTTGCTCAGCAACCACTTTGTTGGAACCACAACAGTTTCAGAGGAACTACATTGTTTGGCAGAAGAATAATGTTTTTATTAATATCATTACTCTTTATTTGCTCCGTTTTATTTTATGAAACCTTACTACATATATGGAATAACCGTTTTATGAAAGCAATAAGCCCCGTGAAGCTGCTTCACGTCGTGCCTAACAACACTCCTTAGCTGTTATAAATTCACTGTAAACCACGGCTTCTTGGGGCTTATTGCTTTATTTTAATCACAGCTCCGCACTGAGTGAGCTGTCATCAGTCCACCATTGTTTCGAAGCCAGAATGGTTGTAGACAAGAATGGCTCTTAAGCGATTGAGGTGTTTTGTTGTTGGATGTAATAATGAACATGAGACATCTGAGCCGCTGAAGACACATGATACTTGCAAAGACGGGCATTCTGACACATACAAGTGTGTGTATTTAACCTTTCAAGGCCTATAAAGCAGCAAAAATAATTGCGTTCAATACTCCAGCGAACTATGAGCACAGTCTTCACATGTGCACCTCTCTGACAGCGCTCAGAAACTGTCTCTCAGACAGCGCGCATGTATAGGCTAAGTTTAAAAGATACGTTTGTGTGACTACGTAGCACAGCAACATCATGTGTGAATGTAACCACGATAGAGACGATAGTCCAAAATCTCTACCGGTTGACAAATTTCTACTGGTAAATCATGTCTACCAGTATATCACCCACACCTATAAATGACAACGATTCTTCTATTCTATTAACTGTCTGACAACTATGATCACACCAGAACATTAATGTTTTTAGATATTCAAATCGGCTGATCTTAGTGTATATGGAACTGAAGTCTCCCTTTCAGACGCAAAATTTATCGGAGAGCATTTAGATGAATCATGCAAGGTTTGTTGTAGTCAAATCACAGGAATTTACACCATTATTTAACGCCCCAAAAAAGCATGTCTTAACCCACCTTGTGCCTGTGTTGTTAGTAGATTACCTGTGCCTGATTATTATTGCCTCTGCTTGTTTGCAACCCTAATGCTAATTTGAGCTGCTCTTGGTAGATTGCGTTGGTCATTATTGCTATGATCTGGCTGTGTCTTTATGTTCTTTAATTTGTGCTTTGTCATCCACAGAATTTTAGATGGGCTTGTGGTCTCATGCTAATTTGCCCTGTTTAGTATATCTAGCTTTAATTATCACAAAAGTATTGAGATACAATTGTATCGTTTGGATATTAACAGTGACATCTACAGTAGAGTACATTTAGTCATTTAGCAGATGCTTTTATCCAAAGTGACTTACAAATGAGGACAATGGAGGCAATCAAAATCAACAAAAGAGCAATGATACGCAAGTGCTATAAGACTCAGTTAGTTTAACATAGTACAAGTAGCAAAGTTTTTTTAATTATATTATAAACTAGATAAAAAAAAGTTTATGCTGATTGATCTTGTAATGAAACAATGAAGTATTTATGAGTGAGTCATTAATTCATTCAAATAGATTTAAAAAATAATTTGATGAAATATTGATTTCTTTAGGTAGACTGCACTGAATGTGGGACAATCAGGATCTCCATTTTTTTTTTTTTTTTAAAAAGAAGAATTTCAGAAATGATTCAGCTCTAGGTGTAGGATGAAAATGTGAGGAAAATGTCAACTTTGATCCAACAAATGGTCTGGAAATCAGCACAGAGTGCTAAGTGACATGATGTGAATGTGTGCAGCACTCACCTGATAAAAGCATTGCAAGGTGCTTGGCAAGAACCCGGATTAGTCACAGTACAAGGTTGTGAGAAAAGAGCTAAAAATAACCCCATAACTACATCTCTCTCTTTTTCTGTTTTCTTGGATGAGTGGCAGCTTTATTCTGCTGAAAGAATTTCATTGGATTGCAGCCACGACTGAAAGTTCATAACAATACCTGACGAAAGATTCATGACTGTAGAGTCAAGTCCTGTTAAAGGCCTCAATGGGTTTTAAGGACTTCGTTTAATTGAAAACTAAAACGTCAAAGAGATATGCCCCCCTCATAAAGCGCTTTTAGAGTATTGATCCGAAACATTATTCACAATAAAACTGGCCAAGAGCCACAAAGAAACAAGCTGAAAATAACTAACCAGGCTGGCCTGCAAATACTAGTTCCTATGACAACAAGTAAAAGTATAGACCAGACGGGGTGGTATTTCTGCTGAAATAGAGGGGGATCTCTGAATGATTCATCTTGCAGAGAACAGCCTGTAAAGTTACAGGAGGCAGGTAGAGAGGGCCACATGAACTCACGGTTACAGCGGTCAGGTCATGGGGAAGTCTTTAAATGTCAGACGATAATGTGTGAGCATGTTTTACCATAAAGGCCCACCTTTCAGTTTGTGTTTCTCTGGGTTACAATTGGTAACCACATGACTGTGGGTATTTGAAGCATCAGCAAAGCAAAACTGAACTGCACACAAACAGCGAAATAGCTTAGTCAAACAGCGGCCATGGAAAGATCACCAAATCAACAGTGGAGAACTGCATGCTGTAAAAGTTTATGTAAGCTTTTGTGACCATCATGTAGGGCTGGGCGGTATATCGAGTTTGTATGTTATATCGATATATTCTTTATAAGCGATACGATATGAGGCAATACTAAATATACTACTGTATATTAATATCAATATACAGTAGTTTGAAACAAGCGCATCTGAAAAAAGAGCGGAGGACACAGACTGAGCTGCTGCGGAGAAAGTGCATAATACAATTTGTTTAAATATGTGACAAACTTCATATGAAGGCCTTTAAAAAAAACTTGTAAGATATAGAAGCCTATAGTTTAGTTGCAGATTAAAACAGCTCTGACAGAAAGGCTGCGTGTGCCGCTGACAGAGATGCTACTCGCGATGTTTAATGTGTTTGAGATGTGCTGTTTTCCTTAATGCATAACTTACATTTCACAGGTATATTCTCCATCTGTAAATGTTAAAGCCATGGAAATATTTCCATTCTGCTGTCAGAAGTGCATGAACCTTCTGCTTTGAGATTCTCCGCTGAACTTCACAAACGTCATTGAACGAGCGCCGCCACACGCATGTGCGCCAAACAGACGGTGCTCAATGAAATAGGAGTGCAATAATTCTGACTAAAATATACATTTTGCTTAAATATTTGTAGTTGGACAATAAATGTGACATATGTAGAATTTTAAACCTACAAGTAAGTGTATTTGTATGATAGCACTAACTGTAAAGTGACTGTAATGAGGTAATCAAAACAGCCTTTTTACTCAATTAGTCTGTGCTTTTTTTATTATTATTTTCATTTTTAGTTTAGTAAATTTAACTTCTGCTTTAAAAGCATTATTTTTGTTTTTAGATTGCCATGTTACAATGTTAGAATGTAATGTGATTTTAACCCGTTTTGAACATAATATATGCCTATGGCTACATTCACTTTATTTGTTTAATCCAAATACAAAAGCGTAGAAAATACCAAGATATATACTGTATACCGCAAATCAGCCAAAAAATACAGAGATATGAATTTTTGCTCATATCGCCCAGGCCTACAATCATGTGTCATTTTTTTGTCTTTTTTAGTCTCTGTACATTAAAGGATGAAGTCTGAGCACAAAATGTAATCTAAATTCATCCATGAATATGTAGTACTTGTAGTCTGCCAGAAAATAAACCAGGGGAACAGACCAATCGTTCACAGAACTGTTAAAGTATGAAGAAACAGCACTGAAACAAGCACTGGGTGGCTGGAGAGAGATCATGATGCTGTGAGGTGTTCTGATGATGTTTATGTTTTATCAAAGCTTGACTAACCTCTGCAACCTTTGGAGGAACTCCATCACCCAGCACTTCCCTGTAGAAGCATTGCTGGGTCATATAGACAGACAGGCCACTGGTCCTCTTGAAGGCATCTCGCAGACGTTTGAGCTCCACATCGGTAACTGTGAACACAGTAGGAAGTTGTCAAAAAAAACTGTATAGTATATGAGATTTTTATCAATAAAAATTACTTCAAATGAGACGTTTTATATCAGCTATTGTCTACAGGCCTGTTCAGACCAGGTTTGATGCCTTGTTTACATGTGGCATTAAATTATGCTCATTTTCCCTCATTCTCTGAAAAACGATGTCTGAATATCTGAAAGAATTGTATAAAATAAAATAAATACAATTTGTAAACATTTTAATTAGGCTATTAAATGAATACATTACCATTCAAAAATTTGAGGCTAGTAAGATTTTTTTCATTGTTTTGAAAGAAGTCTCTTGTCCACACCATGACTGCATTTATTTAATCAAAAATACAGTAAAAACTGTAAATGTATGATATGCAAAATGTTACAATTTAACATTTAAAAAAATATATATATCTGAATACATTTGAATAACATTTTGATCAATTTAATACATCCTTGCTAAATAAAAGTACCAATTTTTATAAAAACAGGAAAGAGAAATGAGAAAAATCGAGACATGACGCATGCCAGATTCAAACTTGAATCCCTTTGAGCTCTTCGTTGACCTCAAAAGAAACAACTTTGAACTGTATGATATTTCCGAATTGGCATCAAGCTGTTCATCATTTCATTTGCTGTATTTGTTATGCAGTTTTTACGTGCCGAAAATTCATGTTTGGTGCAAACAGGCCGTAGGTCTGAGAAAGGTAGCTGCTGAGCAAATTTCTTTTAATAACTCAAAGTCATTGCCATCTTTGCACATTTCTCCTCTAGCTCAAAGCATGTTGAGTTATGATGGCAGATAAGGACTACAGCCAGTGCTCTTTCATCTCTCTCTCTCTCTCTCACACACACACACACTCATCCCTTTTAAAACATCACCGCCTCTGCAGCCTGTATTTAACCTAGACACTTAAAGGAGAGACCACTGCTGTTTCACGCCACTCTTAGCCTTGTACTGCCTAGCACAATACATCACAGACCTGCTCATAAACCACAGCACTGTTCTATCTGACCCATCCATAACAGGGTCAGGGCCAAGAGTAGAGGACCAAAACACAATGCTCTCTGCAAATGGGAATGCTTTCTGACAGAACAGACTTTGAATTTGAAATACCACTAATAATATAGACATCCAGGGATGGTTCATCAAGTTGTTCCAAACCTGCATGAATTTCTTCTGCTGATATTTTAAGGAATTTTTTTGAAGACGGAAAAAAAAAAGATACTATGAAAGTCAATGGCTACAAGCAACTGTCCGGTTATGAACATTCCTCTTCAAAATGTTTTGTTTTTGTGTTCATAAAGATCTGGAACAACATGAAAGCGAGTAAATGATGACAGAATTTAAATTTTTGGGTGAACCATGGCTTTAAGAGTGCTTGGATTTATCCAGCAAATAGTACATCCACAACAAAAGAAAGCTACAAACGCCACTCCATTGTAATAACAGTTGTTAGCATATCACTGAAACAGAGCGACTGTGACCCCAAAAAAGCCCCCTCTGTTAATACTGCAGATATTTTCTGTGCGTATGTGGGCATGTCATTGTGATGTGACTTCAATGATACTGAAAATTATTACGACTGAGATGGAATCTTGTTAAAGAACAATTTCAGCACAAAAGTGAGACTTTGAGCCAGCTCACTGTCATTAATAAGCTGCATGAAGCCCCTGAGCTGTTTCAAGGATCTGGAGAGATGCATATGATGGTGAATCACATTACACATATTGCTTGGCATTAAAAAGAGCATTTTCACTCTGAGATACAGCTGTCTGCCTCAGGATGTTGAGGACACTTTTTTTTTTTTTTTTAAATCACTATAGACAAATAGTGAGGATATTAACAAATCACAGAAAGCTTCACCACATTTGATCTTTTTTTCCAAAACACCAAACTTAAACTGGTTCTTCCAATGAGTCAATGGAAAGAAACACCGTTTACATCCTATACAGGTAGTTGTCATCCAATACTATTTGACATGTCCTGCATTGTGACATACACAGCAGGACCATTTAAAATGAATTGAAGGCTAAAAAAAAAAAGTGAATTAACATGAATGTTTGGATTTTATAAAACTATTTGGCATTTTTCATAGACTTGGTAATGTTATTGGTCTCAATACAAAAAGAAATTTCAGCTGAGTAATCAGTCTTGCCAATATATCACTCCACCACTAAGCAGAAAATATGCTCAATAGTCATGTCCCAGTCTTCATAATACCAGGAAGAAAAGGGTATTTTGTGCTGGAAAGATATGATGACAGGAAACACACTGCATATTCTTGGCCGTGACACAGGGTGAACCATAAAATACTGCCTGAGAAAACAGTTTAGCGCTCTGAGGGTCATAAAAATTCCTCAAGACTAAAGGAAGGTTGATTTTCTTACGAAGTAAGAGAAAGCCTTTAATCCTCAAATGACATTCATTCTCCCAGGCCACAATCTATAGAGAAAGACACTCTGTTGAGGGCAAAAGGTGAGGCTGACCATTGAGGTATCTATCTCTTCATGTGATACAGAATGCACAGACATGTCTGTGGAATAGACCGATGTATCTGAGATGTTTTAAAGTCGACAGGTCAGCAGATGCGCACTAATATATCTCTACAGGCATTCTAATAGACCTGGAGGGCGTGTGATTATTCTGTATAATGTTCTGTAAAAGCATCAGACGAGGCGAACGACATCCCAAATTCATAAACACAATCATGGCGCCAGATGTTCCACTGACAAGTCGATGACATTGTCAATGCTTAATGCTGCAGATATTTTCTGTGCATGTGCACAAAGAACTCCTGACCAGTTTTTGAGGTCATTAAGAGACAATTAAGGCAATTCTATTAAGGCGATAGCAATTCTCAAATTACTCTCTCCAAAGGTGCCAAAGTAATATCTACAAACCATGAGACGGTTCTCTTGGGAGATAACAGTGCAGCTAATTAAAACATGCATGAAGGAGATGAAACATTGGAATTGGTTAACTAAACATGCAGAGTAATTACTGTAATTTATATGACCATTTTAAAATTCAATTTCATAAATAAAATAACACAAAAAAATTAAATAAAAAAATACATATAAAATAAATTACTCAATATGGAAATTCTGTGATTGGAGGAAAAATTAGATCACTTGATAGAGTGATCAGTGTTGAAGTTTTCCTTTTTATGAGCAACAGTACTTACAGTGAGGCAAAGTAACCTATATTCTCTGATTGAACTAAATTATTCTCCAATAATACTGACTACCTTCACTATGTACTTGGCTGAATTAGTGTTTATTTAAACTCGTCTCCAAAATAATATCCAAAAAGAAGAAAAACACACAATCTAACATGGAGGAACACATTCAGTGGCATTCATGTTAACGTGATGAAAAAGAAACGAGGAAATGCAAATATCGTCTTTCTCTGGGGAATTCAGTGACAGCTCTACTCTTTGAAATAGCACAGCAACAGACTGCTAAAGCATTCACAGCCTCTTTGATTTTCCCTTTCCTCGTCCAGTCAGAGCGCTTAGAGACAGCTAGATCCATAATGCTCTGAGTTACTGATGGAAGCCTGCAGGATACACTGTATCCTACAGTAAAACTAATTTCAGTGCGCTACTACCCAGAAACATGACCTACTTTGAGTTCCCAGTAAGCTGCTTCAATGTAGGTCTGTAGGTGGTGGCAACCTTACATTCGAGACAAGAGGACTCCAAGGACGGCCTGAGTGCAAATGAGACACCTGACGCTTATAGGTAAGCAGCATAAATAAACATGAATTCCTGAAGACGAGACTTAATTATCTCAGATGGATTCGATGGCCTGGAATCTCAGAGGAGCCTCTCTCAGTCAAGCTGACAGGGGAATGCCTGGGCTCACTGTACGACTGGGAGCTACAGACGACAGGGCTGAGACACTAGAAGTTCCTTTATAATACAGAACAATACTGAATGTTCAACCTTGGAGGAAAGCCACTGAAAACCTTTGAGGATGAGCACTGGACTGAAACCCTCACATTACAATCAAACAAACCCGAGTGCATTATGGATGTCTCCACACCTTTTCAAGAATGACACAGTTGGAGTACTAACAAATGAAGACAAGAGGTCTTTTTGATCATGTATAGGTCTGTGTTTTTATGTCTTTTAAATATTCAGGTTTAGGCCTATATGATGTTTTAATCATCAGTGTTTTGAAAATGATCAAATTCTGCTGGGTAGACATCGAAGTAATATATTTTTTGAACTGAAAGAATGATTTGTGATAGTTGTAAAATGTAAGATGTTGCTACATCATCATTTTCCAGAAAAAGTGTTTATGAATTTCCAGCTGTCACATTAAGGCTATAAAATTTCCAGCTACAAATTACAAACATAATACAATGTTTTTTTAAAGACATTATTTAATGAAAAATTCTATGTAGGGACAGGTCATCTAATCATCCTACTATTATTGACGTCAGGTAATTTATCTAGATTTTTATCTAGAACAAACATTTTCAAAGCATCTCAAGACCTTGACAATTTTTATTTTTTGTTCCATCAAGCTCTTTTAGAATGGAAGAACTAATGTAAACAACCTAATAAAAATGGTCAGACACCAAAACCAGTCTAATTCAGAAAACCCATTAGTTGCTCCATTTTGAAAGTAGGAACTACTTAAAGTAGGAACTATATAAATTAACTTTATATAATTTATATAATTTTTGGAGCCCTTAAAATCACGTAAATCATTTACAATATAAAATAAACAATGGATTTAAGGAAAACTATTACACGATCGAGAACTAGCCATTAATAAAGCAAACAATAAAATGCTGACGTGAATGCCATTCCTCCTTAACACTATGTTATTGTGATGAGGTTATGTCAGCAACATTGGCTGTTGGGCAGCATGGCACAAAAAGCTGAAATAAATGTGCCACCACAGTGTGTGTGCAGCTGGAACAATTAGAGTAATTCTACCTCTACTAACGGGCTCAGGGCCAGCTAACTCCCTCTCCCCACCAACACACACGTGCACACATCAAGGCACACACACACAGTGCTGTAGGATAATAATCACACAATCTTTTAACATTTCAACACTCTCAGGTGACTCACAAGACACCCTTTTTAGCTTGTGAAACACTATATCAGCACTTATGTCAACAAGAGGCATAAAGCAAAGAAATTCTTCTGTAGCTGTAATAGGTTTGGCCAGAATGTAAATCCTGGCCTGTGGTTTCCTGGTAAGAGAAACAAAGATGAAAATAACGCCTATGCAAAGCAACAGCTAAATTCTGCTTATTCATCAAGGTGTGGAAAGATAAGCAGTGCTGACGCACTCGATCTCAGGTGCCAGTATCTGCTCTCAACACCCCGATCACTACACATAAACACAGCAGCATCGAGGCCAGGTAGCATCAGACTACACTGACATTCAGATTTTAGTTTCAGAAATTTAAATTGGATCATAAATACGCAGAAACCTGAAACCCAACTTGTGGTCAGGTCACTGGAGCAGTTACGCCTATATGTGATTGTGACTGCCAAAAAAATTCTAGAGTATACTGACATAAACAACGCACATGCAGCCTAAGAATGTGATGCTCAAAATAAACCCTCACTTACACAATCTTAAACAGACACCAGACGTACTGCCTTGGTATTGAGAAAGCAAGTCTAATGCAGTGTTTATGCCACGTCAGTGATGAATTTACACGCTATATTGCAATCTAAACATGGGGTCTCATTCTTGAGATTTCTTGGGCTGATATTGGGTTTATTGTAAATAATATAGTGATACATACAGAAGTAACTTTAAAACCAAGTAGCTTTCTGATGATCAACGTGGCAAATCTGTGTTTATAATTTGGGCCTGTTGACTAAAAATCACCCATGAAAATTTGATAAACAGTAAACATTGCTGGAGCTTAATGTGTCAACAAATTCAAAAATTGTCTAAAATGAAATGTGATGGTGGTAACCACCAAAGACAGTTAACGGTTCTCTTTAATAATTAAATTCAATAACAAACTCTCAAATGTATCCTTGCTTCCTGCCAGTATTAAATGAACAAAATGGAAATTCTGACATCACTTACTGACCCTAACGTATGCAAAAACTGTATGACTTTCTTCTATGTAACATAAAAGAAGATATTCTGAAGAATGTTGACAATTTTGATTCCCACCGACTCTGATTTCTCGAAATATCTTCTTTTATGTTTTACAGAAGAAAGTCAGTCAAGTTTGTAATAAAATAAGGGTGAGTAAATGATGACAGGATTTTCATTTTTAGCTGAAATATCCCTTTAAATATTTGTTTACATCTTTGGTTATGGACACTGTCATTGAGCTGTCATTAACTTGTCAACAGGCCTTTATTAAAAACATCACTTCTCTCAAGGCTTAAATGATTTCTTAATTACTTAATCATTCTTGAAGAACATCCACTTCCCTCTGAAAGTGAAAATTACCCTTAAATAACACCAAACGTCATAATAACAACCAAAGAAATGATACACTGGTCAGTAGCAAGTGCAAAATCAGATTTCAGTGTGACAGGACAAGCACTTCCACTCTCTTCTTAGGAAGAGTGAACTGATAAAGTGCGACGGGTTACATGATAAATACGAATGGGGTGTTGAGAAATGTTGACAGATTAGTGACATCTGTTTGTCAGTATGGACGCTCCTGCACCGCCCAGATTAGTTACACTTCCAGTCGGCTACTAGTTAGACACTGGCTGTGTGTCAAAACCAAGTGTGATGTGCACTCTCAGGCGATTTGGGGCATCTTATGAACGCGAATATGATGCAGAAAACTGTAGCCAGCTCACTAGGTTTTGGGACGCAGTCACTGACAGCAACATTACACCAATAACACAAAGACCAAAGTCAAAACAGCCCCACCTTCGTCCCCCAAGCCCCCTTACACCCGCTACTTCACATAACAGCTCTGTGAAATGACAGGTTGAGGCTTGTTAGCTCGCAGAAAGAGTTAATATGTAGGCTTAACTAGCTGGCTAACGCTGCTAACGCTAGCTTAGCGCTGCCGCGTAACTGACTGACCGCAGTTAATCGCTGAAGCTCAAACCTCTTACCTCTTTTAACGGCCTCGTCATACGAAAGGAAGCCTATCCGTGACTCCTTGGCGCCCATAGTGCCCTCATTTCATGGCAATGGCAGAAATGCGCAGAGTGTGCCCGGTGCCTGTTGCCTTGTTTTCCGTTGTTTTGTTTTTTTTTTCGGTATGGTGTTCCTATCAAGTCAAGCGGTGGAGTTTTGCGTTATCAACGAGTGACGCGTCTAAACGCCGACGCCTCCATACTTGATCACGTGAGTTTTGTCCAATCAGAGCACAGGGGGCGTATTAGCGTCAGATTCGCGCAATAAACGCAGCACCGACGCCTTTGCGCCCAGAGGTGGCTGTCGTGCCGGCGACTTTAATTTCCGTGCATGATATTTGATTTTTAGATACTGGCGTCGTTGTGAGGAGCCAGATTAACCGATTTGCACCGTGTTGCATCAGGGGAAAAACACCATTCCTTTACTTCACGAGGACATTGTGTATATGGGAATAAAATGGTTAATAATGAAATGATGACTTTCACAGACCAATAGCTTTTTCCTGGTGGTCAATTTAATGTCTTTTTTGGCATGGTGCACTGTGTGGAGGCAGCACTTTTTTTGCTCTGGGGAGCCCTTAGCTAATTCTATTAATTTTATCACCCACCGAAATAGAATTCAAATGTGCCTGTTGAGTGTTTTAAAACATTTTGAGTCATATAGTTTATTTTTATGTTTTAAACATTGCTTAAATATGTCACCTAGAAACTTTTTGCAAGTAAAATGATGTTAAGAAATGCCTTTTCGTAACGTTTAGCGTTATACTATAGGCCTAGTATTATTTACTATCCTTTTTTTTTTTTGACTAAACTATTAGCCTATAGCATTTATGTTGAATATATTTAATCTTTTCCGTTTTGATTATAATTTAAGTATAAGGTTTCGTAATTTTGTTATGCGCTTTTGTCATTTTTTATTAGTTTTTATATTTCTTACTTTATAATTATTTGAGTTTTAGTCATTTTAATACTTCAGCTTCAATTTATTTCAGTTAGTTGCCGAGGCAAAATTTCTAAGTTTTTAATCTAATATATTCTTTTGATTTATTTCAGCTTGTATCAGTTTTTGGTATCAGCAACAATCAATAACAACACTGGTCTGGCCTCTTTAATGTTTCAGGAATGTATGATCTACACAAAATAAGTTCTGACAAGTAATTAATGCAAATTTACGCTTCTGTACCCATACGCATTTGGCGCCAACCTTTCATTAATCTTAATTAAACCTCACCAATTCATCCAATCTCTCAGACTCTAATCTTTTAGCGCCCTCCTATGGCATCTAGTGTCTGTGCAACACTAATGGCGCTTATAAAACTTGTCATAAAGCCGGAAGAGAGTCCTGTTTATCTGCCCTGTCATAAATCTCACACATGGAGAAGAGGTGGACTCAGTGGTATAAATGTTTATGATCATAATGACAATTTAATTAGGTGCTACTGCGCATATGAAGTCATTTAATTAAGATGTGTGTTGTTTCCGACACAGAAGACGGTTACTATAGACGCGGCGGAGGCTGCAGAAGCAGAGAGGAGCACCTGTGATATGGGATTTCATGTCTTTTTCTATGTACCCAATGTAATTGGTGAGTCAGAGAAATTATTACGTGTCATCTGTATATTTGTTGCAGCAGCAGAATTCGTTTTAAAGAATCAAAAATAGTAGATCACTCCAGCTGCATTTATGACATAGCCCAGGGGTGGCGAACCCTAGTCAAACACCCCTGAACAAGCTAATCAACGTCTGAAGGGTTACTAGAAAGCTACATGCAGGTGAGTTTTAATTATGTTTGGAGCTGCGGCTCTCCAGGACTGGAGTTAGCCACCCCTGACATAGCCTATATATTAATGCACTCTAATTATGGTATTATGCTATTTGTAATGTAAAATGTTTTTTTTTTATAGGTTATATCCGGATTCTTCTTGTTCTCATTGCCTGGATTCTGTATAGTGACCCAGGGAATTTTGTACCCTTGTATATGTTATCAATTATATTGGATGGTAGGTAATTACATGAAAGCTAGGGAAATTATAAATGCATACACTCTTAAAAATAATGTTTTTTTTAAATTAGCATTTAGTTCCACGAGGAACCTTTAACATCCATGGAGCTTTCCATTGCACAAAAGATTCTATTATTAGTCAAAGGTTCTTCACAATAATAATAATAATAATTAAAAAATAAATAAATAAAAATTTAAAACTGTTCACTAAAAGGTTCTTTGAGGAATCTAAAATAGATCTTCTGTGGAAGCCCCCTTTTTGGAATCTTTATTTTTAAATTCGATATTATTGTATTATTATTATACTATAGTAATATACTATAATATCAGAAAGGACAAAGGCTGCTTAACAGGGCTGGAAACACTAGGGGGCCTCAGTAAACTTACAAGAGGGCCGCAAAATGTCTTAAAATGATTTCAAATAAATGGCATAATATTTATAATGATATATGATACAGTAATAAATTATATAAGTTTATGCATTTTTATATCCTTATAGTTCTACTTTTACTCACTTCATGATAATAAAACTTTACTTCCTTACTTATTATTTACATAATATATTCTGCTAAAAATATGTAAGTGTAGCATATAACATGCATCACAGTTCATACTCTGGAGGAAAACCTGGAGCTTCTTGTGCACTGCAAATATATGTCACTGCAAAGCTTTTTACTTGTTCACTTATTCGTTTAAGTATATTTAAAGAATGTTAGTAACCACATTTATTGATTTATTATTATTTTATCTTTGCACCAGGGGTGGATGGCTGGGTGGCCCGTCGGCTGCAGCAGACCTCCAGGTTCGGAGCGTGGTTGGATGTGGTCATTGACAATGTAGGACGTGGCATGCTCTGGAACATGCTTTATGATGTATGTTCAGACAGCAGAGGTATGTATGTTTGTCCCAAACATATTTGTATTAGTTTGAATGACTTTGCTATCTGTGCTTGTGAAGTGGGGCTGGCTGGTGTCTTCAGTGGAGTGGTGTGTATTTGTGTGCAACCACAATGCCAGAGGTGCCCAATGGAAGAACTCGTTCACAGAGAGCCCGGTTTGGGTGCAGGCAGTGATGGCAAAAGGTATGGCAACAAGTTATTGTTTTCTTTTTAAACCGTAAAACGTTTGAAAGCACAGATGTATGTCTTTATACATTGCACTTAACTCCATTGTCATTCTAAACCCCACTTTTAACCCAAGTTAGTCTTGGGTTTAGAATGACCCATTAATTGTGAAAAGCCCTGATGAATGCTGTTATTCTTGTTGCAGGCTTCAAGACTCCTTTGGGCATTCTGACAATAGCAGGGCTCCATGTTTTACCCATGTGGCTGTATGGCTATCAGTACGAGGTGCTGTCGCAGACTCTCTTTGCCCCAAACTGGTTACAGGTTCTGGGGATTCTGGTGCTGACAGCAGGACGCTTACTGGGCTTTGCAGTTGAGGTGAGGAGCATATTTACTCAGCATTATTAGTGTGCTTTTACTGTCACAATAAAGGCATTTATGTGTAAATACTACTGTTAATGTAATTTTGCAGATGTGGTGCATCGTAACCCATTTGAGATTCTTATTGGATGAAGAGGAAGAAAAGAAGAGCTAGGGATCTCTAAAGGCTCATTTAGGGTGTAGTAAGGGTTTCAGATTGAAATTCATATTTTATGAGGCTTCTGGTCTAATAAGCTGCTAAAAAAAACACTTTATCTCTGTTACTGAGCTTGTTGAATGTAATTTATGGAAAAGAAAAAACTGTTTACCAGGGAGTAATGTTGCAGGGATCTATTTATATTTTCTTGAAAACCCTAAAAAAAAATCTTCCTTTCCTTAACACTGCATTTAAGGACTCTGGCTATATATACAGTGGGGGAAAAAATATTTGATCCCCTGCTGATTTTGTACGTTTGCCCACTGACAAAGAAACGATCAGTCTATAATTTTAATGGTAGGTTTATTTGAACTGTGAGAGACAAAAAAAAAAAAAAAAACGCATTTAAAAAAAAAATTGATTTGCATTTTAATGAGTCAAATAAGTATTTGACCCCATCGCAAAACATGACTTAGTACTTGGTGGCAAAACCCTTGTTGGCAAGCACAGAGGTCAGACGTTTCTTGTAGTTGGCCACCAGGTTTGCACACATCTCAGGAGGGATTTTGTCCCACTCCTCTTTGCAGATCCTCTCCAAGTCATTAAGATTTCGAGGCTGACATTTGGCAACTCAAACCTTCAGCTCCTCCACAGATTTTCTATGGGATTAAGGTCTGGAGACTGGCTTGGCCACTCCAGGACCTTAATGTGCTTCTTCTTGAGCCACTCCTTTGTTGCCTTGGTGGTGTGTTTTGGGTCAATGTCATGCTGGAATACCCATCCACGACCCATTTTGAGTGCCCTGGCCCTGACAGTACATGGCCCCGTCCATCGTCCCTTTGATGCGGTGCAGTTGTCCTGTCCCCTTAGCAGAAAAACACCCCCAAAGCATAATGTTTCCACCTCCATGTTTGACGGTGGGGATGGTGTTCTTGGGGTCCTCCTCCAAACACGGCGAGTTGAGTTGATGCCAAAGAGCTGGATTTTGGTCTCATCTGGCCACAACACTTTCACCCAGTTCTCCTCTGAATCATTAGCAAACTTCAGATGGGCCTGTACATGTGCTTTCTTGAGGTGGGGGACCTTGTGGGTGCTGCAGGATTTCAGTCCTTCAAGGCGTAGTGTGTTACCAAGTGTTTTCTTAGTGACTATGGTCCCAGCTGCCCTGAGATCATTGACAAGATCCTCCTGTGTAGTTCTGGGCTGATTCCTCACCGTTCTCATGATCATTGAAACTCCACGAGGTGAGATCTTGCATGGAGCCCCAGTCCGAGGGAGATCACACCAACTGTTGTCACCTTCTCACCAAGCTGCTTGGCGATGGTCTTATAGCCCATTCCAGCCTTGTGCAGGTCTACAATCTTGTCCCTGACATCCTTGGACAGCTCTTTGGTCTTGGCCATGGTGGAGAGTTTGGAATCTGATTGATTGATTGCTTCTGTGGACAGGTTATCTTTTATACAGGTAACAAGCTGAGATTAGAAGCACTCCCTTTAAGAGAGTACTCCTAATCTCAGCTCCTTACCTGTATAAAAGACACCTGGGAGCCAGAAATCTTGCTGACCGATAGGGGATCAAATACTTATTTGACTCCTAAAAATGCAAATCAATTTATAACTTTTTTGAAATGCATTTTTCTGGATTTTTGTTTTTTTTTGTTATTCAAATAAACCTACCATTAAAATTATAGACTGATCATTTCTTTGTCAATGGGCAAAAGTACAAAATCAGCAGAGGAATAATGTGTGCTAGAGTCCTTAAATGCAGTTTTTAGGAAAGGGCTTTTTGCACTATAACAGTTACATTGTTTTTTTTTAGATTTTCTTGATGCAAAAATTGCACTTCATGTATTTATTTTGTATTTATTGTTTGGTACTTTATTGTTTCTGCAGTTCAAACAGTAATGTATGGCACTAGCAATATCAAGGTCATGAGTCTGATTCTCAGGTAATGCATGAACTGATAAAATATGCCTACAAATGCATTGTAAGCATCTGGTAAATGCATAAATGTAAAAATAATCAATAACTGTGCAAATAAAAGATATTCATTTGAAATATAATTCTTTTGTAAGATTATAAATGTCACTTTCGATCAATTTAATGCATCCTTGCTGAATAAAAGTATTACTTTCTTAAAATAAAAACTGAACAGTAGTTTATAATGAATGACATTAAAAATATTTCAAGGACAGATACAGTAATTTGGGAAAGATTTAAAAAAATGAAACATCTGGTAATGATGACTATAGTGAAAAAGTGAGAAAATATCTTCCAGACGTACACATGCTGAGTACAGTCTTTTATTTTTTATTTTTTGTTCAGTCATCAATCCACCTAAAAGAGGGTGGATTCATTCATTCAACTCATGGACTCAACATATCACACTGACTTCAGGAACAGGTGGAGAATAATCATGTAAAGGCAAAAAATAAAGCAACTTTAATACTTAAGAAGCAATATTGCTCGTTGTAGTCTATTAGACAGCTCTATATTGTTTTTTTTTTGTGTGTTAGAAGTAGTTACAGATTTTCACAATAGTGGATACAAATGAGTTTAATAATGATTTGGTGGTTACAGATGTACAATGTACAGAAGACTCTACTGAGGGTGAGTTACATAAAGCCAATGACTGAAGAGAATCCAAGCAGAGGCTCACTGTGGCACAGGTTACTGACATTTCCAGGGTAACAGTCAGTATCATTGTTAAATAACATGTTTTTCCTCTTCTTTGTCATTGGATTTGATCAAAAACTCTTCTAGAGTGTCTCCAATGAATATAGACAATAAAAGAAAGTCATAAGAGATCACGTCCACTCATAGGTTGTTACATCATAGATCGCCATCGTCCATCGGAAACAGCACTTTGGCTAAATCACACTCTACACGTGGCAGCATGTCTGAGGACTTCATAAAGATAATTAGCATCTAAAAGGACCCACTGTATCAGCTATCAACCCTTAATTACATTCTCCAACTCTCTGAGGGCAGAAAAGCTGAAGTGACAGGATTGCTTTCATTGTCAGAGGATGCTATTTATTAATTTCTGTGATCAGTTTAACACTTCAGAGTCGCCAAGTTCATTCTTTTTTTCTCTTATTTCATGGGACATTTATTAACTGCTCAGTAAAATAGTTTTTTTTTTTCTTCTGTCACTATGGAGCTCACTGGGACAATAACCACTTGTAGCTATGCATCTACATCTATATACATTTACTTAAACATGCAAAAATAGAGAACATTTGACCCAGAAGCACCTTTGATTTTTGGGGAACTGTGGCCTATTCAGATGGAGAAGCATTTTGGATTTGATCAACAGTGATCAATCATCTTTCTGACCATGAAATACCACTTGAGGTTGACAAATAAGCCCTTGAATCGACATTCAGAAGGAAGCAATCGGAGCTACGTTATAAATTCATTCAGCATCCACCAAGCTTACTTGTTTCCCATGTGCATTATTTTCACATTTGATGTTCATATTCCTAAACTCATCATCTGATATGAGAACTCCCACTAATTCAGTCAATTTACAGCACATAGTCAATGGAAATGCACTTACAAAATTTGCAAGATCACAGTTTATTTGTTACAATATTCCATCTCTCTAACCAAGGCAAATTCCTGTCCTTACCTTGCTGCCTCAAATATGGTATTAAAAGAATAGTCCACCCAAAAATGAATATTCTATCATTTACTCAAGCTCATCTTTTTCCAAAGCTGTATGACTTTCGTTCTTCTGTGAAACATGAAAGAAGATATTTTCAGTTCCCATTGACTTCCATTGCAATTTTGTCCATACAGTGGAAGTCAATGGAAACTGTTTGGTTATCAACATTCTTCAAAATATCTTCTTTCACGTCCCACAGCAGAAAGAAATCCATACAGGTTTGGAATGACATGAGGGTGAGCAAATTAAGACAGAATTTTCATTTTAGGTGGACTTTCCTTTTTAAGACCACCTAAATCTTCACGATAAAACCTCAAACACAACAATAAAGGGATTTTTAAGGAGTCAAAATGTGCGAAATATAGTCCCTCACATGTCCTAAGCCATCTCTTGTTCTGTTTACGGGGCTAAAGGTGTTTGAAAAGCTGCAGGTGGAGGTTTCGTTCAAAGCGAGCTAAAAAAAAAAAAAGCAGACAAAGCAGATCCCAGCCAGCTGAGAGTCCTTTAAGACTAAGGCTGGGACTTCAGCTCGATCTGGGGTCCCGGTGCTGCCAGCTAGGAGCTAAAATGTAGCGAGACACTAAAAGCACATTCTACATGACTAGCCCGCAGCAAGGCTGTGTTTCAGCAATGAGTTCTTTATGAAGGTGTGACAAAAGGATACCAATTTAATCTGAACGATCCTCATTCAAACTTGAAATGAGTCTGTGTGGCTTTTGGATATGGATCGAGAGAGGAGCGGCAGTGAAATGAGTCAGACTGATTGGTTTTGGAGTGGTACAGGTGTGTTCCGCAAATATTGCACTACTACACAATCATGCGTGGATTCACACCCCTATGCACTATACCGCAGGTTCCCCAGCAGGGGAGCCTCTTCACAATGACAGGTGCTGCGCTCAGCCCTTTTCTCTATGTCCAGTCAGCTGGCAGTGGGCCAGGGGTGTTAATCTACGCCGCCCGGGGCCGAGCTCTGAAAGGAAAACAACAACGACCTGGGAAACCTTGTCTTATAACTATCACCGCTTCAGCTTATATCGTGTGTGTGTGTGTGTGTGTGTGTGTGTGTGTGTGCGCGTGTGCGTGAATAAGGCTCCGCTATGACAGAAAGCCAGCTTTGTGAACTCGTCCTCCCACTCTGTTTAGTTCATATTATGGCAATTAGCTGTGGTCGCACACATATTATTATTATGAACAGAAGTCATTTTGGCTCATCCGTTTGCAACATTACACCTACAAGTTGTAGCATACCTTGCATATAAATTATTGGCAGTTTAAAATAAGCTATGTCAGTACTAAGGGAATACAAAACCAGAAGAGAACTTAAAACAAGGTATCTAGAGCAATCGTAAACTCACTGGTCCGTAAATTTCACACGTGACATGAATTAATAATAAAAAAAGAAGCAAAAATAAACACAATGGTCCATAATGTAACATGGCTGGTCTCATTTTCCAGAGAGCACACAGGTAATCCTCAAATGCAAAGCTTTGCATTATATGAAGTCGAGCTCTAATCCTCGTGTTAATGGGGACACGGATGTCTACGGATGTTCCTTCACTCGGTTATATGAACGATGCCGAATCTCGTTCTGTGGGAGCTGCGCAGAGCAATTTCCTCCACACATAGACAAAGCGGTGATAAACAAAGTATTCCTGTAGTGTGGACCGACTCTCCTTCAAATACAAAATAAAATTTAAAAAAGAATAGAGGGTGTGGAAGTTTTCCGTCTTTGTCAGACTGCGCTGTTTTTTTATTCAACTCAATGGTCGGGTTCTTCAAAGGAGAGTGAATGAATTCGATGAATGGTTGCTTATCCATCATGAGTGTTAGCATGGTCGCAAATATGTCATGGTTTTTCTCCCATTTTAAGGAAATGGTTTTGGGGAGTTGCTGGTACAAGTGTACTGACAGTCCTTGAGAAACTCAGGATAATAATCACACTCCCCGCCCATCTGGATTACTTGTGAATAAATGGATGTGAGGGTGTGAAATGGGGGTGGGTGTGCACATCTATGTTTCAGGTGGGCTTCCCGGCCGTTAGCCCAAGCAGGGACGCCCGGCTCCGTGGCTCTGGGAAAGCAGGAAAGACTGCACCACCTGCTCTGTGGCCTGGGGGCTCGTGTTGACATCCTCCAGCGCATCGGCTACCGCAAACTGCCTGTCCCTTAAACGGTTCCAGTTGGACAGAATATTGTGGTACTCAAAGACCTTCTCGTAGTTTCCAACTGAGTTGTACAGTTTTATCAGGCCTCTGTAGTCATATTCCAGTCCACTGTAACCCTCCCCAAACAGCTTCTTGCCTGAAGGAAACAACAGACATATGGTTTATGTTTAGATTAAGAATATGATTCTACTGCTCAAAGGTTTGGGGTCAGTAAAAATATATTACTGTTTACACAAAAATATTAAGCACCACAACACTGACAATAATTAGAAATGTTTCTTGAGCAGATCAAATCTGCATATTAGATTGATTTCTGAAGGATCATGTGACACTGAAGACTGGAGTAATGATGCTATGATGAAAAAATTACATTTTAAAATATATAAACAGAGAAAATAGACATTTTCAAGTTCTCTCAATAATTATAAGTTTTCAATATTACTGTTTTTACTGTATCTTTGAGCAAACAAATAAATGCAGCTTTTGTGAGCATAAAATAATTTTTAACAGTACTATAAATTACCCACAATTAGGAATGCAAGATTTTTAAATTGTGGCCAATACAGATTTATAATTATTTTCATGATAAATGGCAGATATTACAATTCACTATTATTTTATCTAAACAGAATAAAAATAAAACACTAAACTAAAATGAACCCTTTTAAATTTTAAAAGTTTTTTTTTTTATTTAAAATTTTAATATTAAAATTGTATTTTTAAGAAACATATAGAACAGCAAACATGTCAGGCTAAATAATTAAAATAAATAATTGAATTCTTGTTAATTAAATTAAGCGCAGTCACTTAAGTGAGCCTAAACCTGCAGCTCAATAATCAAAAACAAATCAAAACATAATTTCTGTAAAAAAACATTTAAAAATGCAGTCATTAAACCTGCAGCTCAACAAGGTTTTTGGAGATATGCTCTCTTTCTACACATTCATCTTTCAGTCCAAGTTATGAGCGGCGAGGTACAAAGATGTGTGCACATTCACATAAGGAGAAAGCACGAGTGTGTCACACACACACAGTCTCTCTCCGTAT
Organism: Onychostoma macrolepis; assembly: GCF_012432095.1. NCBI lineage: Eukaryota > Metazoa > Chordata > Actinopteri > Cypriniformes > Cyprinidae > Onychostoma > Onychostoma macrolepis. The sequence goes on from NC_081169.1 coordinate 16,184,630, forward strand.
AACACTCAAACAGTGGCAAAGACACCTGAGAGCCAGCAGTTTGTTTTTTTAAAATGACGTGATTTTGAACAGATGTAAACAATGGCAGAGGGCTTAAAATTATAGACGTGATACCAGCTAAATTTAATTATTGTACTAAATTGCAGAAACGTAGTACTTTAGTCTGCTATTCCCCGCTCTGTGAAGTAGCATGAGGGAGGAAACTAGTTGACGTTAGCTAGTTAATTAGCCATGTTATCAGCCTCGGTAGCAAGCCAAATAGTATTTATTTCAACATTGAAACAACCGGCGAATGGGTCTCCGTCTTGATCGAGGATGAAAGAGGGAGAAAAATTTCAGTATTCGGTACCGATACCAGTGAAAATCCACGGTTCTCGGTACCAATTTCGGTAACACATGCTAATTAAAAAACACTATTTTTAATAATAAAAGTCAAACAAAAATAAAATGTACAAAAATCAATGCCATTCTTTATACTTATTTAAAGGTGCTGTATGTAGGATTTTGACTCTACTAAAGCATAAAAATACCATAATATGTTTGCAGATATTTAAGAAACATGCTTAAGTTAACATACTTGTTTATCTGAAAAACAATGCTACAGTCAGTTATCCTCCTTTGAAAATGTGCATTCCGACCCGGAATGTCTGTGTTTGTTATGGTTTGTGAAACCCGCCCACTGCCAGTTTACCCAATCGTATTTCGGCACCTCGGGTTGCCAGCTGGCGGAAAACACAGCGTATTTAATTGTATTCATCGTCATGTGCGCTCGTTCCTGTTGGTGTCGTTAATCTGGCAACCTGCGTGTGCGTCAAGTCTGAGGAGGAGGGGCCGGGTGAAAAAAAACTGTCTCCAATATTTTTAATTTGGACTGCAATACCTAGTTCAACCTCTAGGTGTCAATCCTACATACAGCACCTTTAAATTGTGTTTCAAGTTTTTCCGCAAGTAATAAAAGTATGAAAAACAGTAAACAACAAGTTTCACCCAAATTTAATTTGTCTTTTAATTAATGAAATTTAAACACATTTTATTTTTTTGGTAAATAAAGGGGATTTACTATTAAAATTAAAATATGGAAGAAATATTGTGTGATTATTTCTTTAAAAATAAAAAAAAATTTTCAACAGTAGTAATAGTATCACATACATTCTACTAAATAATAGTAATATATTTCTGGCACAATGTCTTTAAGATAAACTTTTATTTTGACGGGTTGCCGTGAATACCTTTAAATTTCTGTGTGTAGCTATACGATATGAGGCTGGTTTTACTCAAATGAAACGGTAAAATGCTCGTGAAGTGACTCTCAGAGCAGTTCTGTAGATGTTGTTTACGTATTTATGTCCTCATTGAGACGGCAGATGCTGAAATCACCACGAGCATCACGCGTGCTTCAGTGTAGTGAAAAAAATAAAAAAAATTCATTCACACAGAGACTCGCAGAACATGGGGGATTCATATCTGAATCGACTTTTGCGGATTAATATTTACAGATACTAGTCCATATCGCGATTTGATTTAAGTGTAATGACCTACTTTTGATTAATTCATCCAAACTTTGACAAATTCCGTGCTAAACTGTAAATTCCATTTTTATAACTAGATTCCGAGATTCCGTCCGTGTTTTTCATCATAGGGCCATACGCGTCGAGAACCAGGTTGACCAGGTACTCGGTACCACCGGTACTTAAAAAAACCTGGTACCGTGACGTTTTCATTTATTTAGTACCGACTTGGTACCAAAGTACCGGGTCTTTTGACAACACTACAGGTTGCTCGCACCAACCGGAGGAGAAGGGGTCGTGTGACTCGTTACGCTCTTCACTGCTCACAACTGAGAGAGTCCTGCACTTTCCGTCGTTGACAGCAGGAATGGTATAACGGAAAATTTTTGTGGTTTTGAAACCGTGAATTTTCGGTATACCTTGAAACCGGTTATCGTCCCATGCCTACAACATACATGTTTATTCATTTTTCCCAGTTTTGTTTTTAATTATAAACATTATTTAAATAAAAAATTAATCGAAATCATTCATTAAAAATGTAAAAAAATTAAAATGTTAATGTTTTCAAAAAACTATTTAAGTATTAGATGACAGCAAAGATAAATGTCATGTGGAAATGAGCATTACAATTAAATATCCTATTTCGTCCAAAGTGTTTATTCAACATTAAGTTAATTAATAATTTACAAAAAGAAAAAGGTCAGTAACTGTCTGATGGTACAGATATCATGCACTCCCACCCAAAATGCGTTAACAACAAACATAACCCTCACCAATAGCGATGGAACGCAAGTACAGACGCTCTGCGTCATCGTACTGATTCATGTCGTAGTTGTAGAGCGAGGCCAAGTGTCCCACTGACAGAGCCACCTCATAGTCCTCCTGTCCCAACAGCTGCTCCTTGATCTGAATGGCCTTGATGTGCATCTCCTCTGCCTCCTGCATTACAAATCACACCATGGAAAGGTCAGTCAGCCCAAGAGCGACCTCAAAATCACTCTATGTAGAGTTTAGCTTACACAACAGAAAACAAAAGCACACAGCTTGCACAATGATCCACTTCCGATGATTTACTTATACTACGGGTTTAAATAAGGAATAATTAATAAGCACCTTGAATTTGCGCATGGATTGGTAGAGGCGGCCCAGGTTCCCGTAGTGTTTTGCCGTCTGAACGTTGAACTCTCCGAAAGCTTTTTTGGCCAACTGCAGGGAGGAGAGGTGCAGATCATGGGCCTCCTGCAGGAGGCGTTCCTCCGTTTCTTTGTTATGGCAATCAATGGCGATCTCCTCCAGAATAAGGGCTTGAGATGGAAGATCAGAAACATAAATTGGCTTGACGAAACATGATTTTTAAACAAATTTAAAAATCATAACCTAAACAAACTAAATGATGAGTGAAAAGAGAATACTACTTTTAACTGTCAAGGGCCATCTTAATGTTGTCATTCCAGTAATGCAGCTGTGAATGAAGAGAGTTATGAAAGTTTTTCAAATTGCTAGTCTCACCTTTCACCCTCTTGGACGAGGCCAGCAGCAGATGGTCTTCAGGGAGAATGTGAGTTATGATGTCTATGGCACGTTCTGCGTGGAATCTAAAAGCAAAATTCAAAGTATGAAATGGGTACATGTTATTCAATAAACATTTCCATGAAAAAAAAAAAAACAGAGGACAAAACAGTTCTACAAGAACAACTTTAATTGTGTTAAAGTTTAGGGCAACTACTGGTCATCTGTGTCATGGACTTCTTAACACTCAAGGGACAAATAAAATGGTATAAAAGTTCATATGGGATTAGTTGCAACCAAAATACTGTTTTTGTCTTTGTATGAATAGAGCAATGTGGCAGCTTGCTTTTGAAGAAGTGACTCACAACACCAATTCAATTATTCATATTTTCATGGTGATCTAATTAGGATGTTTGTCTTCTTTCATAAAAACAGCAATGCTATTTTGCCTCTGACTAACAAACAAATACACTTTAATTACTCATTGTCAGGATTCATTTAGAATGATTCAAATGTTTTTTTTGACAGTTCTTTAAAAGAACCAGCTCATAAGAGTCATCTGTCCATCAATCATCTGCAATTGATGTGCTCTTTATGATTGAAGCCCGGTACACACCAAGCCGACTTCAAAGAACTAGTGGCGACGAAAGCTGACGGTGTTGTCCCCTCGCGTCAGCAGCGCCTGACAAAAAAGCTGCATGTGAACACACCGCACAGACTTCAGCTGACTGCAAACTGAACACACGCGTTCTGCACCTGCATGAGAGGAGTTAGCCGTCTATATCAGCAGCTATCAATAGTAAATATTCGTTATTCAAACGGAGAAACCGAAACAAAGATATACGAGATATATGCAGATATACGAAACGTAAACGAAGCAGTGCTTGCTTAACATTTTGAATATCAGTTACGTTGATAACTTTCATTATTTTAAGCAGCTCATGTTGTTATGAAAACATTCGCATATTGGAATGCTTGGGCAAGATCATGTCACATCATTTACTTGCCCGTTTTCATCACTTTCGCTTTAATTCTCCTGCACGGACTCGTTCGCTAAACTGAACATCCAATCAGAGTTCTCTCTCTCACCGACGATCCGCGACGCCCCGACGCCCAAAGCCCGACGAGTGGAACACACCAAACAAACTAGGTGCATAAAACACTTGTACTATCCATTTAGCCACCTGACACAGATGCAATTATGGTTCAAAATGATTTAAAATATTTTTTTTCTCTGAACATGTAACTAATGCACCCAGGACGGGATTGAGATACTCACAGTGCATTGTCGAATTTACCAGAGCTGTACTGATGGACGTAGGACGAATACGCCAGGTCCTCATGTGCAGTTGCAACATGAATATTCTTTCCTCCAAACACTGACTGCCGAATATCTAGTGCAGTCTGAAGGTAAAACACATCCATAACAAGTAAATCACAAATGATCTTTCAAAGAATGAGAAAATCCTTTATTTATACTTTTTAAAATTCTTGGCTCACCTGGTAAATGGCCACTGATTGACAGATATTATCCACATTTAATAGATAAAATCCATAATCTAGTAGTGTATCTGAGTATTTTGGGTGCTTGTGCCCAAAATGTTCCCTGAAAACAAAATGTGGAAATACATAAGCATTTCATTGCTGCCAAACAGAACAAAATTTCAACACCACCCATGCTTAAAAAAGAAATACGCTTGATAGTGCTTACCGCGCCAAGAAGACTGCATGTTTTATCAGTTGTTCAGCTTTCCTAAACTCCCGCTTAACAACACATGCCTGCAGGGATCAATATTCATTATTTAATGGAAAAGAAGTTCACATATATTTATAAAATATCTAACAATCACTAACCTTAGAGGCTTGTCTGAGAACATCAACTACTACTTTCACAGGTAAGCCAACTGTGATCTCCCTCATAGCCTCTATACACCACCTATAAGCCTGAAACACATTAGGAACACATTAAGCTGTAGAGCAGCCATTCTTCAAACAGACTTCTGGGATATCTGCAATGGTACTTGCCTCATCATAGTGGCTTTTGGCAAAGAGTAGGGCACACAGTTCTCCATACAGGGCAGCCTTATTAGCCTGATGGCCATGTTTGGCTAGTTTGTCCATGTAAGACTGGGCCAGTTTGAAAGTTTCTTCTCCCAGGTGGTATTTGCAGTTGCCATTACGCACATGAAGTAACCTGGCATAACACATGAATAAGATACTAATAACATTTACTCACTGTTAATATGACCATTTAGAGCTAGAAGAGACTCGAGCTGACCATTCACTCACCTCACACAACACTCCACTGCACGATACCAGTGAAGAACCTCATCGTGTAATGTGCACAGCTGGAGACAAGACAGAAAGACTTTCTCTGCATCTCCATACCAGCCGGCATCTGATAAAAAGCCACCTGATATCCAAGCAAAGTGTTATTGCAACAGCTTGTTATTACAAGCTGAAAAAGCAGAAAAGTGAGCCACATCAGCCATACCTAAAACAAAGCCAAACTGTATAGCTTTCTCTTTCACATGCGCATCTGACTCTGCGATGTATGAACATCGGCGACTGAAAGAGTTGGCCAGGACTGAAGCGACCTTTACACCGTGGTCCATCAGAGCCTGGAAGCAGTGGTGTAGGAGGTGCCTGTGAAAGAATATATGTACTTAGTCTTTCACACAAGTATCAATAGAGCCTTATGAAAAATATTTTGCATTTGTATATAAGTTGTATATAGAAATGCAAATATATATAAGTGACAGAATAGGGATGCTTCTTTAACTTTACGCAATGTCAAATACTATATAATTAATATTATATTACTACTGATGGACCAACGTAGTTTTTTTTAAATCAAAGCTAATATCTAGAAAGAAGGATGGCTGATATAATATGCTATACACTTTGCATATTTACATATACACTATAAACTTTCCATATAATACACTACTGTTCAAACGTTTGTAGTCAGTAAGATTTTTATTTTAAAGTAATTCATTTTTCTTCATTAATTGATCATAATTGACAGTCAAGTCTTTTACATTGTTTTAAATCTATTTCGAATAAATGCTGTTCTTTTTAACTATCTATTCATTAAAAGAATCCTGACAAAAATGTACCACTGTTTCCACAAAATTTTTAGGCAGCACAACTGTTTTCAATTTTGATCATCATAAGAAATGTTTCTTGAGCAGCAAATCAGCATATTAGAATGATTTCTGAAGGATCATGTGACACTGAAGACTGTTTGAAAATTCAGTTTCGCCATCACGTGAATAAATTACATTTTAAAATATATTCAAATAGAAAACAGTTATTTTGAAGTTGCAATATTTTCCAATATTAAGTTTTACTGTATCTTCGATTTAATAAATGCAGACTTGGTGAGCATTAACAACTTCTTTCAAAAAAAAAAAAAAAAATCTTACCAAGCCCAAGATACAGTCTATCAATATTTAACATTTAAAAAAATGAGTACAAACATGATCAAATTAGTTTCTGAATAGTGACAAAGTCTATCACCACATAAATTACTCTACAACCAAGTCTTGTGAAGATGCCAATAAAGGCCTGCACCATACATCATGTGAGATTTGAATCATCAGCCCAAAATACACATTCAATCTCATTCAGCGTGGCCATAAACACATCATTAAGATATGGATTTGAGCTATATTACCTTGACAGACAGAGTAAGTGTGGACTCAAATACCTTTTGTCAGAGGCCCTGAGGACTTTAGCGAAGACCTCCAGCTCACAGAACTCCCCTCCCAGCTGGCAGAGCCGGCCTTGCTGGTAAAGCTGGAACACATGAAGAAATGTGAGATTGCTGACCCTATTGTACATGTGACACAAAGACAACTCAAGCCTTCCCTTGGGGGTGCAAAGAGCCAGAAAACCAGGAAAAGTAGCCATTATGAAAACAGAATGTACAATCAGGAAGAGTTTGTGCAAGATCAATACACGTGCCAATAACATTTTGTTTGTGATCTGGCACATCTGGTATCCGACACCAAATAGCCTGACTGTACAAAGCTGTGAAAAACATAATGCAAAGATTAAATGGTTAAATTATCTTCACAACAGAGTATTTTAACCCTTACTGTTATATTTGAGGCTAAAATCTATGATTATCCTAAATTAGGCTTTTTGACTCCAAGTTCCCAAACTGTCCACAACAATATTCAAAAGCCCCATGACGTTTTTTTTTTTTTAGTATTTCTTGGTTTACTGAAAAAGGATTATGGATAATAATATTTTTTACAAATATTTGACTGCTTACAATTTCTACCTGGGAAAATATTTTAGAACTTGGCATAACTAGAAAAAGTATAGTTATAAAAAAGTATAATATAAAGCATGTTACATAAAAATTGAGTAATAAGTTTTTATTAATGTACATGATATCACTTAAGCCTACCTCATTTATCCAGTATTTTCAAGACAGTTGGAACACTGGTTCTTCATTCATTCGTAAATAAATAAATAAACAAATAAAGGGTGTGTTGAGGGTGTGAAATAAGTTAACAACTTATGATTTTAATGCTTGGTTTGTCTTATTCAAAATATTTTAAGCCATCTTTACACTCCCTCAAAATTCCCCTTGGTTGAGAATCACTATTCTAAGTAGAACTGAACTACCAAAAGAAAGAACGATTACGCCATTTAACATTCTTCTCTGGTATTGTGGGTTTCAGTAAAACTTAATTTAAGTCAAGTCATTTCAACTAAACTGACGAGCTACAGTAATAAATGCAGTCCTCTCTTTGGTAATACAGACATGCAGAATATTTATACAATTTTTATCAATCATTAGTCATTTGTGGACAACAAACTCTGATAGCCTTTGTATAAAAAATAGAAACAGTGGGATGGGTCTAATCACATATTTCCAAACCTAAATAAATAATCTAAAAAGGCAAATCAGGTTGCACTAAGTGGCCTCAAAACACATGAAAAATGCATTATTTTATACAGTTTTTAACATATTTCACATAAAGATTAATGAGATAAAATAAGTAATTTGATGGTTTTATACGTAAATGTATGCAGTAGCACTTAACAATTAGCTCCCATTAGTTGACATTAGTAAAACCAGTAGCTAACATTAACTAAAAATAATATTTATTATTCTTTGTTAATGTTAGTTTAAAAAAATAAATAAATCAACTGTTCACTTTTAGTTCATATTAGCTCACCGTGCATTAAATTTATAATATTAAGAGATCCAACTAGATTTTAATAATTTATTAATAGGCTAAATGTTGGAATAATCATTAAATACAATTAAGTATTTTTAATTGTTAATTCATGTTAACAAAAGGGACCTTATTAAGTGTTACCATGCCTCTATTATTCTGTCAAATACGTGTCTATTATACTGAAGTGTTTATTAATACTTTTCACATTGGTTGGTGACAAACCATTCAAACCACATATACAGATGTCAGTTGTCTTATCTTATGAAGTCGTTAGAAACACGGTTATGGTTTAAATACTAATATGACATTATAATAAACATATTACACTGGGCTCGTACCCATAAATAAGGTTAAGAGGGTAAAGAGTGAGATGTCACTGTGTTATATAGTTAACTAGTCTTGACCCAGAGAGCTGTATCTCATGCAGCAGTAGATAAGCTACATGCTAAGATAACTGGAACATAGTGTCCACTTCAACCTGCCTTCACCCAAACTGCCACACAGAAAACGAGTGGACTCTCAAAACAGAAAACTTGAACGGTTAAATCGTCTGGTAGCTCGAGTCTCTCCTAACCAACGCTCCGCTGAGAGGTCGCTTCAGTTTTTGTTAGCCGAGCTGCTAGTAAAAAGTGTCAGATGCTTTTAACGTTTGTTCCACACTGAACCCATTTGCTTTCCTTCTTACCTTGTAGTACACATCAAACTGTATATTTTCAGGCAGAGAGCGGATGTCCCGTCGCGATCGGCCGTAGTTGTCGACCACGGCTGAGATAGCGGTGTTGTACAGGGTCTCAGGGATCCATTCCAGCTCCACCGCGGCCATATTGTTTTCTTTCACTAAATCCAACCACAGCCCCCCCTCTTCCACTCCTACTTTCACCTCCTTCGCTACCTGATCGAGGTAAAACTCTTTACTCTGATGCTCCTCATACACCCCCGCAGCTGGAAGCGCTTTTAGAGATCGAAACGGACTGTTATGATAGAGAACACAACCCTAAGGTTATGCTCTCATGTTTAAAGCTCATCCCCGATCGAGATGCCCCGCCCACTCTATGACACTTTGGGCGATGACGTAGAGCTAGAGCTCGGCTCGCATTCAGTGAACGCGCATTTGACTATAGTTCAGTGTTGCCAAGTCCGTGCTTTTGCCGCGGGAACCCCTCGAACCGCGATTGGGCTAGTTTTGAGTAGCAATTGGGAGAGTTTTGTTGTGAAAACCTGGCAACCCCGTTGTAGTTCAAAATAACGGCCGCTGAGTGTTGCCAAATCCTCGGCTTTCCCGCGGAACTGGGCTAACACTGTTGACGCAACTGCGGGTTGAAGCGACCCCAATAATTTAGCCCCTGCAATGTGAATTTTACCAGGGGAACCTCGCCAAAAAAACGTGTATTTTACACACCGGGCCGTGATTTTTACCGGGGTCCCCTCGAAACGCCATTGGGCTAGTTTGAGTAGCAATAGGGCGGGTTCTGTGGTGAAAACCTGGCAACCTTGGGCTGCTGGGAGGACGATGGAAATCTCTTTAATCAAATTTTGTGGCACAATTGTGACCCTGGATCACAAAACCAGTCATAAGGGTTGATTTTTATGAGACATCATCTGAAAGCTGAATAAATAAGCTTTCCAATGACAATATTTGGCCGAGATACAACTATTTGAAAATCTGGAATTTGAGGGTGCAAAAAAAAAAAAAAAATACTGAGAAAATCGCCTTTAAAGTTGTTCAAATGAAGTTCTTAGCAGTGCATATTACTAATCAAAAATTAAGTTTTGATATGTTTACAGTAGGAAATTTACAAAATATCTTCATGGAACATGATGTTTAGTTAACCCTTCTGCATTCCTTATTTGGGAGTCACACTCATGGCCTTCACGGTCAAAAGTGACCGGACACCTGAAATTAAATTTTTTTTTTCTTCAGTAAAATCAGTCTAATATATTTTTGTTCAATAATATTTTTCTTTTTCTTTTGTATTTTGAGAGAATTTTATGGTACTATTTAATATTTATGCAATAATTATGATAGATTTTTCCCATTGAAAATAGTACAAACATTTTTTTTTTTCAAATTATTTTTCAATTTATGCAGTATTTCAGATGAAAATAGACACTAGGGTCCGTGTACGTTGCGTTCATTCGTTTTTTGATTTAAAATTGAAAAAAGAAACACGAGAAAACCGCATCATTTTCGTTTTTCGTTTTTTCAAAAAAAAGAAAAAAAACAAGAAATTGCCTTGATTTGCCGTTCTTACATTCAGGGGTAGAAAATGGATAAACAGCTTGAATGTTCGATTTCCACGTGTGGGCGGAAATGAAAAGCCCCTTTCCACTGATTGGTCAAGCAAGGATCAAATGGTGCCGTCATCATGTCGTCTTCAGTTTTGTGCAACAGAATAAAAGTGTTTATTGCAACTCCTGCGTTCATCTCCCTCTCATCAAACAACCAGACTAACAAGTGGCTTGACACAAACCATACTGGGGCAGCGCCTAGACAAGGGCTTACTCCTGTGCAGGCATAGATTCTATACGGCAAATATTAGGTGCTTATTGCAGAAATATGTATGTATCTCAGATCTACAGCCACGTTACCCTTTTAGTCTATTTCTTTGGCTCACAGCCCATTTTATTTAGCTGTCCAGTTTTCAAAATCTGTGTGGCAAAGCTGCGTGACATTTACATTATAGTGAAGTGCAGACCAGTATCGATTTTAGTGTGAATCGATTTTAGTGTATCTTATCGTTTTGATTATTATTTTGATTTATTTATTTATTTTTCATAGAGAAGTTTATACGATACTGTCATATAAATGCATTAACACAGCAATTTCATTATGGAATTAGGTTAATGTTTTAAACAAAAACATTTTGAATAGCCTACAGAAATATGGAATGAGTGACAAAATGAAACAATTGGATACTTGAATTATGAAGGTTACATCGCCAGTAGGTGGCGGCAAGTCATTGTGTTGATGAATGAGTCATAGAGTCATCAATTCAACCGATTCGTTCAAAAAGCAAATGGGTCATTGAACCACTCGCTCAAACGATTCATTCAAGAATGAAACGCCTGTGTTTTGTGACTGTTTTGTGTCTAAAATGAAATCAATTTATACTCATTATTAATGAAACTGTACTGTCTAAATTAAAAGTTATGACTGCTGGATATACTATCAATACTGCTCTGCGCTTCACTATAAAGTAAATGCATTCGCCCAGTGTTGTCCAGTGCGTCACGCAGCATTGCTACACAGATTTTGATAACTGGACAGCTAAATAAAATGTGCGGTGCGCCAAAGAAATAGACTAAAAGGGTAATGTGGCTGCAGATCCAAGGTACATACATATTTCTGCAATAAGCACCTAATAATTGCCATAGAGAATCTATGACTACACAGAAGTAAACCCCGTTCATTTGTTAGTCTGGTTGTTTGATGAGAGAGAGATGCAGGAGTTGCAATAAACGCTTTAACAGCGGAGGACTCTTATCTGTTACACAGTAGGCTACTGAAGACGACATCATGACGGCACCGTTTTATTTTTGGCTTGACCAATCAGTGAAAAGGGGCGTTTAATTCCCTCCCACACGTGGAAATCGAACATTCAAGCTGTTTATCCATTTTCTAACCCTGAATGTAAAAACGGAAAAACAAGCCGATTTCTTGTTTTTTCATTTTTTTGAAAAAACGAAAAATGAAAATGCCGTTTTCTCATGTTTTGGTTTTCAATATTTAATCAAAAAACGAATGAACGCAACGTACACGGACCCACTAGGCCTTTAAAATCCAATTTTTTGAATGCAGATTAGAGCCTCCTGGCGGAGCAAAGAAAGAAAAACATGTAATTTCATGGTGTAACCACTAGTTGCCTGTATAGGACTCTATAGAGAGTCTTGTGAATTCCCTAGTTGTTTTTAGACATAATTTTTTACTTTTTATTAAGTTGTCGATATAAATTTATATTTAGGCATTCTCAAAGACTACTTTTGTGTCAAGGTTTTTTTTTTTTTTTTTTGCATATTTATTATTATTATTATTATTATTATTATATAGGGTATTATATAGATTTTTGCATTATTATTACTAGTCAACCCTGAACACAAAGCATTTTGTTACACACAACATTAAAAACTATAAAAATGTAACAAAAATGAAGAAGAATGCTTTATCAGAGCCTAATCCTTCAGGGTCTGATCTGATTTCAACCTCTTATTTCACTCTAACTCATTTTGGCTATATGGTTATAGCCATACCAAGTCATTTGAGTGTGTATGTGTGTGTGTGTGTGTGAGTGGATGTATCTGTTTTACACTCTTGATGTTTTGAGTATAACCCATTCCTTGTTGTCCACTTTTTAACTGCAATGTAGTTGAATTATTGATTTTATTTTACATAGTTGCTGTGTTACAGGCACACCAGTTCATTGGGGTGTGTGTGTGTACAAGTGTGTGTGTGTGCGCGTGTGTATGAGTGGATGTGTTGATTTTGCACTCTAGATGTTTTAGAGTTTCACCCCTTCATTGCTGTGCAATGTTTTTCTGCATTGTTGGGGATTTGTAGATTGTGTACACAAAAAATGTCTGTACTTTTTAATTTTTTCACGTTTCCCATTCATTTCCTATGGTCGGTCATTTTTGACCGAAGACCATGAGTGTGACACTTTTTTTTACGACCACTTAACTTTTTCGAATCATGCTCTCAATTTTTTTGTGTGTTCACATACCAGGTGCCATAACAGTCACAGAGTTTCAAGGTACAATTAAAATGCATAAATCATTTTAAAACATTCAACAATCAAAATGACACACTTAATTTAAATAATAAAATATTGTACTCGTTCGGAAAAACAGTGACCACTGAATGTGTTGTTAAATCCTTAAAATATTAACTTACAATCTCAGGGGATCTTAGGCTACTTCAAGCAAATATTTTAGGTCAAAGTTGTTCGGCTGACAAAAAAAGTTTGAAAACCCCTTCCCAAAAATACAAAACATTCTCTACTATTTAGTATACAAAAAGCAAGCCAACAAAAACAGTTTTCTGATAAATTGTAGGCTTTCTTGTTTAACATGTTTTTGCGGTTGTTTTAAGTAGCCTACATCATTCTGCAGTTTAGAGAACATATGAACTCAATAGAAAATGGCAAAATATTATTATTTTGCACTGATACAAATATATTTCAGAATACAACAGAGATGCAAAGAGATGTTCCTTCCCTTGTGAGAGACTTGAAATTTGCTCGTGGGCATCACCTAATGGCCACTATTAGTAAAATCCATTTTGCAGCACCATAAGAAAATTCTTTAAAATCTCAGTTCTTGTTTTATGTAACACTTTTGTAGGCGAGAAATTAGCATTTTAGCCTAGTGAAATTAAATGAATGGATGCCATTAGTCTGAATGTTATTTCGCTCTGTCTCCTCATATAATGTGGATTAAGTATTCATTTGTGCCGCTGATAGTATCATGCAGGATCCTATCTTATATCTCATTAGTATAATTGTAACCATTATTTCTCATTATTTTTAATGAACTACTTAAAAACAATTGCTTACATTTTACAATATGAAATGTTAAAATGGTTAACCAGTTAAGCAAAAATCACAAATTACCCCATCCCTGAATAATTGTGTTAGACCATATGCACTATAAATAAAATACACAAAATGACATGATTATGATTAATAACATAATAAGCCCAAAAGCAATTACAAGTACAAAACAAAATATAATTTGGCTGATTTGTGAGCATTTTAAATGTCAATGATCACTTCAAATTGCAAACTTATTTTTCAAATGTGTCACTATAATTATAAGGTCATTTTATAAAGATGTTGTCAAACTTGTGTACCAACGCATATACAGTGCTATATATGATGGCATTTAGAAACTAAACAAAAAAAGCTGGCAGAGGGTCAGGGCATTAGATAGTGATCTAATTAAGAAGACCATAACCCCAAGATCTACTAAAAGACCTGTGTTATTTTAGTATTATTTATATAATATTTAATTTTTTATTAATACAAATTAACATTTTATTCACATGAATTTTTATTTTATTTTAAGTTTTTATTGAAATTTTAATTTAATTATTGTGTAATTTTGTTACGTGCTTTTGCCATTTTTATTAGTTTTCTAATATTACTACAGTATTTAGTTTTCATTTATTCTTATTTAGTTATAGTTAAGATTTAGTTAGGGTTATTTATTGCCAGTTAGTAATTTTGGTGCTTCAAATGAAACAGATTTTACTGATATTGAAAATAAACTTTTACTTTATTTTAGTTTTCATTTTATTTTGTTTTAATTATTGTGTATTTGTATTTTGTGCTTTTGTCTTTTTATTAGGTGTTTTTTTTTATGACTATTTAGGTTTCATCTATTTTTATTTCAGTTGCAGTTTTAGCTTTTTTATTTATTACCAATTGATTACCATAAATGCTTCAGATTAAATTTCAGATTTATTTCAATTAGCAATAGTAGTTTTAGTTAATGATAATAACCCATGACCCATACCTATCTAATCGAGACCTTTTTATACATCCTAGATCTATTCTGAGATGATTTTACAGCTGATGACCACCAAAAGCAAAACGACACAATGGGTTGTTGATATTATTCTATTATTATCCCAATCAATTCCTATGGCATCGACTTCCGCAGCTGTAGTTCCTAACGCAGGCAGCAGGTGTCGCCGTTTCTTCTCACTAAACAATAAGCAGCATGAGGCCAACCTACCGCCTTTATCACTATATATTTACAACAGCGCGCGCCTGCTCACGTTCAGCTGCGCCCATCTAGAGGATAGAGCGAACAGAAACAATACCGTTCCCAGCCAAACAACTGGATATTTCACAACGGTGAGTGCAGCCGACTTTTATGTATATATACATTTATGTTTAAATTCCGTAAACGAGATAATATCCAGTTATTTCCAGGAGGTAAAATCTCATGTCAGGGATGTGAGCCTGGGATCAACAGCAGTCCGCTGCTGGATATAGAGGCGAAGAAAGGACCCTTATCAGCCACTTACTCATGCTAACTGACCTGCTAACTGTAGCCGGAGGATTGTTACATTCACTGTTCATTAGCGACCTTACGGGTTTATTAGGTTCGGTAGTTTCTCGCTAAAATCTGTATACTCTGGTGGTCTGTGTTTGCAGTCTCAGTCCGTGTCCAGCTAATTTAAAGGCTTAGCGGCTGATCTTGAGCGTTAGCGTTTGGCTTTCCTGCCGCAGATGATTGACGAGTCTCTCGCTGCTCCGGTTGACTGACCGGACAAATTTATATAAGAAGGTTTCTTGTCCTAACGTGCTTCTCTTCAAAGTGACTCTCGCCTGGCTTTTATCTGTCTGGCCTTTAATGCGTCAATGATACATTGTAAGCAAACCGCAGGCATTGTAACATAATTCTTTATTTAATTGTAACATAGTCGCCCTCGCTTTCCTTTCATGTCAACGGTCAAGTGCAAGTCCATCTGTTTATAAAAAGACAGTATTGCAATGTATCATTAAATTCATTCTTACAGAAATTGACAACGGTAACAACAGTCTCCAAAATTACATAGTTAATACAACGATCGATTGCTGTACCTCTGTTAAAATAAGCTTTCAGCAATCTTTCAGCCATTGTCATAACTGTATAATTTAATATAATGTTACCAAAATTATTGTTGTATCAGCTAAAACTATAGTAGAGAAGTTTACATGAGACAGTCTAATGATGGATTTCATCTATCTATCTATCTATCTATCTATCCATCTATCTATCTATCTATCATGGGATGTAAAAACCAGTTATCATACGGATGTCTAATCATCCATCTGTCCATCTATCTATCTATCGAGTCAATAAGAAGTGTTGTATTTTAAAGAAATGCTGTTGAATTTTACCGTAGTACTTTTTTATAGGAGACTTTATCTTTTTTTAAGCTAGTTCAAACATGCTGAGCATGTTCAAAACCCCACGTCAGGGGACAAAAATGAAGCTAATAATCTGTAAGAGACTGATGCTGATGAAAAAGAAAATGAGAATAACTAATGCACTGAGCGTTAGTAGCATTATTATCATAATTAATGTTGATGCCTTAATTGTTTATACAAGCTAGGGTTCAGTAGTATTTTTTTGCATTTGTATTTTAATGGTGAACTCAAATTATGAATAGTACTAGAACTAGTAGAGTAGGTAGTATTAGGTAGTATCACGTTGCATTAAGCGTGCGTTGCATAAAGCCTTTTATGGGGAAGAATTGCCTGATTTGCCTTCCTGTATTATGGGGAAGAATTTGGCCCCTTGTTAATGGAACTTGTTTGGATGATGAAGTCTCCCGCTGGTGGGAAAATAGGAATGTTAGAGCCCCGTGGCTTACATAGCACCTCCCTAATGCCTTAAACCCTGTTTGATTCACATCCTTATAGTGAAATAATGATACTGTATCTTCATTACTCTAAAACCAGTCAATTTTGCTGTTCTGGGGTGCACTTCCCAAAAGCATTGTTGGCTAACTATGGTTACAAGTTCCATTGAACTCAAATGGTAATGATGGAACTTGCAACCATAAGTGGCTTTTGCCAAACGCACCCCTGGTAAATGCTGTCATGCCACATTATGATACAGAAGTTTGTTTCTTCTGTGAAGGCCAGTCAATGATTTCTACATAATTTGTCTGTACTTTTTCACAAAATGATTTCATATTGGAAGGCATTTGTAGCTCAGTAGGAAATTATGACTTGACTGGCATCTAAAAGAGTCTAATTGTGCAGAGAAAAATGAAAAATGATACAATTATTGATGTTATGTTATTTTTCTTTTTCCAGGTAGCCATAATTAATCCACTCTGGATGTACAGAAGCCACTCTGTCTCTGTATGGAAAAATCGCTTACTTGTGAAAACATTGGTGCTTCTGTAGTGGAACGTAGACTACTTTTGGGGACAGTATGTTCAACTTGATGAAAAAAGACAAGGAGAAGGATGGCGTCAGGAAGGAGAAAAAAGACAAGAGAGACCGGAGGGAACGGATGTCAGCAGCTGAGCTCCGAAGCCTGGATGAAATGAGCATGAGACGGGGTTTCTTCAACCTCAATCGGAGCTCCAAACGGGACTCCAAGAACAAGTTGGAGATCTCAAACCCGATACCTATTAAAGTCGCCAGCAGCACTGAGCTCAACCTGACCGACATAGAGTCGGATGGCCTTAGTAACCGCAGCAGCATGGTCCTGGATGCAGATCAGCTCAGCGCGGCCAGTTCCAGCGATGATCTGAAGGCCGATTACGGCCAAGATGGCCACCGGAGCTCTGTCAAGGAGCGGGCGGCTAGGTTCGGCTCTCTCGCCATGCAGAACTCGCAAATGGGTTCCATCATGAAGCGTTTCTCCTTTTCTCAGAGGAATAAAGAAGAAAGTCCATCCGAAGGTTCCACACCTTCTGGGCAGAACTCGGCTGCCCCGTCTCCACAGGTAGAAACCAAGATCTTTGACCCCCAACGTAAGCCAAGTCTTCAACATCATCAGCAACAGCCTCCTACTGGAAAAAAGGTGCAGATTCCTGAGATTGTGGATAAGACGTTTCCAGCAGATCTCCGTTTGCCTGCTGTCGTGCCACCGCAGACGCCTGAAGTTCGGGAGCTGGTTCTTCAGAGGCGGAACACTGGGGATTTTGGGTTCTCCTTGCGGCGCACCACCATGTTGGACCGTGGCACTGATGGAGGGGTATATCGCCGAGTGGTCCACTTTGCCGAACCAGGTGCTGGTACCAAGGACCTGGCTCTTGGTTTGGTTCCTGGAGACCGGCTGGTGGAGATCAACGGGAGAAATGTGGAGAACAAGAACAGGGATGAGATCGTGGAGATGATTCGGCAATCAGGTGACACGGTTCGGCTGAAGGTTCAGCCCATTCTGGAGCTAAGCGAGCTGAGCCGATGCTGGCTGAGGAACACCGAAGGGCTGCGGCGGGAAGCATTTGACGTAAGTCCACACTTTCTCTCTCTTCTCTCGTTCATGATCGCAGTCTTTCCAGGCAACTCCCCACAAGCCTGCCCAGCTCTTACACATTTGGAGCCAACTGGCTCTTCTCGAGAGTACAAGAACATAATTTAAGATGAACATGTTCTTGTGCAACAGGAAGCGGATTCCTTTCCAGGATGAACATCTGTCAAGATGTGTCTAACAGAATCTTTTCTTCCTCCAGCTTTCCACAAGTGATGACTTTAATGACAGGCTTTGAAACAGTTTTGTTTGTGTTTTTCTTTGCAGTTTGTTGTGTAATAGTTGGACACAGTGCGGCAGTAAATTCAGAATTTTCCCCATGGAAATTTCACATGTAACAGCACACAGGTCACAATTTAGTTTTGGTATGTAACTATAAATTGCACTTGCTGTTGATGCTGCTCAGGCGCATTTTCTTGTGTGAGAAGAGTGTGATGAATGGGCGGCACAGCTCTTTCGGTATTCCTTGACAGAGGGAAACCATTGAAACTTATCTGTCGTGTTATGCGCTGCTTCCTTGTTGGAGAACAGATAAGAACGGCACTTTGGCGTCAATGTTTTATTTTCTCTAGGATGGGTGGAGGTTGTGTCTTTACTAACTAACATGTGTGCCACTACTTGGCTGGAACCAATCTGGGCTGCTGTCGTGCAAGTTGCACATGTTGATGCTGAGACGACTCACAAAGCTTCCTCCTACAGTAACCGCTGAGGGCATTATGTAAGACTCTTTGATAACTATACTCATTGGATTCCCAGCATTTAGCAATGTTGTTTGCTTGCTTGGAAAACAGTACATTCAATTAACATACTCTTTTGCTGAGTAACATGCAGTTAGGTGACCTCGATAATTTGTTAAAAGGTTTGGTTGCTGTCTGTGAAACATTAGAGCACACAACATAGAGGTGTGACACACAAATGAGCTTTGAATCTGTGAATCAGAGTGCATCTGAATCATTCAATGTGTTTGTGTGGGGTAGAAAGGTGTTGGCTGTTTAATAATTATTCCCTTCAGTTTTCTGTTTGCTGACAATTATTAATTTAAATGGTCCCTTTGCAGCTACTGTATTTTTCTTCGGGGGGTTCACAGTCCTCTAAGGGTTCATGAGAACATTGCTGTTGGTTTACAAGATTGTGATAGAAATGCAATGACCAGTTAAATTGGCAAATAAATGTAACTATTAAATAACATTTAGCTTATTGAATAATGATTTAATAAAATAACATGAAATTATTAAATAAATTTAAATAAACTAATTAGTGGTCGACCGATATTGCTTTTTGACCGTCAATGCCGATATTTCAGAGAGCGGAATGGCCAGTCACCAATATAAAGCTGATATATTTCTCAGCGCTGTCCAAATAAAAGTCCCGCCTCAAACACATCAGTCAAACAGAAAAGCTTATCGGCCAAAAAAGAAAAGCTTATTGAAAAATGCCAAATATTGGCCGATATATTAGCCTTCGCAATAATCGGTCGACCACTAAAACTAATTATTAAATAATTAAATTACTAAATTCATATTTATTAAAAGGTTTGTGTTTCAATTTTAGAGGGTACGTAATGTAAATAATCTAGGTGATTAGACATTTTGTGATGTGAAACTCATTAAACCCGTTTTAGAGTAAACAGATCTGCTATTTACACATGGAACAGCTTTCCTCCTTTTATCCGTATTGCTACAATTCTGTTGTCAACACAAAATGCTGTTAACACTGTGTGAAGTAAATTTTGTTTTTGCGTCTGTCCAATTTGGCGACATTTCTTTCTACACTGCAATTTAATTTACTTGTATATTCAGTATTTAATATACAACTAAACTGTGTTGAATAATTGCGTCAGCTCCTTAGAAACTCTTTGACAGCAGACTTATGTCAGAGCGCTTTAACACATACATGCTCAAACAGCTATTCTTACAGCTTACGAATTACAGTTAAATTAAGTCGCCTCTAAATCGAAAACATCTGTTGCATTTACAGAAAAATTTGTATTTGTCAGTGGTTTGGTTGAGAAAAATGATGAATCCCTGGCTTTGACAGTTACTTTTGTAAAATGTTGGCCACATGATCATTTGGGTTGAGGAATAAAGAGTGTTAAAAGGAGTCCTAAGTGTTTTTGTACTTGTTGAAACAGACCCCGGATTTTTTGTAGTCAGTCATGGCCAAGAGCAGGTGAAGAGCAGCTGTACGTCTGCAGGCTGAACTGACCTACAGGTGCCTGCCAGCACAAAGGCAGAGCGCATGGATGAATTTATCATCATCATCATCGTCATCATCATTACTGCATTTACATGATTGAAAGTTTAGCTGTGTAGCCTACAGTAAGGATGGACCTGCTTCTCAGGTTCAGCATTTGTGTCTGTGATAAATCTTAACTCAAGCACTAACGTCTGGCTAATGGTACTATACTGCTGTAATGGGCTTAGAAAAATAAAGTGATCATCAGCCCTGCCTGTTTATGGAACCACATGTTTGTGAAGGGCTTCCTAATGGTTTTTCCTGTGGAATAGTCTTAACTCTCATTGATAGGCCAGATTTGTGGCAGCACTTCCAGGAAACTCAAGATTTGTTTAGCTTAGTTTTGAGTGATTCTTGCCCATTTGGTAACAGACCGTCTCGTAACAATTAGAACCAACCGATTCATCATGTGCTTCTGCAAATTGGTTGCTGGCGAGCACCTCCATCTCATACCAGAGTGGGTCTGCTGTGCTATTTTGGGTTTTACCAACAAACAAGAGGGACTTGCTTTGCTGCATAGTTCTTAGTCAGCCTCCCCGCTGTAGTCATTATGGTTCATTACATGGCCTCAGGTCAGTGGGAGTATTCTGTGCCAGTCACCCTGACTCTAGCCCCACTGTCTATCCCTCTCTCGTCTTTTGGCAAGCTGTGCTACTGGCATTGTCTGGAACATCTAATATGTCCTCTGAGAGCATTCATTTTGAGCTGCTTTTGTTGTGGAGCTGTTTTAAAATAAGGATTGGAGGGATGTACTCTAGTATGTGGAAGTGACAACAACAATGATTGTTTATTAAAACGCATTGTGTTAGTGATAGACAGATATATTGGGCGATAAGATTTTTCAGGTGATATCTGGCTATTTTAACCATGTTCTCTTGGAAGAAAGTGTTCTTCTCTTGACTATCACTTCCAAATTCTACTAAAACTTGTAATTTTCATCAAAGACTTAAGACTTTTGTTCATCTTTGAAACGCAAATGATTTTTTTTAATGATGCTTAAATATATCTCTGTCCCTCCGTTGAAAGTCCATTACACCAAAATTTCATAGAGAGATTGTAAAAGGAAATCCAAATGAATCAAGCATTTTAATCTTTTGAAGAGAGACAATCTCTTTATTTGGACCTTTGGAATGGACTTTTAATAGAGGGATAGCAATCTCTTTTTCATTAAAATTCTCCATTAACTGTTAAATATCTTTAAAATAGCAAGGCTCCTTTTCATTTCATAAAGTTTGAGATTAAGTTGTCATTTTTCGAAATGCCTATTCAGCCCAGTTTGTCAGACGGCCATTGTAGGGCTGTATGAAATCTGCTTTATTTTTCCCCCAAATTAAATTCATTTTTCAGTTTTTTTTTTTTTTTTTTTTTTTTTTTTCTAATTACAATTTTTCTAGACTCTGTTTTAATGGTTAAATTGAACTTTATTAATCAAAAAGTATGTCTAGTTAATTGAAATTGTGAAACTTACACAATTTAACAGCAATTCATGAAAAGTGTAACAATTACATTAAGGCCCTATGATATGTTTTTTTTTTTTTTTTTTTTCAAATTCAGTTTTATTTGTAAAAATTCTGTATTTTCCATAAATGTTCTGGATTGCATTTTAATGGTTTCATTAAATTTTTAATAATCAAAAGCATATCTAATTAATAGATTTTTATAAAAACATAATTTATTATTTTCTTTTTTTTTTCAGAAATGTGTTGTGTATTTACATTTTTCTGCTAAATAAATTCTGCTAAATAATTTTTCTGGTAAATATTCTGTTTTTAAAATAATTTTATTAGTACTATCATTACATTAAGTAATATATTTCAGTCACAGTTTCTTCAAGTTAAAGCAAACTTTAATTTTGACGGGGTTGCTGTGAAGACCTGTACGTTTTTAAGTTAACCTTTTTTTGTTGTTGTTTTTAAGTATTCATCCAAAATTTGGCAAATTCTGTGACATTCTGCGTTATACAGTAAATTCCTTTTTTTGTGACTGGATTCCACGATTCTGTCCGCATTTTCTGCATTGCAGAAATCATAGGGCCCTACCATTGGCATCAATGTTTAGGCAGCGATTAGGGCGTGTACTTGCGAAAAATTTAAAAAAAGCACTAAAGTATGGGTGTCTTGAGACATGTTTCCTAAAGTTGAACTATTTTTGAATGCACATCCCTATTAGAAATGTGAGTTTGGAACGGAATATTTGACAAACAGGAAGTGAAGAGCTGGACCTTTGTTCTGTGGTGTGGTCTCGGGTAGTCGTGTTTTTAGCACGTGTCTGTGGAGGATCTGTGTTTGTCTGTGTGATGTGAGGAGTGCTGCACTGATTGGTGGGCCTCACTGAGCAGCGGGAGCCATTCTCGGCCCTATTGTCTCAGAAAACAAATAGCAACAGCTTTATCATTAATCCAAATAAAGACGAGCCGTAAAACGATCATGTCCCAGTGCAAACAAAAGCCAAGCGGATGGAGTTCACGACGGTCTCATCCAACAGGCACAGCTGGGCTGGGCATAACTTCTTGATTGACCTTTTACTTTCTACATCTTCATGGCTCAGTGTTGCTGTTTTTGAGTCAAAAGACCAAAGGACTGTTCTTTGTCTTTGCTTGGTAATTTGATTACTAATAATACACACACTATTTTGATTGTTGGAAATATTTTTGATGTTCTTTTGTAATTGAGTTTGGCGAAGAATGCAACTAGGAATGTCTTTGGAGTGGCTGAAGAATGGTATGTTATTCCCACTGTTCCCCATTCCTTAGAAGAAAACAGCGAACATACAGGAAGTCTTCTATTCTTCTAGGCATTGACCAGTATAGCCAGGATGTCCTGAGATGAGTGTGAGGAAGCCAGAATAGGAACAGTACAGACCCCGCTGAAACAAACAGGTAAAAACTGTCTATTTTCAGCTCTCAGTCTAGTCAGATGGTCTCTGTCAAGACAGAACTAGGCCTGGAAGCACATTATTTTCCCCTGGACATCGAGGTGCAACACTTGGGGTGTGTGTTAGTCAGCTCCGTAGTTGAGTAGTCAGTGCACTTCCTAAGGAGCCTGACATTTTTTAGGGCTGTCCCACTGTTAGCAACAAATCTAGGGAGTATAATGCGTGTATGTAAATGTGAAATTTTAGTGTGAAAAAAATCGCATGCTTACCTTTTCTGTGAAACTTTATATTCACAACTTTGTTTCCATGAAAAATGAACAAACCTTAAAGCGACTTTAAAAATAATGATTTAATCTGCTTTACAACTCATAATACATAGCTTTAACAAAATAACATTGTAAGCTTCATATTTCTGCTTTTTCAGTCCTTTAAAAATGAACCCTGTTTACTTCCATTGCAAGTGCCTCACAGTAACATTCATTTTTTTTTCAAGATAAGGGAGGAGTTAAAATAATTTTTTGTGGTAATCAACATTATGCTACAAATGCTATTTGCTGAGGATATCTTGTAAAGACTCAATGCATTTTTCATTTTCAGTGTCTTTGAGGTAGATAGTCTGCCATTAGTACAGCTATTTCAGCGTCTTCAGCACTAAAAGCTCTTGCTGACTCTGCCGCAGTGAAGTGAATGTGAGAGTATCATCATGGGTGGCGTGACTGACCTCCAGCTAGGTTGCACTCCACGACACTGTCTGCAGAAGAGTTCCAGCTGTGCACCAGATGCCCCCAGACCCTTATACACACACAGATTGATGCAGACACTCTGACACCCAGCCTCAATGTGCCATCATGCTGTTTTACAGGCAATGTGAAAGCATGACTTTGCAGTTAACAAACCTCAGAGGTCCATCATTACTAGTACTCTACTCCATGGAGGCTGCATCAAGACCGCAAATATGCTTTCATTAGCATACCAGTCTTTCATGAGAGTCTTTCCTGCATACACTTCTAACAATGTCGAAATAAGTTGTATTTTGATAATCACAGTACTTCTCATCACAATTAATAAATAATCCTAAATGTCAGTTTTGCGGTATGGTTTCGTAATCACTGGCTGCAAAGCCTAGCACATCAGGATTGTACTGTAGTGTTCTTGTCTCGATAGATGGAGCCAGTATGGTCCTGTCTCTGCCGCAGGACTGGCCCACAGCACCCCAGGGACATTCTGCACCACACTGCTGTACTTCTCTTCTTCTCCACTTAGAGTAGACTTAAGTGGAAGAGATGTCAGTGAATAATTGTTTTCTACACGAAAACGTTTCGTTGAATGATTGTGGCACTTTTGAATGCTGTAGTTTAGAGCATAACTGTCCACAATCCAGTTTCTGCTGCTGTAGACTCCTGTGCTGTTTTTTTTTTTTTCCAGTTCAGAGAGTAAATTTTAATTCCTACCACCAAATTGGAATGGCATGAAGAGAAATGTATTTACTTAACTGTAATCTATCTGCCTGCATACAAATGTTGTTTTATTGTTCGCGCTCTAATTCTTTTGCTCTATCGTTCATTATGTTCTTCTACTGCTCTACCTTTCGTTGTTCTGCTCTATTGATTGTTTGTTCTACCGATCATTCGGTTTATCATTTGTTCTACTGTTCTATTGTTTGTTCTATCTAGCATTTGTTCTACTGTTCTATTGTTTGTTCAGCCTTTGTCATTCTATCGTTCATTCTACCATCTTATCATTCTATATTGTTCTATCATTATGAATATCGTTTTACTGTTCATTCCATCTATCCATCAGTCCACTATTCTATTGTTATTTTCTGCCGTTCTACCATTCTATCTGTATTGTTCAACCATTTTATTTATTGATGGCTCCATCACTTGCTGTAGCATTCGTTCTATTGAGCATTCTGTTGTTCTTGAAAAACTTTTCTAATTAACAATGACAATGTTATTTTAATTTCGGTTCATTGCAATTTATGTTTTCCTTACATTCAAATTTTAAATGCAGTACTGCAAACCTGTTTGCTGCTTCCATTCAAATTTGTTTCAGATTGAATTGGAATTTAAAGGGTACATCAGATTCAAAATTCACTTTACATGTTTGCATATAAATGTGTCTTATCAGGGTGTGGACACAACCAATGAATAATTACTGCTAATATAATAATTACAAATACTGTTCAGGCCCTGCCCACGACTGCTGACGGACTGATTTGCATATTTCCGCCTTCAGCCAGTTTTACGCTGTCCGGCATTTTCTCCAAGCTCAAGCAGCGACAACAATGTCTCAAATGTAATGCAGGGGGGTGTTCCAGAAAGCAGGGTTAACTTACCATCTGCTAAACCCTGAACTCTCAGTTGATCAACCCAAACCTTGCTTACTCGAGGTATGTTGGTTCGAAAAACGAGTCCAGGAGTAACTTCATTCAACCCAGAGTATGTTCCTGGTTAACACGCAAGACATTTTCAACAGAGCAATGAATCGACGAGTCACTATGGAAATGGACGCTAACAAAAAGTGCGCCATACTGCTTCTTTCTTCTTCTTCTGTTCAAAGGCCATTTGCACACTTGGTGCATATCGCCACCTAATGGGTGGTTGTGCAATCATTTTTTTATGTTTGATCTGTAATCCTTGAAAATAAGAATTGTTTTGTTTGTTTGATTAAGTCACGCACACATGCGCTGATAGCTCTGAAGTAAGCTAACCCTGAAACAGAACCTACTCCAGAGCAGGTTATCTTCAGAGAGCAACTTGCTATGGTTACTTACATACCCTGAAAGTTACCTCTGTTTTTGGAAACGAAAGTTGAATTTATCTGCTTACTTACCCTTAAACATACCTGGGTATGTCACATAACCTGCTTTCTGGAACACCCCCAAGGTGTTTTGTAGTTAAATGTAAAAGTAAACATAGGAGTCTTCATTTTCTCCGGATATCAGAGCTGCTGAGGACACGGTGGATTAGTTTTGATTTTGATGGTAATGTACCTCCGAATACTCATTATCATTTAAAGAGACATGCATTGAAACGGCTCGCTGGGAACAGAGTTGTTTTTGACAAGGTAAAAGGGTGTTGTTTTATATGACCATTGAGAAATTTTAACCAAAGTATTTTGCAGACGTTTAATGAAGACGCAATGAATCATACAAACTTGTTGAAAATGGGCGTCCGATGTCCCATTTAAAAGGTGCTCATAACCCTGGCAAACACCTCTTCATCACTTTCAAGGTGCTAAAAATGGACACCTTAAGAGAAGGATTATTTGAATTTGGAGTGTGTGCCTAAATGGAGGCATCTGTGATAAATTAAGTGAATTTGGCTACTTTTTCCCTCTGTTATTTAGTAACCATTTTAACTCAAAGTTGCTCCTCAGCTGAAACGCTCCCACTCTCTTCTCTCTATGACCTCCATCTCTTTCTCTCTTGCTGCCTGTGGGTTCTGGTACTTCTGTTGCCTTGGCATTGCTTCTGAGAGATTTGGGAGCACTTTTACCATGCTAGGTTTTTCATATGCAAGTATATGTAAAAAAAAACAACCGCAGAAATCCTAGAAGCTGGAAATCTTACAGGCCCCTGACCAAAGATGATGGTTACCACTCTGTGGATAATATGACTTTTTTTATTTTTTATTGTGTGAACTCGATTCAGATACTTAAACAAGATTTAAAGGCTCATCTTTGTTTGATTTTGGCATGTGTTTTGGGGAAACATTTATGTTTGATGAATACTGCTTTAAGAGAACAAACCATTCAGGACCTACATGTATTTGCCCTGGGTTCTGTTTTATAATGGATGTGCTGTGGGAAAAAAATCAATCACTGTCATTACTAGTTCCATAGGACTTTGGCCTCTCTGTGGATGCACTCAGTGTTGAAAGTTCTGCCAAAACAATAAGCCATGAGAGGCTTTTGTAAACTACTAATTAAAATTTTTGCTTCTAATCACAATTGGTTTTTCTGTAAGGACAATGTCTGCAATTTCCAAGTAGTTCCAAGTAGAATTCAGCATGCAGTCACAGGTGCATGTTTATGGCTTTGAATGTGTCCACACGATATCAGATTTTAGAGACATAACCGACGGTTTTGTAATTTTCTGCTGATATTAAGAGGCATGATCGAGACCCCTTCTCAGAGTGTACAGGCGCTGTAGCTCTTGGCCCTTACCTTATTATTTTACTCCACAAGACCATGAGCTCTGTTCAGGAAGCTATCCTGATTTGATTGGCTCTCATTTTATCTCAATCTTTTCAACATTTCTGATCTCTGAAGTTAAACATTTTCATTTTCTTAAATGTTTTCTTTGGACCTCAGCAGCATTTTATTTTCTCCTCTCCAAAACCATGCATGTGGTATCATAAACTAAAAACTTTTATTAAGCAATGTTGCATGTTCTAAACATGTACTAGCATGCTTTAACAATAATAGTACTATTATATTTATTAATTAACCTAGATTAATAAGTGCTATAAACCAATTGTTATTCATTGTTAGTTCATGATACCTAACGTGTCAACTGAAAAATATGTAATGCAATTTAATTAATAAAATTATTAACCGGTTCATAAATGGGTTCAAAATATGAAGCTAAACTGTAGCATTTAACCAAATCTTTTTTTTTTTTTTAACTGGAATTTTTGCATGAACTGATTTACAGAAGTGCATCAGATATTCCAAAGCTATGTATGTTTTAAGAGGAGTGTATTTGCATTCGGGGCGCTCTATTGTAAAGTTGTGTGCATAATACATTGTGGCAGAAAAGGGCGATGTAGTATTTTGTCACTCTACAGTTAGTTACTCCCCAACAGTAATACTGCTCTAATTTGACTGCTAACCTTTAGGGCAGAGTGCCATGTGTCATAATGCTGGGTGTGCCAGGCAGGAGTGTGATGTGAGGGAAGTAATTGAACGTGTTCAGGAAGTCCTAGCACAGGAACTGGGATAAAGAGCCATTTTTTACGTACTGTGCCTGTCACGTCATTTGAGATAAGCTTTTAAGTGATTTTAAATGGCCATTCTTCCCATGTGAGTAAGATGATGTGTTACAGTAGTCCTTCAGCATTGTTTTACAATGGCTTTTCTCAGTAGTGGGTATTTTTGAATCACATCTTGTTTTTCCTCATACCTTTTTTTTGGAAAAGTCTGTTCAGAGGGTTAAAGACCTTGATTACCATCATATTTTGTGTTTATTTGTAAGAAATGGACATAAAACACTGATTAGATGTGATTTTTAAAAAAACAGTCATTATCATAGATTTTGTTATCATGTCTTTCCAAACCTGTTTGATTTTTCTCCTCCTGTGAAACGCAAAGGATATTTTGAGACCCCCCCCGCCATATAATTGGACTCAATGGTGTCCAAATTTGTTTGTTTACCAGTGTTATTTTGTTTTATTTTACAGAAGGAAGTAGACATGAGGGTGAGTCAATGAATTCATTTTTGGGTGAGCTGTCTCTTTAAGGGGATCGTGACGTGAACTGCATTCATTACTTGTTTCTATGATAGACTTGGAAATGTTTCCTCCTCCCTAAAGTTCCATTCTTGGTATTTTTGGAATTTGCTTTGGAACAAACATGACACTTCCCGACTGAGTCTCTGGAGAAAGCAGAGACAGATTGAAAGAGGTGGGGCCAAAACAGCATATTTCATCTTTACGCTTGAGTCCCCTCAATGGAAATGTTCAATTCTGTGGAATTTAGTTTTAACAGCTACAGATTACATAACATCAAGTTTTTTTTTCAATCGAATATATTAGTCCAGCATTGATTCAGTACAGCCCTGCCATGGCGGATGTAGGGACCCTTTTGATTAGAGCCTGTAGCTACTTTACACCAGTAACATGTCAGAAATTACAGTGAATTTCCTCTAAATGCATACTTAAAAGAATGCACTTCCTCCCTAGGTTGTTTTTTTTTTTTTTTTTTTCTCGTTAATGCATGTGAAGTAGCACTTTCAATGTTCGCACCACCTGGTTTTTCACTCACCATAGTCACAATCAGACAGGAAGCCTCCAGAGGAAGGGGATTGAGCAGAATGGGGCAGACGAGACGATCAGTTTGACCCAGGCTCGGAGCTCATTGGAGTTGCGATACTTGTAGTATTACTAGTTTACTGGCTATTAAAAAAACTTAAATTGTAATAATTCATAATTGTGTAAGTGTTCAATAATTCAGTGTTTTTAAAATAGTTATTTATGTTTTAAAATTATGCATATTATTTTACAAACAAATTGAAATTAACATATATAAAATATATTTTTTGATGTGACAATTTTGCGTCGTGATTACGCAATGACGTCTTCGCGCAATGACATCACGTCATTTAGAAACTTTTAGCAACAAATCCACCTTCCTTTAGCAACTTTTTCTGAAAATTAGTTGGCACCACTGAGTAAGACCCCTCCCATGCTGTCTACCCTCATTCTCCACACTGTAAAACAGAAAGTGAGCAAAAGCAACATGATGCATTAAGATTTCCATCCATCCACCGGTTTACCGCTTTTATCTTCTGCAGGGTTGTGGAGTGCATTAGGATTTGTTTGATGCAAAATAATAATTTCATAGCATTTAGATAATTTTCTTAAATTGTCCTCAGAAATATGTTTTGCTAATAGACAATTAATTTTCAGTTTCATTAATGAAAATGCAAAATGTCTCTCTCAGGCAAAAAACCAACCAAACAAACAAGTAAAAAATCTACTACGTTTTCCATAAGCCACATTTATTCGTTTTACAGACAGATTAGACATTTTTTGGGATATCATTATTCTAAAATGTTTTGTGTGTTGAGTCAGAATAATTCAGATTTCTTATCATACACTGCTGTTCAAAGTTTGGGGTCTGTTAATTGTTTTTTTTGTTTTTGTTTCAATTTAAAAAAAAAATTATATTTTAATATATTTAAAAAGTAATGTTCCTGTGACGTTAAAGCTGAATTACTCCAGTCTCCATTGTCTCTTGATGATGAACTGAAAACATCTATTATTTAAAAAAAAAGAAAAGTATTTTGTAACATTCAATTGTAAATGTTAATGTAAATGTCACCTTTAATCAGTTTAATGCATCCTTGCTGAATATCTTTAAAAAAAAAAATCCTGTTGACCCCAAATGGTAGTGTATGTGGATAAAACTTCCTACTTCTACGTTCGGCTTGGTCTCTCTGCTCGTAATGCCCAAGATAAAAAGCAACAGAGAGCTCCATTGAAAGCCCACTTTATACACATTAACATTTTGCATGTGCTGCATGGTCAGGCCCACTCAGCACAGGGCCTTGGTTGTGATTGGCTGTGACCCCAGCCCGGAGAAAGGCCTCTCTGTACGGCTCTACAAGGAGAATTCCCCTCTTTTTCCTTCCACTCAACATCCCACAGCCTCTCATGTATCAGCTCAGCTGTTTTTACTGCAGGCTGGATTTAGTTGAGGCAGCCGGATCATACCGTTCTCAGCATCTAAAGCTGTGGTTTCTCACAGCAATATATATCTGTAAAGACTCTCGTGGGGTTTATCCAGCAGCACGCCATACATGCATTTTCATTTGGCCACGAATGGAGTATTAATGACAGAATGTTTATTTAGCAATCCTATACACAGGACCCGAATCAAACCCCGTTCAATCATGACTTAATTTGTTGTAAAAAGCCTCACGAATTGTTAACCGACGCTCTGTCCTATAAATTGTAATTTATAACCCCCTGGAAATAGAAGCAATTTGAAGAGAGCGTAGGGAAAGGAATGCTCATTGCCCCAGGCTTATTCTTTTCCATGCAGTCCAGAGTGGTTGCGGTCTGGACTGAAATACCAATGATTCCTGATGGCTCATGGTTTATTGTTTCTCTCTGGATGTTGTTCCAAGACTCATACGCTTGGCCATGTTGGTTAAAATTAAACGCGCTGCGTGTCAGTGATATCCTGTGCTGACTCCAGTGGCTTATTATGGATGCTGCTCACTACATCACTCCCTTACCATTGATCATGGGACTGCAGAGAGGCCTCAAAAAGGCCTTTTATCAGAGCGTCCAGCTGAGGGAGGGAGCGATGTGAGTCTTGGCATCTCTCGAACACCATTCTCCACCAGTCTACCCCAGTAACGGAGGTCTTTATCATCACAGTTGGAAAATGCCACAATCTGTAATCGAGGAAGGCCCTCCCCACAGAGATAAGCCAGCATAAAGCAGTGTAATACGGAAATGAGCTTTATTTTGGATTATCTTCCAGATGTTCCATTGACCGTGAGAGTGATTGCGAGTCGGGAAATCCTAATTTTAGCATTTACAGACCACGGGTACTGCTGAGTAAGCGTTTATGACAGTACAGGCCCAACACACCCAGTTTACTGTGAGACATGCCTGAACCACATTTTATTTTATTTTTTAATTAATTTATTAAATTGTATTTTATTCTGATAAGCCTATTTAATATTTTATTTTTCTTTATTTATGTATTTAGTACATAATATCATTTTTGATTTATGTACTATCGTGGTTTATAGTTGTTATATTCGACCAAAAATAAATCGTCAGCCAAAACGGTTTTGGAGGACTGAAATAGGTGACCAAAACAGTGACATTTAATTAGGGTTTCTGGTGTGTTTTGACTTTTCAGTGTCTATTTGGTGCATACAACATGGATAACCTAGATATAACACCAAATTACATCTTCTTTCATGTTCAACATAAGAAAGTAACTCATACAGGTTTGGAATGACATGAGGGTGAGTAGATGATGATGAAATGTACATTTTTGGGTGAACTATCCCTTTAACATGAATAGACATAACTTTATCATGACTCATGTAATCTCTCAATCAGTGTTTCTACCATGGAGAAACATCAATAAAATGGCTTGTAAACAACATGTCATATGACGTTATTTACCTCAGAGAAACCATGCATTGTCCGTAAACTTGATAGTTAGCCTAAAAATAACTCTAGAAAGGACCATTTTGATAAATATATGCACTATTACAAATGTAAAATTATATATATATATATATATACACACACACACACACACACACACACACACACACACACACATATATAAAAAATACTTTTTTTCTTTTTTTTTAAGTTTATATAATAACTGTATTAAACGCACAACCACACACACACCTGAATTCCTTAAATTCAGTTGGAAAAATTAAGATGCTATGTTGGAGTGATGAGACCTGAGGTTTGGAGGAGGTGAATGAGTGCACTCTGGGTACAGGAAAAACCACCCTCACACACACTAGCCATTACCCACAATGTGAGTCGCCAGCCTCCGCAAGGCGGACTGGGTTACCAGCACAAACCCAGACATCCCCACTGATCGCCCAGTGTCAGATCTGCTCCATTTGCCTGCTGTGCTCCATACGAGTGTCAGGGGCTGGGTTGTGTCATTATGGCGAGGTTGTCTGGCAGTGCATTTGAAGCTCTTGTGGCTTCGTTTTTGGGCGGGGGCAAGGCTTGGTGGTCTGGTTGAAGTGGGTTACGAGGTTTCAGGGTGCACTGCAGGGTCCTTCAGGATCTCGTTCGGTCCCTGACATACTGCTTTCGTCTTTGCCAATTTCAATTATTTAAAGAGACCTGCTACAGGCAGACTGAATAATGAAAGAGCTAGTCAGAGCACACATGCGGCATTACGAGGAACGAGGTGGAAAAGAATGGGACTTAGGGAAATTAGGGACATGAGTTTTAGGATTGTGTGTGTAATTAAGCACTTTTTCTAAATGGTCTGTCCGGTGGGAGCACTTCAGCCTTTGTTGACGCCCAACAACACTGCGGCCATGTTTTGAGTATGGGGCGGTCATCTTTAATGAAGGGCTTTTGTGTGCTGAGAGCAGCTCTCCGCCGGCTGATACATGACACGGCACAGTAATGAAAGGGCCTGCCAAAACGCAAACATTTGTCCTTGTGCTGTTTGTTACCTGCTCAGGCTAATGCTTTTACTTTACTCATGATGTTTTTGTTGTGTGGCATTCAGACAGTTGTTTGTGCCATTTTTGATGTAATCTTAAAATTGAATTATCATTTAGACCAAGAGTCTTCAGCCCTTTTCAGAACAAGAATCCCTTTTTTGGACAGATACACACTGTTATACTATCTATATAATATTAGATTTTTTTTTTTTTGGATATAAAAATTAGAATAACAAATCATGCTGAACTATTTTTTAACCGTTTGAAAGATAAGAGCTAACAATAATGCAGTATTTTACAATATTTAAATACCTTATTGTATATAAAACTATATTTTTTATTTGTTTCAAATGTAAGCTTTTTAGGTTAAAATGGGTTATTTATTTTATTTTAAAATAAATACACGCACTGCGTGCAGAATTATTAGGCAAGTTGATATTCTGGTCATATTTATTTTCCAAGAACATTTTACCAATTTTAAACCACATCAATCTTAACTACTATTGATTTTGTATTTAATCACTTCTAAGTGATATATAATTGTCCATGAAGGCTGAAAGTTAAAAACTCCTTATTTCAGGTGTGCAGAATTATTAGGCAGGTTTTCTTTTACAGATAAAATGAGCCAAAAAAGAGATTGAACTCAGACTAAAAGTTAAAAAAACGCCCATGAGAAGGATGCAATACTAATGCAATAATAGAATTAGCAAAGTTAAGGCATGACCATTGGGCAGCAAAATGTTCGTTGGGTCAGCAGGGTCAGAAAAAACAGGTGGAGAGGAAAAGACACGTTAACTGAATAAGAATTAAGGTGAAGAATTAGGTGTGAAACCATCAGGAATCATTTAGTCTCCAGCACCATCATTTTACAGAACTGCAACCTTCCTGGAGTCTCCAGAATTACAAGGTGTCAGGCTCTCAGAGACCTTGCTTGGGTAAAAAATGCAAAAAAATGACCCTCGCTTAATAAGAATAACTTGCTGAAGTGTTGTGAAATACATGAAGGCTGATTTTGTATAGGCTTTATGGACAGATAAGTTGAGAGTGACTCTTAAAGGACCAGCATCGCATCCTCTTGTACCACTGTTTGAAGAATTTATCTTCCAGAATCTGGCAGTAAGTTTTGGGAGCTCATTTTTATTCCATCTCCTATCCTGAAAAGTCTGTCTTGCAGAGATCAAATAAAATGAGCTCCTAAAACTTAATATTTTTTATTTATTTTTCAAATTTAAAGTTTAAAACCACAGTTGACACAACTCCTGTAACACCAATCCACTTATTTAAATTAAATTATTTTTTAATTTATTAGTTTTTATTACATTTTCACAATAATGTGGGAGCTGAGAGCATTTACGCTAATGGCGCAAGTAGGAAGTTCAGCATGCTGTGACCGGCACTGTTATACCTCAGCCTGGGCAGGAAGTTCCTGTTCTGGCAGGGATGCTTGTCATCTAGGATTGAGAAACCAGCAGGTGTTCTTCCTGTTTATGACGCAGGCATGCCACTGTAACGCAACCTGGAATGATTACAAAGCAAAACCCTTAATAGCCCCCAAAGGTCACTTGAGGGTAACTTCAAATGGAGGAACTGAGTACACTGATTCATTTTCTCTTTTATGAAAAACAAATAAAGTCTCTTAGTGTTTGTTTGGCAACAGTAGCTTGCATCGAGGGTTCAGGGATCGTGCTGGTATTTGATGTTTACTCAATAGCTGGATATTGCGGTTACCACAGTGGTTGGCATACCGAGCCAGGCCAATCAATTAATGCCTGACGGCACTGCACAGCAGCAAACATTTCTTCCATGACCGATCTGCTGCCACTGCGATCAATTAGGAACAAAAATAGCGTGTTG
This sequence comes from Onychostoma macrolepis, assembly GCF_012432095.1. NCBI lineage: Eukaryota > Metazoa > Chordata > Actinopteri > Cypriniformes > Cyprinidae > Onychostoma > Onychostoma macrolepis. Next base: position 16,219,690 of record NC_081169.1, read on the forward strand.
TTTTTTAAGTTAGATTTCATTGATCACTGCGATCTCAGTTTACGGCTATAGCTTACCTTTTGTTAAAGGTTTTTGTTTTTTCTGATTTTTTTATTAGTTTTTCTTTTCATTTCTGTAATGTTTTTACTTATTGTATTCTTTGATAGTTTAATATACAGAGACAACTTTAACTGTTGTTTGACCTGATAATAGAACACAATTGTAAGTGTTTACATTCTTTAATTTCACTGCTATAGCTTACCTTTATTTAAGATTTGTTTTTGTTTTGTTTTATGGGTATTGTGTTCTGCATTTTATTTTATTTTTTTCTTGTTTTCTGTTTGTTTTATTTTCTGTCCTTTTGTTATGTTTTTGCGTTGTGTATTCTGTGCTAGTTCAATATACTGACAACTTTAAGTGTTGTTTGACCCGATAAAAGAACACAATTTAAAGTGTTTACATGATCTTACACGGGTTATTAAGTAAATATTATAGTTGTGCATGTAAACACGCTCCATTACATTTTTGCAATTCTGTTCTGATGGCTGCTGATTAAATACTGATGAGAACTGCCTTGTGGTGCCTTTCAGCTTTTCCTTGAGGAAATCTTAAGCCTGAAGTGGTCGGTTATGCCTAGATTCAGTGCCAATGTCTTGGACTAAGTAGACGCTGGCATGAAACCATCCTGAATGCCAGATGGTGGCTATATGAGTCGGTTACATGTGGACAAAAGGCTGTCATTGAGTGAGAATGGAGACCGTGTGTCATCTTACTGATGGATTAAAGCACAGAGCTTGGAGATGCTGTGGAAAAGGGATGACGCAAGGCTTCTTCTCTTTAATAGAGTCTTGTGTTCTCTGCATGATAATGTGGCAGTCGTCTGATAAAGGCATCCTTTTCATCAGAGCCTATTCACAGAAATAAGTAGACGGTTGGTGGCCGCGTGGTGGTGAAATGCAATTATGATGGTAATTGTGGCTTTGTTCGGTATGAATGAGGTTCGATGGGTGTGTTTACCAAAGGTCCTCGCAGATCAGTGCAGAGGATGCTTGTTCTTGGGTTAAGGGAAATTGAGATGAGCCATACATTTCGGTAAGCCACTGGTTGTTTGTGTGCCGTCACATTCTGTGTAATTTCCTCTCAAGCTTCCAGCACAATATTACACATGAAATACCAACATTCAGCTGAAAGTGCCAGACTCTCTGATTAGAAAACACAACACAATGGAGAAAAAGACCTTAAGAAAATAAACCTGTAATGTGACTTACCAGATGCTATAGAAACAAATTAAATGATGGATTTATGAAATTTGTATACTAATAATAATAATAATAATAATAATATAATATGCAATGAGTTTACATTTCCATTTATACGCTTGATCCAAATAGACTGAAAAACTTGTTGCTTAATTATTGTATTCTCAATCTGAATTGGGAAATATTATTATTATTATTATTATTATTATTATTATTATATAGACAATAATAAGAATTATTATATAAAATATAATATTTATAATACATATTATATTTATATACATAAAATGGCATATAACATTTATTTATTTAGAAATTGAAATTAAATTTAAATGCTTTATTATTTTTTTAAATATAGACTATAATAATATAATTATTATATAAAATATTTATAATATATGCTATATTAATACAAATATAAAATGGCATATAAAATTATTTATTTAGAAATTAAAATAAATAATAATAATAATTTATTATTATTATTATTATTATTATTATTAAACATCATAGGTTTATATGTGTGTTTGTAACTGGGAGACCTCAAGTGTAGATCTCTGCTATGTCTCACTCTATTACTGTAACCACAGCTATGTGTAGCTGAGCTGTCCCAGAATGCAATGGGCTCCAGGCACAGGGCACTGTGGTGTGGTTTTAGCTTCAGAGCGGAACTGTCCCTGGCTTCAAAAAAAAACAGTGTTGTCATTTTGGACCCAGTGCCAGCTCAGCAGCCTGACATTTTAAGTCGAGCCAAAACAGTTCTAATACTCTTTATTCATCTGAGGGCACATTCAGAGCAAAAGCTCCTCCACAAACAATCAGACTAGTGGATATGCTCTTTCGACAATGATCCATATAAACACTGTGATACAATTATTCTTTGTTATTCAAACATTGGGAAGATTCTTTCCTAGAACAGAAGAACTCTTTCCAAGCGGACGTTTCCTGAGTCCAACAAGCTCTCTTGAACTGGAATTCACATGTGCTGGCATGCTTCATGGGGAACCGCTGGTTCAGTGGCGTTTATGTAATATCACAAGTTCAATATGTTTCCAGGCGATGGGCTGTCAGTTTGATACAGTGTTTGGTACTCGAGTGAACCCATTACAGGCAGAACCCACCCACTCTTTGCGTAACCTTTGATTGGTCCCTGATGCGCTCATGGCCATTAAAATCATTCCTGACCTTCGACCCGGCGCCGGGGTGAAGGACCAGCTAAATTCCTTAAGTTGTGTAAATGCAGCCGTATTTCCCCTGCATTCCTTGAAGATTAGCACAGACGCACAGAATTAGCCTGGCTGCTAAACAAATGCTGATTGTGGCTAGAAAGAGACTTGTCGTGCAGGCCTAAACGCTTCTGGTGCTGGTTTGGTAACCATGCTCTACGTTAGAAAAATCTAAACGCGTCTCAGTTATGTTTAAATTGGTTGAACCGGAATGGTAAAATGGGTCAAGATGAATTGTCCTAGCTGAGTTTTGGCTGAGTTTTCTTGACCTTTATGGTGGTTTCTAAATGTCTTATACTTGTCAGCTCTAATGGCTGCTGTCAAGCAACCCTACACGGATCTGCTCTTTATCAACAAGTCCACACTTCACACAGCCTGTGTTTAATGTGGTGCACAGGAAAGGAGTCTGGCACTCATCATAGACATAGACAGACAGACAATTAGTTGTATTGTAACTATATTAGAAGTTAGTTATATTGTAGTCACACTGCCCTTGATGCACCCATAACACAGGACAACTATATTTAGTTAGAACTATTTAGAACAAAAAGCACTAGGCCTATACAAATAAAATTGAATAGAATTGAAAATGTCATATAACATGATTCTAATAGTTGTTACACTTGATAAAAAGTGAAGACTTTCCAGATATTATTTTAATAATTTATTTTGACTAACTACAGTTACGATATAAAAGTCGGTTATTTCATTTGGCATATTTTTTTAAATAAATTGTTTCCTCTATGAATAAATTTGTGCGTAATATACATAACTGCCTTTACCTTTTATACATTTTAAGCAAAAAATCTGATGCATTGTCATACACTACTGTGCAATTTTGTTTATGCTTTAAAAGTCTTGCCAAGATTGCTTTTATTTGATCATAATTAGTGTAAAAACATTACATTAGGCAAGGCAAGTTTATTTATATAGCACATTTCATACACTGTGGTAATTCAAAGTGCTTTTCCATAAAAGGATGTGAAATAGTCATTAAAAATAATAATCACAACAATAAACAAAATTATATAAAAAATTGATTTTAAAAGAATTTAAAACAGTTAAGAATAGAGAATGATTATACATAGTGCAATCAGTTCGGACGTAGCACAGTGCTCATTTAACAAATGCACAGCTAAACAGATGAGTTTTGAGTCTGGATTTAAATGTGGCTAATGTTTTAGCACATCTGATCTCTCCTGGAAGCTGGTTCCAATTGCGAGCGGCATAATAGCTAAAAGCGGACTCCCCTTGTTTTGTGTGAACCCTTGGTATTTCTAACTGACTCAATCCTGATGATTTGAGTGGTTTGTTAGGTTTATATTCAGTGAGCATATCTGCAATGTATTTAGGTCCTAGGCCTTTGAGTAACATTAGAACAGTTAATATATTTTAAAATGTCATTATTCCTGAAGGCAAAGCTGAATTTTCAGCATCATTACTCCAGTCTTTAGTGTCACATGATCCTTCAGAAAGTGTCCATTTTTACTAAAATCGTTATAACTCCTGAACGGAATGAGATATCTTCACCAAACTCGGTACACATGTACGAGCTCAATCTTTGGTCAAAAAAAAAATTGTTCAGATCTGCCGCTTGGTGTTGCGCTATAAGATGACATGAAAATGGCTATAACCGTTGGTTCCGATCAACTTGACAATTGGTATGCAGTGTCTTTGTCCAATGTGCCATAGGGTCTATGAAGACATTCGCATATCTCAAAAAACATAGCCGCCATCAGCCACTGAAGTTTGAGCATCTATTAGACAAGGTTAACTGAGGTCGATCGGAACGAAATTCGATGGGCATGTTCGACTCATGAACCTAAAGGTCTGTAAGAATTCTGGAAGAAATCGGCCACTAGTTGGCGCTAACTATATTTATTGGCTGTGTAATTACGTGGTGTTTCACACATTCACACAATATCATTTGATAGATCTCTTGATTTTGCACAACTTTGCCTCAAGAACCATTGCTATAAGTCAAATCATTAATTAATTATTCACAAATATGTAAAAAACCTACTTTTGCGAGCTAGCCCTAGGTTTTTCGCTCAGTCTCGATCAAACCACTGCAGTAATATTCTCTGGACTCTGTAGATCAATAATTATCAAAAAAATGTTGAATTTTGTCGGGGTCAATAACGGGGTCATTTAGCAAAAGGGCGTGGCCAAATGTACCCAAAAGCCTATAAAACCTAAACGAAAACTCAAAACTTTACGGAACTTGGTGAAAACATGTGTCAGAGAACTCTTATCAAGAATGCAAAGTTTAATGGAGATTGAACCATAGGTGGCGCTATAACAGTTAAAAAGGCCTCAAAAACACAATTTCTATAGAAAATGACCTCAAATTGTATATATATTCACACAAACACTAGATCTTCAACTAGTCCTAGGTTTTTCTCGATCAAACCACAACAGAACAATTCTCTGGACTCCCTAGATCAATGTTGAATTTTGTCCTTTGGTTCGCTATAACTGGGTCATTTAGAAAAGGGGTGTGGCTACATGTACCCAAATGCCTATAAAACCTAAACGAAAACTCAAAACTAGAATTTCAACATGGAATTAAAACACATAATTTCTAGTAAATGACCTCAAATTGCAATAAAATGTTCATAATATTCACCTATACACTATATCTTCATATCATACGATAGATCTTCTCATTCTGAAGAACTTGGTGATCTAGGATCACTGCTGTCAATCAAATTGTTCTTTAAGTATTTGAGATTAAAAAAAAGTTTTTAACTCAAAATCAATAAAATCAGTGCAGTGCTATTGTCTAGACTCTCTAGGTCAATAATTATTAAAAAATGTTGAACGTGCATTTGGACAACTATAGACCGGTCAGTTTATAATATGTTCTTTACATAGTGTACCCAAAGGCCTATTAATACTAAAAGAAAGCCCACAAATTCTCAAAACTGTGTAAAATTATGCATAATTTCGTTCTAAACAAGCATGTAAAATTGAAGAGAGATTGGGAAAAAAATAACACTATAATAGTTAGTTATGAAGGTTAAAAATACAGAATTGAATGAGAAATTGCAATTTATAACCACTAGATGGCAGCGGAAGACCACTAATGGGCTTATTAAACTCCGAAACAGTACTGTTCATAGGGTTCCTTATGGATTCATGCTTAAACATTATGAAATTGCTGTTATAAAATTTAAAATCTCATTGAGTCAAAGTTTACCATCTTGTTTATACAGACATATCAGTTTTTACAATTTTGCCAGATTATGATTACAGTGAAACCTGAAAATGACATTTAAACTCTTTTAAAAAAAAAAAAAAAAAAAAAAACAAACTTGCAATACGTTTTGTGTCCCCTATCACTTATTTCAAATATCTATATCTGCGACAAAATGTGTGTGCATGTATGTCTGTGTGTGTGTGTAAATATGCTTATAGAGTATTAATATACTAGTTTAATCATTTAATTTCAGTGTGTGTATGTGTGTTGTGTGTCTGTGAGCCTATTCTCCATTTTGGATGTGTTTAACTGTCAGCAATACATCCAGGTTGGCCAAGACCACCTTAAGTGCTTGAACCCCGGTAATCGCTGTTTGCTGTTGTTGTTGTTGTTAACACTTCATATTTATGCTGCTTAATATTTTTGTGGTAACCTTACTTTTTTTTTTTTTTAAGGAATCTTTTAAAAATAAAGTTAAAAAAGTCTTTACTGTCACTTTTTCATCAGTTTAAAGTATCCATGCAGTTTTTTTGTTTTGTGAGATTTACGAATTTGGGAACATATTTTAACGTCTAAAGTTTGTTCTATATATAATCATTTCCTCTTATCTGTCTTGTTTCATGCCAAAATGATAGCAACATCAGATGAACGGAAATGATTAACTGCTGTTTTTAGCAGCTGATGACAGGTTTTTTATAAATGGATGGCAATTCATCCGTTTGTGTGTGTATCTCTTAAGGCATCCAAGATGTTGAATCACGTCCTGTGATGGAGGAGGGTCTGTCTGTCTGTAACAGTGACCCAGATGTGCCAGCCAGTACCCTTGAGCAGAGCTAAGACATGACTGGCTCAATGAGGTGTGGTTAACCTGTTAGTGCTCATCCAACAGTTTCCTTATAAATTTCTCATGGATGCGTATTGGAAACATGGAATGCCCATTTTCCATGTTTAAGAAGGGAGTGGCAGAAGGAGGAAGTCAAGAGGAGCGGTACAATAATGCTGCTCATGTTTTCCTCTTCATTGTCACTCACACTCAGCTTCCACTCCATTTACTGTTTGCTTGGGTTAAGGCCAAGGTAATCTTGGAGTGCTTTGCTGCTTTAATAGGAGGGGTGCAGGGGGGAACTTTATTTTGTTTGTTTTTTGTTTTGTTTGATTTTTTTAAATTCAGTTTTTTTGTTATTTTGGTGAGGTTTGACTTATTTTTTTGTTTTGTTTTGATGATTTTGTTTCTGATGTTTTTATTTTATTTTAATTAACCACATTTTATTTTATTTTATTTTAACCACATTTTCTAAACAGTAGGTCATAGCTGTTAAAGATGGTTGTGTAGCCTTGTGACTGATCAGGTCACCAATTATATTGTGCTCCCATCTGCGTGCCATGGGGGTTGGCTTAATGTACCAGGAAACCGTATTCTGGGAAATTGTCATGTAGCTTTTTACAGCATCTGTGTCATGTACAACTATTCATTCTACTCTGTTCATAGCGATATAAGTATATACTTATACTCAATATCTTTAAATGACGTTTACAGGAAAAGATGTCTGTGTTTAGATGACAAATGGTTCACATTGGTCAGTTGTCAAACAACAACTAAGGATAAGATCAGAAGGATTAGACAACATATCTGTGCCTTGTAAATACCAGCTCTATTGTTTTTCTCCTATCTGCGGTCAAATTTCAGTTTGCATTTGCTGGAACCACTGAAGAGAAGACCTTGTCACCCGGTCTTGAGGTCACTTCCTCTCGGATTCTTTTGGTAACGAGTATGTCTCGCAGTAATGATTGGGGAAAATAAGGCCAATGTTGGCATTGCTTCTTTCAGTATGTTTTCCATCTCTAGACTGTGCTCTCAGATGCTCTCATCTTCTGTACATGCAGTCTGTCTTCTCTCTTCATGGGCCGATGCTGTGGCAGGTACTTTCTCATACGTTATTCATAATTTTTAGCTAAATTTTTCCCTCTTATTCTTCCTTTTTTCGCCCACTGAGTTACCTATCACTGCAGTGTGCCCACGCAGGGGTTCTGCTGATCTTGCTTTAGAGAGATATTTTTGGCTATAATCGGCTCATAGATGACTCAGGTTGATGTCAGCGGCCTGTGACAAGCTCTGCTGAGCTCTGTAAACAATGTCACACCCACTGGACTGACCATCACGTCATTAATTTAGGGTCTCGCCTTGTCCATGATCAAGATTTGTTTTTGTATGTGGACGTGTTTTTTGATGCGTCGAGGGGATTGTGTATAGTCTGGCCTGTGATTATGTATTTAATGTATTTATCTCGGTTTCTGGAGACAGGAAGACGATTTGCATTATGATATACAGAATTTGTCTGGGTGTGGTGGAGATTTTGTGTGCAGCTGTATGTGGTGAGCATAAACCGCTTTTGTGGTTTTTACAAGTGGCACTATGATTGCACTGGGCATTATGTGAGATTATACAGTAAAATTGCTCCTCATGACTAGTAGACGTCACTCTGTACTGAAGCTTTTTAAATTAAGTTTCCCTTAAATTAATTATTGGCCATGTGAATCTATCAGGGCTCTATTGGATTTTTTTTTTTTTTTTTTTTGCGCTGTATAGCAAATAATGTACCATAAGCATTTACCATAAAGCATGACCTATGAATGATAAAAAGCTATAAAAATGTGAGTGAGTTTTAATCAGTCTTGCCAGCTTGTTGGGTGGACTGAGACCTTGTATAGGCCCCAGAGTCCATCCTGGCTTTGATCTTGTGTCTGGATTCACTCTGGTTTTCCAGGGCCCTGGGAATGACCAGTGTGGAATGATTGGCACTTCAGAGAAAATCAGAGCAAGTTTGTGCCCCTAAAGACTTGAACCAAGCCCTTAACCTCAAGAGTAATATGACTAATATGTCTATCTTTTACATGTGAACTTTTTCAATAATGAAAATGATTTACCTTGTTAGTACGTTTCTCAGATATTTTTTGTGCTACTCATACATTGTGTTATGCTTTGCCTAAAAAACATGAATCAGTTATGTTAATACAAATCTAAGCTAGGGGCGACTGATTATCGGCCTGGCCATTTATCGGCGCCGATATTAAGAATTTTTATGGTTATCAGTATCGGACATTTTGAAAACAGATTTGCCGATAAAATTATTTAAAAGCATTTAAAGAGAGTTTTTGTCAGAGCCCTTGTTATTCTTAATTTTTACACCAGACATATCAATTCAAAATATTGGTTATTGTTTTACGTGATCTGTAATAATCAGTTTTAATCAGTAATGTTTATACCATTTTTCCTTTCTTCTGGAAATGATGAATAAACTGTAATCAGAGCATTTAAATTCCACATGTCAGATTTTTTATTTATTTATTTATTTTTTTTAATACTACATTTTTTGCATTGCAGGAATCAAAATGTTGCATTCTAATCAAGGTTGTTTTCAGTGTTATCAGAAACGGGCCTGATGATCTCCCTGTGTTTCAATGTAAATGATTAAGATTAATAACTACTATATTTTTGCTACTGTTTAAAGTTTCAGGTGTTTTTCTTTTATGCTCCTGGAGACTATATTAAAATTACAGTAAAAACAGTAATATTGTAAAATATTAGGCTAATTTATGTAATTTATTCCTGTGAAGGCAAAGCTGAATTTTCAGCAGCCATTACTCCACTCTTCAATGTCACATGATCTTTCAGAAATCTAATATACTCATTTGGTGCGCAATAAACATTTCTTATTATTATCAATGTTGAAAACAGTTGTGCTTATTTTGTGGGTTATTTGTTTTGTCATATTTAATATATCATACATGGAATAGGCAATATAGACCTTGATTATACATAAAAATGCATTTCAGCACTCTATATCATTTTACATTTAAAAAATCTCAGTAGTTGTGGTCCAGCATTACAAAGATAATCTCAGGTTTGGACAGGCTGTGGAGTCAAGGGTTAAGAGTCGTACGGGGATCAGAGTGCAAGCTGACATGTCACTGTCCTGCGCTTGCTGACAGAGTGTGTGATGTGTTGGGCAGAGGTGAGAGTGTTCTCGTTTGTTCTTGGCTCTTCTGTGTTGGATACTCTACTCATTATCCCCAGCTGACAGCCTCATAGCTCACATTCCTGACCAATCCGAATGCCGTTTCTCTCTCAGATCCGACTGCAGTGTCAGCTCAGCTTCAGTCTGCCTGCCACCCCCTGTCTGTTTCTCCCTCCCCCTCATCATGTTCTCCCACACAGCCCTGCACGCAGCCATAGTGGGCTTTTAATCCACATCGACACGTGTGGGTGCGCTGTGTCCTCTTCAGGACGTGCTGTAGCATAGACTCCTCGCACCACACCCCGAGCCGCCACAGGCCTGTACCAGCACCATCTGCAGAGCCTGTACTATCACCACCTCCACCTCATGCGGGGCCATTTCTGTATGCGAGACACAACACCGAATCCCCAGGCTATTATCTGCACTACCTGAAAAATGATAGTGGGAGTGAAAAGTACACAAGTGAAAGAGATGAAAACAATCAGCCTCCCTTGACAGGGTGTGTTGACCACCGATGGCTTTAGGCCACTTTTAAGAAGGGCTACAGCGCCCTCTTGTGCTTGTAAAAGTGAATGTCCGTACATGGAGGATTAAAACAGGAAGGTTCTCCACCTAGTGGCAGCCAATGGTGGTACAGCCATGAAAAGGCACTTCCCCTACTCTCTCCATAGAGGAAATGATTGATTTTGGCAGTGATTCCTGGCTAAGACCATGGACAGTGTAGAACAGTCTGAACTCGGCTGTGCACTGCTGTTTCCTGTTGATTTAAGGAAGAAAGGTCTTTATATGCTTCATATGAAGTACTTCATATATCGTACTTTGATAAATGCACATACAAAGAATATAAGAACAATAACTGGCATTGTTAATAAAGCTTAATCCAATGTACTTTAGGATTCACTCTAACTGAATCTTTTAACACTCCAAAAAAATGAAAATTCATTTACTTGCCCTGGTGTGTTTTATAAACTTGCAAAGCTTTCTTCTGTGTAACAACAACAGTTTGTTATTATTATTATTATTATAGGATTTCTTTAGGATTATTTTAATAATATTGTTTTACCATATAATAATTCTGAATGGAGACTAGGGCTGTCAAGCTCCAGAATATTATAAAACACCATAAAAATCCATTCGACGTGCGGTATTAGTCATGCTGCATTAGATATGAACATATGAACCTGTTTTATGATTCAAAATCTTACAAATATTCTTACAAAAATGGTATGTTCCTTACACTCAGCTATCATATGTCTTCAGAAGTTTTAGAAGATAGACATGAAGATGGACATAGACCATTCAAAAGTTTGGAATAAGTAAAAAAAAAAAAAAAAAGTAAATCAAGCCTTTTCCGCTAACCAAGGCTACATTTATTTGATCAAAAATACAATTAAAACGGTAAAACTGTGATTTATTATTATTATTATTATTATTATTATTGTTTTGTATCTCTATGTGAATATATTTTAAAATGTAGTTTATTCCTGTGATGGCAAAGCTGAATTTTCAACAGCCAATCAGTGTCACATGATCCTTCAGAAATCATACGCTGATTTACATTTTTATTATTATCAGTGTTCAGAACAGTTGTACCGCTTAATATTTTGTGGAAGCCATTATGCCTTGTTTTTTTATGCCAAAGTTTAGCATTTATTTAAAATATATTTTTTGGTAACAATGTAAAAGTTTGTAGTGTCACACTCCAATTGAATTCATTCTTGCTACCCCCCCAAACTTGTAAGTCTCTTGGACTGCTTTTTGGTCATTTTGGAGTTTGACAGCCTTTGTCTCCGTTCACTGTCTTTATATGTAAAACATTGGAAGATATTCTTCAAAAATCCACCTTTTTGTTTCCACAGAAAAAAAAGCCAGAGTAAGGCTTTAGTGCTCAGCTCTCACACTGATATAAGTGTTCATTAGGTGTGAGCCACGCCAGCTATTATTTCCACTGTGCTCTGCTCTTTTGAATTCACTCTGTGTAGGAAGTGCCAAGGCCTTGCGTCATTTCCTCAACCTTCTCTCTCAGCGCTTCTGGTTTTCTCCTCTATTTCCCCTCTCCACCCTACACCTCTGTATCTCACCGAGCAGAGAAAAACGCTTATCCAGCGCTCATCGCCTTGATGCCCGCTCCACGTCCCCCAACAACAAAGTTTGCACCGTCGTTCAAAGTTTGAGAGCTTCGTACTATTCTTTGAAACCAGCAGTCACCCTCACATGTGCACGTCTGTACTGGACCAACGTTTTCTCTGGAGCAGCTGAGCAGGAGAAGCAACTGTGGATCTGTCCATCGCCTGGCCTACATTTTTGGGGGTGGGGAGAAAGCAGTAGTGTTGCAGCGGTGGTACTTGGGGTTTTATTTTTAGTCGCTTCCCGACCCTCTACCACGGCAGCTGTCTCCCTCCTCCTCCTCTGACAGAGCAGAGTCAGGAATAGCCTATCACTTTGCACCTCTCAGAACTAGGGCTGCTGGTTAGTGTGACGTGGGTCTTCTGGTTCTCAGGACTGTCTCTCTGTCTCGAACACACACATACACTCGTCTCACCACTTTGGTTGGCACTCACCTGCACTCTGACCTTCGTAGGGAGCGACGTTCAGTGTTTGGAGCTGCCGCAAAAGATCACAGGTAAGGTGGCAGACGTTAGGTATGTTGATCTAGATCTGTGGAGGACTCTGTGGGCTTGATGTACTGCTGCAGTCTGGACTCAGGCCGGCTCTGTCACCTATTTTTAGGCTTGAATGTGATGGCACACTGGGAGCAATGACCGGGCCAACCAGTGCTAATGATAAATCTAGTCAATTAGTTTTGCAGTTTCACTTGAAAAGGTGAATTAAATGAAGGGTTTTCTCATTCTGTAGTGTTTGGATTGTGGATTGTGCTGTGTAATATGGTATTTTGAGACTGGATTGGCATTTCTGAGGTTAAGTGCTGAAGGCCATCATGCTCAATGGAAGCTTTTGTTTGAGTTGGTTTGCTCTTGTGGAAAAAGGTAGTGCCATTTCAGGTGTCTTGTTTATTTTACTCTTGAGATGAATGTTTCAAATGGGCCTCATTTTGGACTTTTGTGGCTATTTTCGAATGCTTTTGAACTCTTTTTCTGTTCAGTGAGTGTCGAGTGTTTGATAGATGAAGTCAGGGGGTTATTTTGTGTATACAGTCATTGGATCATATGCTTCACAGTCTGTCTGCTGAAGCTTTTATTGATGTGGCTATAAACTTTCAGCTGTTCATTTGTCTCTTTTGTTGAGCTGAATTGCTGTTGCTGACTTTCGGTATACGTTTCTTTTATTTCTCAGTTGAACTACAATTCAGTTCAAGAAATAAGTGTAATTTTAGTGGTTGAATTGCATTTAACCTCCATAAATGCCTACTGTATAAACTAAATTGGCTACTGTATAATTGTGTCCTCAATTAAAGCTGTTAAATTTTATTATGTTTTGACTGCTTGTATACTGTATGTTGTGTAGCCTTGTTATACATGGACATATATATATATATATATATATATATATATATATATATATATAAAATATGCTTTATCCTATTAACAATATTAATCACACATATTTTTATGTTCCTTTTTTGTTAACAAGTTATCTGTTTGTTACTGGTTTTGTTAGTGATGTGGGCTGCTTAATGCCCATGTGGTAGCTCTTATAAAAAGTCTGTGCTGTCAGTATGACAGAGCTCTGTTAACAGATAAGCACACCATGGGTAACTTTATATAGCTGCAGTGTGTCTGTTGGCTGGAAGGCCTGGTGAAGGGTCAGTGGTGGCGTGAGGGGCTTCAGGGGAGTTCAGGGTGGGGATCTAGATACAGGGTTAAAGGAGAGGATGGCAGCCACACCAAACAGGTCTAGTGGGGGATCCCAGAATAATTCACGCAGCTGATGTAGTGGCGTGATAATGAGGTGAAACTACTTTGTGTTTACTAACAAAAGCTCTCTGGCAGTTGTCCTTTTCTAAAGGACATTTTCACTCATGTCGTTCCAACTTGTGGAACACAAAAGTAAGTGTTTTAAAAATGAAAGTGACCAGACCTTTAAGGATCTTTAATATTGGGTGTAATGTTCCTTTAGGAGGGCACTAGACTCACAATATTGTTTTGTGTTTTAATGTATTTTAGATTAATAATTATGAATATTTAAATTCAAAAGACTTCAGTTATATAGAAATCAGACTGCAGCTGTACAATGAGCCCTTTTGACCCCCATACGTCTGTAATATGTCTCTTGTTCTAATATAGAGTATGTCAGCAAGTTCAGAATTTGCTTGATTTTTGGGTCCTTTTTAAAGTCTTGATGAAATAAATTCCCTTAATATGCAACTTTGAGCAAATCCCACTGTTTAATCATTTCTTTCTACCCAACAGAGCCAAGAACCTCTCTTCTTTCCAGCATTGTGGGTCTTATTTACCTGAAGTTTGTGACCTCACATAACATAACTGTGGAGACCAGCATCCATTGTGCCAGCCTCTTGTCTGCTGGTCCCTTCATCTGTCACTCATCTTTTCATCCTGCCCTCCCTCCCTCTTCAAACCCTTACCCGGCCCAGCCCATGACAGCAGCGTTGCCAGCATGGCATTCTCATCACGCTTTTCCTTCTGGGAGCAAAAGGAAAGTTATGTTCCATTCTCCATTCTCATCTTTCTGCACTGTGTGACATCAGCTAGGTGGTGTGCATGAAAATGCATCAATGCTTTCACTTTTACACCTATCTGTAGCAATGCCGTGTGCACGGTTCATGAACGCACAGCTGCTAACAGCCTCTGGTTAGGGCATGTTTGTCTGTTCTGGCCAGATGGAAAACACAAATCACTGTGTGAATATGACCAGTGTGATTCAATGTCATGGGAGAGTGTAGTTTGCCAGCTTTCTGCCATAGCTTTTTTGATTACATTTTGAAAAGCTGCCACTGGCTTGAACCCAGCCGTAAACTGATGCTACTGCTTATAATGTATAATTAGAAATGGCACTGTAAATTGGTGCCTTATTAGGTTTCAAAATTGTATATTTTTCTGCGCAACGTTGTCTTTAAAAATGCCCTGCATGAAATGTGTGGGATACAGCTGCATAATAACCTCAGCATAGACTTATTGTCCTAAATCAAATGCTAATGACCTTTTACATGGACCTTTATATAGATCAAAGAAGAGAACAAGCCAATCCCCAAGAGTTCAAATAACAATGTAAGTGCCCAGATATTCTGCATGCTAACAAATGAAGTATTACTGCTCAGAGAAGAGAGGAATTGCAAATTGAAAAGCACTCTGTCCATTTGTCCTTAGTTACACGTATCTAATTAGATATTTTCAGTTATTATTTGCAGAATAATATGATGTTAGCTCCAAGTTCACTTGTTTTGACACAGGATGCAGTATTGTTGTCAAAGGAAGCTCGTTTCAGTGGCTGCTTCAACAGTATACCACTTTGAGAATGAGTATTTAAGAATAGCCAATTATTTCCTGGTAGATTTATAAAAAACATCTTTTATTTAACACACATGGACCATTGATTTCTCACTTTTACACCTGCTACATGGTAATTTGCCTCTAAATGGCGTTATCTTGGCTTGAAGACGGAGACAGTTTGTTCGATTCTTTGTTCTGTTGAATGACGTGCAGCTGTTGCACACCACCAGCTGTGCTTTGTCTGAGCGGGAGGTTGGTGGTTAAATCAAGAGCCTAAATAAACATATCAGTAAAGCACCTTAATCAAAGTTCTTACTCGCCATCTCAGCAAGATTTCAAGTGTTAGAGTGGATATTGTTTTGGACAACAGCCTGAATCTATAATTTGCGTTCTCTTTTAATAATAGGCATTTGTTACAATTTAAAGAGGCAAGATTTCGATAAAAAGCAGGGTGTTTATTTTGAGTTGAAAAAACTTGGGCATTAGTGAGCTATGTGCAAAACCTGTTGACAAATAGACATACGGTATCTCAACATCTCATAAGCCACTGACAGAATCTGCTGGATATGTGTGTAGGAGTGAAGAGACAGCGTGGTAGGGAGCAAGACGGGGTGAACTTTCAGTCTGAGTGTACAAATGCATGCTTGGAGAGGTGCTCCATGCAGAAATTTTAAGTGCAAAAGTCACTGAAGTGTATTTATGCAACAGTTCACCTCCTCTGCTATCTCTCTTCCCTCATGCATACAAATTCTGTATAATATGTCAACAGAAACCAGTATTCTAATCTACTTCCCTTTCACCTAGTTTGTGTTTGTTAGCCAAATGGTTTTGTTTTTCTTTGTCTTTTAGTGAGAAGGTACAATATTTACAGCATTTGAAAGGCCGCCATGTGAATAGGTTTCATTTCCTAAAAAAAGTTCGGAGATATTTTTACTGAGTGGCCGGTCGTAGAACAGTAAATGAAGCAGGAATATGTGCATAGGAACCAACATAAAGAAAACAGCATTGCATGATGTGCTGGTTGAGGAAATAATTGAAAACAGCAATGTTTTAAGATGTATAATTGTGTAATTTAAAGTTCTTTTCAATGATCTTTCCTCACTAACTTTTCTACATCTACCGTACCTGCTGGGTGAGTAGTCTGACAGCGATGGCAGCCTGAGTAGCCGCTCCCAGTCGGTGCCCAGCCTGGAGCCTGGCAGAGGCCTGCTGCGTGCTAAAAGTCCTCAGCCTGTTCGGGACACACCCACAGAGATCCAGTCCCAACCTCAATTCAGGCGAGTCAAAAGCCCCTCACCCAACAGAGACAAAATGGCAACCAGAAAGTTCTCTGAAGTGCCCAAGATGCCGGAGCGCTTCAAAAGCCCTGAGCCTCCCCAAGCTCCCCTGAGTCCTGAACTTTTTCAGAATGGAGAAAGGAAAATGAATGGCACCCTCAATGGCAGTGTTAAGACTACTGCTAGTGCTAGTCAACCAGAGCTCACAGAGGACTTGCAGGGTGGCACCCATAAGAAGGTGGTAAAGGTGGTGCGCAGAGTGATTAGGAGGGTAGTTCCTGCTGAAGAAGACACAGCAACAACCCCTGCAGCCATGTCTCCAGAACCACCTAAACCAGCTTTAGAACCACCGAAACCTGAACCAGCATCTGTTCCAAAAGTTGTAAAGATGCCCGTGTTCTCCTTCAAACATGATTCCATAAAGAAGGAGGAAAGAGATGATATCTCTGCTGGACTGGCTAGTTTGATGACACGAGGCAGGGCCAGGGAACATCGTCCACGTATCCGCAAGGATGAGCCTCCTGAAAAAGAGGATGTGAAACCTGTAGAGAAATATCAAGAGAAGGAATTTTCTGGACCAGCACAAGATAAAACTGTGCCGAAAGTAGAGGCCTCCAACACTCCAAAACAAGAGCCACAGACTTCAGCATCTGCTGCTACCTTGACGACTCCTAAGTCTCCTGCTTCACCACCAGCAGGATTCATCCCAAAACCCAACCCACTCTCTCCCCCATCTGGATTTGTTCCTACACCGAAACCCTTAGGATTTGTCCCCACCTCAAAACCATCTGCTCTTTCCCCTCCAGCAGGCTTTATTCCTGCTCCAAAACCTTCTCCTGTGACTCCTGCTGGATTTGTTCCAAAAGCTCCTATTGTTTCTTCACCTTCAGCTCCTATTCCAGATCCCAAAACATTGCCTGTTATCCCCAGTTCTACACCTGCTGTTCCTAAAGCAACTGCTTCCTCTGCTCCAACCGCTCCTGGTAAATCCAACACCCTTAACCCCCCAGCCCCCAAAACAGATCCATTTGCCCCTCCATCAGGGTTCATTCCCACCAATAAACTGATGCCTATGAAGAAACCAGAGGTATTGATCACACTGATTACTTGGC
The DNA here is from genome assembly GCF_012432095.1 of Onychostoma macrolepis. Lineage (NCBI taxonomy): Eukaryota > Metazoa > Chordata > Actinopteri > Cypriniformes > Cyprinidae > Onychostoma > Onychostoma macrolepis. Next base: position 16,237,169 of record NC_081169.1, read on the forward strand.
TGCATGGATTGCTGTACTTCACTTAACTTTGTGAGGAGTGCACTAATGTGAATGGCGTGTACCACTAGTACTAAGATTATCCACTTTATAGTCTGTTTGTAGCATGTAGTGATTTGTAGCTCTTGGAAGTGTTGATGAATTGGGCTTTTGGTTGTTTGACAGCACCCTTCTCTTAGGCTTCTAACTCTGTCTCTGAGTTGCCTTTCTAGTCTCTTTGTATTTAACAGGGCTGTGATTACAGTACATCGTAGACCAATGGAGCTGCGATCAACTTAAGCTTATGATGCTTTTGGGAAACACAGCCCAGATCAGCCCACGACTTGTGGTTCCTGAATGTTGCTGCTGGAAAACCAACTTTAGTGTGCAGATCTTACAAATTAATGGTGGAGTTGAAGACCGTTAGTAAAATAAGCCACCTCAGAGACCCACAGAGCCATTTACTGGTTTTGATTAGGAGCAACATACATCTGTGTGGACACTTTTGTAAGATCATGGACGGTAGATTTTATGGATTGGATACTGGTTCTGTGTCGCAAAAAGCATAGTGAAGTGCAGCGTTTCCCAATCCCAGTCCTCGCCGATGCAGAGAGGGGGGCGCGATGAATATTCGTCGAATTGGGAAACGCTGGTGTAGTGAATGCTGGATGCTTGATTTGAGTGGTTTGGTTCTAGTATTTCAGATCAGAAGAAACTAATTTGTAATTGGTTGCATGGTAACTTCAGTTCCTTAAACAATACTTTTGTGACTTTGTGTGTGGTTTGGACATACTATTTGAAGGTGAAGACGGGCGTACGTATGCCACCAAGTCAAGCAGGGAGACCTTCTCCTGGGAGCATTTCTAAACCCTCTCTACCAATCTTGTCCAAAAAGGTGTGTGTTTGTGTGTGTTTTATTAAGATCACACTCTGCAGCAATTAGATGATATGCCTGCTCAGCTCTGCAGGAAGGGAATGTAGCATGGCTAACATACACACTTGTAATGTTGCTTTAAGTCAAGTTCTGTGTAGAGCTTTTGCAATTTATTCTTTTGAATAAATTGATATTGGCTACTACATAACATTACTTAATAATAAAGCTATGTGCATAGTCTGAGTTAGACTCACCTCTTCTTGGTGGTCTGACCTATAGGAGAGTCCGCCACTGAGTCCCACAGAAGAAGCACAGAGACGGCTGGAGAGGATCTTCGCTGCACCTGTAATGCCTGTCCATTCCTCCTCTTCCTCTTGTCTTTTATTTCTGCTTCCTCATCTGACTCACTCACTCTTTCTCTCTCTGATGCTAAAATGTGCTTTATCCTGATTGTTTCACATGGCTCTGAGTCTGACTGCACTGGCTGTAGACCTAAAAATAAGCCACTTTAAAGCTTGACAGCACTTACGCTGACTGAATACTCATGGGGAAATAGTTTAATACACTACATTGTTAATGAGGACAAGGGATTTTAAGGACATTAATGTGAACAGAGTGACTACATAGTGCCTTCATATCTAATGGTGATGAACTCAGTCTCTTCATAAGTAATTTATGGCTTTATTCCAAACTCTAGCGAACCTGCCTACCTAGCCCCCTTGATGGCAGTTCCAGAAATCTCTCAAAAATAGCTTTAGGCAAAGTTTTAAACAAGCTAGCCGAAGACAAAAAATAAACCTAAAATGACTTATTGATTTGTTTTCCCTCAATGTTTTCAGATCCCTTTTAAACAAAACAGAGGGGGAAAAGTTTCAAAATGGCAGCCAGTTTGAGAGAAACTCTGATTATACCTAATAATACTGAAAAACATTCAGAATTTTTTTCTCATAAAAATGTGATAATCTTATTTTACCAAACTTTTTATTTATGCTATGCTTGTTTGTTAGTGTAGTATATTGTTAGCTTGGCAACAATGATAATGCCAATTTACAGTACTGTTGTTTTTTTTTTTGCTTGCATTGTATTCTGTATAATGGGCTGCTCTGCTACAAGACCAACAAATAGGTGTTTTCCCCTCTTTGAAATAGCTCAAGCTTCTGCTCTGATGTCTACCCTGTTGAAAAAACAGCATATGCTATGTTTTGAAGCATGGCAGCTGGTCCTGAGCTGGTCCTAAGCAGCTAGCTCCTGGACCAGGACCTCATAACGAGGACCAGCTTATAACCAGCTGCCATGCATCAAAACATGTCATTGTTGTTGTTTTTCTATAAGTCTCTTAAACCCTATGTGTCTGTTTTTATAGTCCATTTTTGTCCTTGCTATATCACCATCTCATGCACCTTCAACTTTTGCTATGTGCTGCAGTACAACTTTATCTAGCAAACAGTTTTTCATTGGTTCACCTCTCACCTCCATGTGCCTGCTGTCCTTTCATCTGTGGATACATGTCTCATCTCTATCTCTCTCTCTCATCCACCGCTGTCTCTGTGGCTGTGATTTGTTTTGTTTGGCTGGCTGGTCTAGCTGGAACCTGTGGCCAGTGCCTCTGCGTCGTCTCAGGTACAGGGCCCCTCTGGGGACGGCTCATCCCCCACTGCGCCCCTCCATGGCTTGGCCGGAGTGTGCGCTCGTGTGGCCTGTTGGAGTGTAAGCTCTCTGTTCCTCTTTCTAACCCACCCCCACCCTCATACATCGCTACATATGCTTTTGTGCTTGTGTTATCAACATAAAATAGATGCTTATATTTTTATTAAGACAAATATGTTGTCGGTTTAGCTAACTGAACTTGATTTGTTCATATATCATATCTTTGATAGAAGGATTGCCTGCTTGTTTATTGTGTATGAGAGATGATTTTAAACCAGTGTTGATGCGGTGCATGGTAACTCAGGGTTAGATGTAACTGCATGAAACCTTCAGTGTGAGAATGAATTTGCTTCTGCTGCCCCACTGATCAGCTTATAAGTAAATAGCAGTGGATACGCTCTCCAATTTCATAAAGACTTTGATTTATGAATATCCCTGTTGTCTCCTCATGCCTCAAGCTCTGTACATTACCTCATTTATGCATTACCTCATACAACCAACATAGTGTCTTTTATATATCCTTGTATCACCTTTCTGAGTTAACCATGCTATTGTTAGCATAAATCATGTTATGTTCAGATATGTTTATATCTTTAATTTAAAATAGTCACATACACCATGTGGAATTTTAACAAAAATGTAGCTGTAAAAACATGGGAAAAATATCTGCCATGTTTGACCAAGGAAATAAAAAAATATATTACATGCATCTATGAATATAATATAAGTATATAATTTGTCTTTTTTTAAAAAAAAAATTAAATATAACCTTTACTAAATATGACCTGCTCTTGACAGGTTTCACGAGATTCTTCCTGCTAAAGGTTTATTTCCTAAGGGTGACCATAGTGCCTTACGCTGATATATCACATGATCAATAACCCTTTTTATTCACAGGATGCTTTAGATGCTCTCTGTGTGGAGCTGAGGCAGGCTATTAAACTGATGAATGACTGTGTTTGAGAGATGCACATTATAACATGTTATGATGTCTAACGCTGCTCTTGCCCCCTCATGCCGACCTGCCGTCTCACAGGGACAGGTGGAGGAGGATCCCGTGGCAATCCTAAAGGCAGACCATGCTGCTGCCGCCCATCCTAAGGTCTGCTTTCTGCTTTGTGTGTACCGTAGTTCACCTGCATTATCCCACCCTTGACCTGTCGTGTCAAACTTGCCCTTGTGTTGTGGAGTGTTGTGTTCGCACCCATCCCATTTCATTGGCAACACTACAGCCGTAGAGCCGTGATTGAGAGAGACACTCAGAGATAGCAAAACAGACAATCTGGGTTCATCTAACATTTAATTAACATTGGATTGTTATTAACTGTGCCTGTAGTGTTTTCTACCCTTCCTTCACATGTGCCACTGTACTTGTAGAGTGTGCCGGTTTATCTACAATAATAACATGGTATACTAACCAAACACCAGAGGAGAGAAGCTTGTGAACTGGAACACAATCAATGGATCACTGATATACTATCTCTCACTGTCAGCCCTTCACAGCGGTAGAGTTCATGTTCAGACCAGTGTGTGTAGGTCAAGCATGAGTGCAGTGGAATCAGACATGCCCAGACAACCAGAACATCGGGCTTGTAATCTGACCCCGTCCATCATTTGACGCCCGAGTTGGCTTCATCTACACCTGCCTTTAAACTCTTCCCATCTTGCATGACAGCCCACAGCATTTTAAGCTCATTTCCCAATGTAGACATTGGGAAACTGTTATTTATTTATTTTGGACTGATCTGAGACCTCTTTGTACTCTAATTCTTATTCTGTCAGCAGAGGTCTCAGATCAGGGTAAAACCATTTTTGTGTCATTAAATGATAACAGTCTTTCTCCGTTAGTGTGGACAAATGCATGGAGTGCATTTGAAGCGTATCAGTGATGTTCCTTTTCGAAAGGCCTGTGTAAAGCCATAAATAATGAGTTTGACTGATGTTTCTGTCCTTCACAGGTGAAAACAGAGGAGCAGATAGCTGCAGAGCAAGCATGGTACGGTTCGGAGAAAGTGTGGCTGGTCCACAAGGATGGATTCTCTCTGGGTTAGTACGAAAGCCATGCAAAACGAACTCAGAGTATTATTTTAAATTGAAGACAACAGGAAATGGCATTTTTTTTCTAATTTAACTTCCATAATTTGACACATTCCTATGTGAAAATAGAATATTGAGCTAGATTGGAAGAGAAAGTCATTTCAGAGGTGGAGAACGTTATTGCATTTTAATGAAAGACTATGGAAACATTTTCTCCCTTAGAATATTGTGCACCGATGTTTCGCACACAATTACACCAGGGACATTTATTAAGAAAGGAAATGGGGTCGATTTTGATTTTATGCCATTTGTAACTTAATACGGGTTTCATTACTATTACAGTAAGGAGCGCTTTAATGGCACTAGAATTTTAGACGTCTGTTTTAATTTTGTTTCCGGAATGATGTTGTGTGCAATCAGAAATAAAAATATTCACAGTGTTCTCTGGTGTTCTTTACAGCCACTGTGGTGAAGACAGAGGCTGGCAGTCTACCAGAGGGGAAAGTGAAAATCAAACTGGAGCATGATGGGACAGTACTGGACGTGGACGAGGATGACATAGAGAAGGTCAGTTGTCCAGGCTGATTATGTGCGCTTCAGTATGCACAAATAAGAGATTTTGTTCATAGTCAAAATGAAAGATTCTATTTTCTAGATGCCCGTTACAGATAATATTTTGAACAATCCATGTATGTTTAATTTTTAGAAAGTTTTTGACCTCAGAATGATTAATCACTGATATAACTGAACCTTCTGGTGACTTGTCTCTGGTGACATGCAGGACTTCTCCATTCATTTAGTCCTCTTAAAGCTTGCCCCTGTAATCTTGTGTTCATGTGCCTCCATATTTTAGTGCAACACCCAAATCTCAAAATCCAATTAACAGGCAAAGGATAGAACCAGAATTGGCTTTCCATATTAATGTGGCTTTAATTATACATTTAACATGTTGCTATATGAACAACCGTTTAATAATGACTAGTCTCGCAAACCTTAAAGGGATAGTTCACCCAAAAATGAAAATTCTGTCATTAATTACTCACCCTAATGTCTTTCCAAACCTGTAAGATCTTCATTCATATTTGGAACACAAATTAAGAGATTTTCGATGAAATCCATGAGCTTTCTGACCCTGCATAGACAGCAGCACCACTACCATGTTCAAGACCCAGAAAGGTATTAAGGACATTGTTAAAATAGTCCATGTGACAGTGGTTCAACCATAATTTCAACAAAACACGGAAGAGAAGAAATTGTTGAATGAAGAGTTATTTTTGTTTTTTGTACAAAAAAACTATTCTCGTAGCTTCATAAATTTAAGGTTGAAACACTGATGTCACATGGACTATTTTAACAATGTCCTTGCTACCTTTCCGGTCTTGAACGTTTCAGTTGCATTGCTACATTGTCTGCATTGCAAGGTCAGAAAGCTCTCGAATTTCATCAAAAACATCTTAATTTGTGTTCCTAAGATGAACAAAGGTCTTACGGGTTTGGAACGACATGAGAGTAAGTAATTATTGAAAGAATTTTCATTTTTGGGTGAACTATTCCCTTAAGTATACAAACAGTTCATGCTTCATTTAGAGCCGAAAATGACTCGATTCAGTCTGTTAAAGATTCTAACTGCAGAGATTTAGTGAATGATTTGTCAGACTGATTTAAACTAGACACGCTTGTGAGCGCTTTTGTGTGATACATTAGAAGAAACATCCCATAAGAGTCATTTTGTTCATGATGAGGTTTACGCTAGTTGTGCTGTACTGGTTTTTGAGTGCAGCCTAAAATGCAGAACACTATCCCATCTAATCTCATTTCATCATATTCAGTTCAGGTTGCACAATCACAACAGAAAACAATGATTCCTTTCACTGTAGTGCTGTGGAATCAACAGCAGAACAGCTGTGTGTATTTTAATGATTCTTCAGGTCTGCAGGGTTCATGCACAGGGTTATTTGCAGAACTCTTCTGCTATCTGGCCTGAATCCAGAGCCAAGTGAGGGTTAGACAGGCACAGGTGGGCCCTGGGTAACGTGCACAGGGTGGGAGAAAATGATTCCAGGATATGGGTCACAGAGAAACAGGTGGGATTTGGCCTAATTTTTAAAACAGACAGATTGACTAATATAGACACACTGAGAAGTGTAATAGTCTCTAATAGAATTTTCAGAGTTTGCACTATAAGGCCTTGATGAGGCATATGCTGGGCAATATTATCAGCTCACTTCCTGCCTGGCACAGTCGTACCTCCCTGTGAAGGGCAGCTCTGAGCTGATGATTTCCATAATGTTAAGGCTGACCTCAAATCAAGTTTTGAAACCATCTGTTCAATGAGGGAATTGCTAAGCTGGATCCAGAGTTGAGCTTGACAAGTTTTAAATTGCATTAAAGACTTGGCATGAAGTCTTGAGGCTGTTATGGCTAAATCACATTAATTTAAAACCCCATACTCTATTTTTTGTCATATTATGGTTTTTTTCAACTCTTTCCATTAATCACTAGTCAGATTTATTGCATTTTTTGACCTTTAATATTTGAAATCCTTCAATCCAGGCAAACCCGCCGTCATTTGACCGCTGTGAGGACTTGGCAGCTCTGCTCTACCTGAATGAGTCCAGTGTCATGCATTCCTTGCGCCAGCGCTATGGAGGAAATCTCATCCACACATACGCAGGGCCCAACATGGTGATCATCAACCCTACCAGTGCCCCCTCCATGTACTCGGAGAAGGTGAGAGACTGTTTTCTTTCACACTCCTTGCATCCAAATATGCTACTTCTTTAATATATAGTATCCAAATACACAATATTCATTAAACAGCAGGCAACAAATACTCACATAAACTGAAATGCATGTTATACTCTGACAGTGTGCGATTTATAGATGGAGTTACTCACTGTGGCAGCAATGCAGTGTATTATGGGTACTATATTTTCAACAACTGTCCCTTCATCAGTTAAACGCAATAGGAAATGGGCAACTGAAAGCCGCTAATGAGCTTTATTGGTTTTCATGAAAGATAAATTACTACCCATAAAATGTATTTAGAATCCAGAAGAGAATTTCTTTCGGTCATTGGTCCTAATTAAGTGATTTTACATTATGGATCAAGCTGATTATGTGCCGTGATGAGAGTTTTATGCAATCTAAAGCTGAAACTATGATATATGTGAAAATGTTATTGCACTTGTGCTGGAAAGATGGTTTACGCCAACTTTGTTTTCAAATTAACAGCTATTGATTTTCCCTTCTTTGGAAAATTAATGTTTATGGGTTTACATTTGAGACTTTAAGGTTTCCATTATTGACTTTTCTGTTGTACTGAAAATAAAAAACGGTGTAATACATTAAGATTATTAGTTTGGCCTGTAAGCTCCTTGCTTTTGTTTTTCCAACAATGATCTTCATTAAGTTTGTCCACAGACTTTTGTTTTCTTGGGCAAGAGGCATAAAAAAAATTAACGTGTTTATCAGTGTGTTAGAAGTTTATTGTTTTTTTTTCTCTGTTGTTTCAGGTGATGCACATGTTCAAAGGCTGTCGACGAGAAGACACAGCTCCTCATATATATGCAGTGGCCCAATCCGCCTACCGAAACCTTTTGACAACACGACAGGACCAGTCCATCGTGCTGCTGGGAAAGAGCGGCAGTGGCAAGACCACAAACTGCCAGCATTTAGTCCAGTACCTGGTGTCCATCGCCGGCAGCACTGGAAAGATCTTTACTGGTACAGAAACAGAAGCCATACTATACTAATCTAGTAGCATTTTTAAATGGGATTGTAGTGATGCACCAAAATTTTGGCAAATGGTGATTGCTTAAAATATTTGAAATCAGTACTTGCAAAAATGTCTTTGATCTTAACTTAACTTAACTTCCAATCTGAAATTTTCATACATTTGCAAAAGTGCAATACGGTGTAAAAACATTCGAATTTAATGAAAAAATGATTCTTTTTGTTTTTTTGTAACCAAGCTACTATTGGCCAATATAATATGGTCATTATGCATTCCCATTTTTAGCTGCATAGTATCTCACCATGTGCTTGAAAAGCTTGAACAGCCTGTGGTAAAGGGTGAATGGACGGGTGTCATGCGGTCACTGGAAATGGGCTTGTACAGCGTGGAGAGAGTGCGAGCGCTGGGAAGAGGGTGACAGATGAGGGCTGTGCTAATGATGCCCACTAAAGCACTCTGATAATTAGCCGTCATCAAGGCCTGCTCAACCCCTGCTTGGTCAATAATGACCTAATGAAGACTACAGTGCTCATTAACTATACCATTAAAGAGGCCTTGATGTTATCTCCGTATGCTCGACTCTGTATGCAGGATCCTGTCTTCTAGTGCGGTCAGTGTTAAAGAGTGAGTTCTTTAGTTAAATATTAATGCGTGTCTCCTCCAGCTGAGAAATGGCAAGCGGTCTACACAATCCTAGAGGCCTTTGGAAACAGTGCCACCTCCATGAACAATAATGCAAGCCGCTTCTCCCAGATCGTCTCGCTGGATTTTGACCAGGCTGGTCAGGTGGCCTCAGCCTCCATCCAGGTTTGTCGATATAATACTGGGCCATGTCTAAATTATATAAAATGCACACTGTACTAATTTTGTGATTTATAGTTAAATGGCAATCCTTCATCTATCCACCCAGCCTGCTACCTTTAATGCCCTTTTAATAAAATAATATTTAAATCAATAAGTAGTAATAATGTATAATAAAAATGTTAGCTTAATAGTTTTAATAATTTAATCATTTTATAGTACGGTACCTTAAAAATTACGCTTTTAAAATGGGCAAAGGATATAATTACCTTATTGTAATTTTATAAACATTTGTTCATTCTGTTCGTTTGTAATGTTTTGTCTTTCTTTTATATGTAGACCATGCTGCTGGAGAAGCTGAGAGTGGTGAAACGACCAGAGACTGAGTCCACTTTTAATGTTTTTTATTACATGATGGCTGGAGCAGACAGCACACTTAGGTAATCTCACAATAATTGTATGCATGTGAATTTTTCAGTTATTTTGTTTGACCCCAACTTCTCTGCTCTCAGAAAGCTTGCACTATTGAAGAAATCTGTAAAATAACTCTATAATTAATTAAATAACTGTATTTAAATTTTTTTTGCAGAACGGAGTTGCATTTTAACCACTTTGCAGAGAACAGTGCTTTTGGGATTGTGCCTCAAACTAAGGTTAGTTTTGAATGGATAGAATTTGCCATCAGAAAAATTTTAGTGAATGATGCATGCAGCAAATTTAATTTTAATTCTCGTCTAATATTCTTTTTTGTGTGTGTATACACAGTCTGAGGACAAGCAAAAGGCATCACAACAGTTCACTAAACTGCAGGCAGCTATGAAGGTGCTGGGCATCTCTTCTGATGAACAGAAAGCTCTGTGGCTCATCCTTGGAGCCATATACCACCTTGGAGCTGCAGGGGCCACGAAAGGTAATGCAAGGCTAACCCAGTGAGACAGTGTGGTGTGTCATGGATTTACTTTCAATCAAACCCAAGTCACCAATAACCCCAGAATAAACCCTTAGCAGAACGTATTTAGAAAGTTTAATATCTTGCTTTGATTCCAATTCTTCCCCTTTAAGCCCCACACTGCTAATTTAGCTCACAAAAGCATTCGACAGCTTTCTCTTTACACATCAAAACTGGAGAGCTCCAAACAAAAAAGCCTTAATGAGATAAAATGCTTAAAACGCCTAACAAGCACAGAAACAGACTTTATTAATTAAGGCTGACTTACTGTCTGCTTACTGAGCTCAAACAGAGGAGAGACAAGCAGCTCAGGGAACAGTTTGTTGTTGAGGAGTTTAGAGATATGCGTGTTTCTTTAGCTCTAATGGGGATGGATGGCTCAGCATTCACAGTCTGTGATATCACTTCCCCCTCATGCAGCCACAGGATGATGTATTAATGAACCTTTTAATCACCAGACTCCAAACTGTACTGTCTACATGCTGTCTCTAGGGTCCACAGTCATGGGAAACTCAGAAATAGCTGGGAATATTCAAATTGTGTGTGCGTTTTTATCTTATAACATCATAGAAAATTAAAATGTAAAAATCATCCAGCAATAAAAGGTGTGGGAAAGGTTTGGCTTGGATTTGAATACATGGCTATCTGTCTGTTTTAATTGTATGTAATGTGTACTAGTTTGTTGCTGATATATGGTCACTGCAGTCACTGAATTGCTCCGTATCTGCAGTGGATCCGTTCGTTCTAGTCTGGTACTCTTTCCTGTACCTGCATGCCTCCCCTGTGTCTCTCAGACAAATGTGGGAACGCCTTATTTCTGACAGGAGGTACTAATACTGCTTCAGTGTCCTGAGTTGGTACTAAAGACTACCATTATATGACCTCAAACATCATGACTGGTAAAGCTTTTTTTTTTTTAGCAACACATTTCACCTTGAGGACAGTATATTCAGTGTTTATAAAGATGTCTTTGTCTCCTGTCACTCAGTCGTACCTGACTGTCCGTACAGCAGGGGGCAGTGATGTTCTGCCTTTTTGTGTTTTATCTGGGTATTTACCCTGGTCAAGTCTGTTGTTGTTCTTCTTAGTACAGGCAAGTACCTGTAAAAGTGTCAAATAGTTTTGATATATACTACCAATCAGCTTTGGGGTCAGTAATAATTTTTTAAATGCATTAATTTAGCAAGGATGCATTAAAGTGACAGTAAAGACATTTATAATTATTTCCATTTCCGTTTTGATCAAATAAACGCAGCCTTGGTAAGCATAAGAGATTATGCTTTTAGATTTGATTTAAAAAAATACTGTGTAAACATTAATTAAAACCTCTTTCAAAAACACTGATAAACCTTACCGACCCCCAAATGAATGGTAGTGTACAGTACTTAACCAAGAAGTATCTACAGACTTACATAATTTACATTTATTAATTTAGCAGTCCAAAGCAACTTAAATAAACCCAATAAGCACAAGCAATTAAACCAAATAAAAAAAGTATTAAACCATTTATCTTTTATTAAACATAAATATTATTCTGCACAATTTTATTAAAAAATACAAATTAACCTGCATGGTATTTCAAGAAAATACACTTTTTAAAAAATTGTGATTTATAATGAACTATTATTATAACTTTTAAAAATATATATTTTTGGAGAAAATTTTCTACAATTAAAAATATACAAAATAAAAAACAAATCAATTTATTTAGTGTTTTACTAGTCCTGATATATGCTATTATATCCATTCATTGGCCAGCCATTGGTAAAAGCACGTACTGGTCATTTACTAATTTACATACAACTAATATGCAATGGAATTGCCTACTGAAAATGCATGGAAGAGCCAGTAATGTGTGTGTGTGTGTGTGTATATGCGAGAGTTTGTGTGCTAACGATTGCATTTTTGGTTCCTTGTTTGTACAATACTGAAAAGTGTCTATCATGTTCTAACCTCTTCTTCTCTACTTGCATGTTGCATGCTGTTACAAAGCAGAGGCTGATGAAGGTAAAGAGTATGAATATTATATATCAGCACAACAAGCAAACACCTCATTTGTGTATGTGTGTGTGGTTTTATGCTGTTATCGTAGTTGCCAGACATTTCCATTTGCATTCTTATTGTCTTCTTTTCTTTCTTTCTTTCATTTCTCTGCTGGGCTTCTTTTTCAGAGGTTTATAACCATGTCTTAGTCTTGAAGCTTAGATAAAACTTTGGTGGGAATATGTGTGGGTGTGGGAGGGGAGCATCGTAACTTTGTTGTCTTATAAGGCTCAGACTCTCTGATGTTTCTCCATGTTGTAGACTTTTCATTTCTGCAGTGCTTTTCTGTTGTTAAGACGCAAACACAAATAAAAAGCCTGTTCTCTCTCAGTTCTTGTTTATTTTTGGCATTCATCTATTCCACCAGAGGCCTGCGTTGTTTTTCGTGTCTCTCTGCGACCTCTTCTGGTTGCGGCAACCTCACTGCAGCTTGCGCGTCACTCTTCTTGTATAGGAATCTGTGATTTTGATCTGAGGTCAGTCGGAGCAATATCCGCTGGAAACAATTGAAAACCTTCAAAAGATTTTAAAAAGCTGACACATTTTCTGTGATGTCTAAACATTAAAACTCACAGACATTATCAGACCAATTTTGACAGTTCTGAAAGTGGGAGTTTTATGTAGTCAGTGGTTTTCAACAGTGGTTGTCCAAATTAACATTTGAAAATCAACAATATGGTACCAAAATAGCTTATTTGAGATAAAGCAATCGAATATATTCAAGTGTATTCAACCAAGTAGTATTAGGTTTTTATTTGATATTTATGTTTAAAAATCATGAGATTTATATGCTTAGCCATATACAAAATTAATAACATGACATATATATATATATATATATATATATATATATATTTACTAGTGCTGGGCATTAGTTAATTAGTAGATTAATCGCATCCACAATAAAAGTTACTGTTTATATAATGTGTGTGTACTATGTATATTTATTATGTATGTATAAAGACACACACATACAGTATATATTTTGAAAACGTGTTCATGTATATATTTATATTATAAATAAATACATTTAATATATAAACATAACATACACTTCTTAAATATATACATTCATGTGTGTTTATATATACATAATAAATATACACAGCACACACACACATATTATGTACACAAAAACTTTTATTTTGGATGCGATTAATTGCGATAAATCGTTGCACAGAACTAATATTTACACTGTTTTGTAATTTTTCCAGTAACCAGTAAACTCATCTTTGTTTCAGTTGAATCCATATTTAATCTCTTTTAGGATGTATTTTCTTTCACCTTTTGTAGTTTTCTTCATGATTTTTTTTTGAGGAAGAGGATATGTCACACAGCCTGTCCATGGCATCTGCTTAATTTGGCAAGTCTTTACCAAGTAACAGATGGATTTGCATGAAAATACCAGTGATTGACTGAATGACAATTTTGAATAACGAAATATATGCAAAGAGTTTCTCCTCCCTTCAAAACTGATATTCTAAACGAGCATAATGCTGCATTTTATCGTCCATGACCGGAACTGACCTGCTGCCTACTTTAATTTGTAATCGACCAGGTGAAAACCACTGCTCTTCTTCATCAAAACTTTTAGTATTTGGTTAAAAGTGGATCTTTACTAAAAATCTGTATTCTAAAGCTAACATGACTGTACATAAATGATGTAATCAGCGGATTTGCATAAGACTTCTCTCAGATACCATGAGAGCCCCACAGTCATTAGTGTTGCTTCATTCGACATGGTATTTATGCTGTCCCTGTGCATCTCACAGCGGGCCGGAAGCAATTTGCACGTCACGAGTGGGCCCAGAAGGCGGCTTACCTCTTGGGTTGCACCCTAGAAGAGCTCTCATCTTCTATCTTCAAACACCAGCCCAAAGGAACCTTACAGAGATCCACCTCATTCCGCCAGGGACCAGATGATGTTGGGACAGGAGACAACTCGGGTAAGATCGTGCATAATACAAGACCTCTGATACAAAGGAATTGTGTTTGCTGGCTTTGGCAATATTAAAATTTATGTTTTGCCTCACAGCTCCAAAGATCACAGCTCTGGAGTGTCTGGAGGCCATGGCTGCTGGACTCTACTCTGAACTCTTTACTCTAGTCATCTCACTTGTTAACCGGTAATGTTTGTTACCTATCATGGTCAGGACATTCATTTTCCTTTTATTAATGTATGCTTACCATACGTGCCTACCATACATCCCAGTTTCATTTGTGAACAAGAAAAAAGCCTGTATTGTTTGATGACTCTAACATACATTAAATATATATCTATTGTATGTTTGTGCTGGTTTAGAGCGCTGAAGTCGAGTCAACATTCCCTGTGCTCTCTGCTTATTGTGGACACACCGGGATTCCAGAACCCAAAGCTAGCCAAGCGGGACCGTGGAGCCACCTTTGAGGAGTTGTGCCACAACTACACACAAGAACGTCTCCAAACGCTTTTCCACGAACGCACTTTTGTACAGGAGCTAGAGCGCTACAAGGAGGTGCAGCAGTCCACCCCATTACAACGATCAAATTATTCCTTTTTAAAAAAAATTAATTATAGGCTGAGTTAAATCGATGTTGATTTTATTACAACCTCAAATTTAATTATGCAGAATTAACATGTTTGTCTAAGCTGTCATAATCAAATGTGCTTGCTTGCCTTGTTAACAAAATCAATAATCAGGCTAAGTACATGAACCAATCATAGATCAGTTATAGAGATAATGGTGCTGTAAGCAATGTTATGGAACTCCCTACAGACTTCAAGTCGGCATGAAATGAAAATTCTATTCTAAAAATAGATTGTTTTTTTAAATGCATGTTATAGAGCTTATTGTGAACAATTTATTCATGTTTCGTACTCTCATACGTTTAATGTTGTTTATTTTGTTTAATCAAAGTGTCATAACTCAATCTTTACAAAAATCCAATTAACAACCGATGAATAGAAAAAGTCCCAGCCCTACGTTTTTTTCTTTATTGATAATCTTTAACACGCGGGTGTACATAACAATACAGAAGTAAAAAATCAGTTGCTACTTCCATTTAATTGCGATTTTAATGTTTACATTTTTAATGTTTGCATTCAAAAAATTATGGCACATTGCGAAATTAGTGTGGGAAAATCTTTGAAATTCCCTCACACGAACAATGGTGAATGTGACCTCACCTGTAGTCACATAATTAGACACGCCTCCATTTCCAAATCCCCGCCCTACAAAGGCATTCTTGTTCCATCGAAAGAAATTAAATTGTGACAAAAGAAATGACAACTTCTCAATATTGTGTTTAACTTGAATGATTCAAATTCAACTACCGGGCTGGGCTGCCGTGTGATCGTGTAGGATGACTGACAGGCAGAAAATGCCTCAAAGTGATCTGAATGGTCGGCGCTTATATATTTTCGGCAGTTCACAGAACCTAGGGCTGTCATAGAGAGGACATAGTATTTCAGGACACCAAATTCATTGTGATGTTTGAGTGCCGTTCCATACTAATCGCTTACAGCACCTTTAATCAAAAGTCTTGAAATGATCAATTTTCATGCTTGAGTTTTGATCGATTCTGATTCTAAGCCTCTTACATGGTTTTTTGTTTGGCCACGAGGCTGTAAAATCATAGAACAAGAGAAAATATGGTATTAGAAAATTGAAACCTTTAACCCAAAAATCAGTTTGAAATCGTAGCTGACTCATACTCCCTCTATCCCTGTTTAGGAAAACATAGAACTTGCATTAGATGACATAGAGTCCAGTACATCACTGTCTGTATCAGCTATAGACCAAGCCTCCACTCAAGCATTGGTAAGCAACTCTTTTCTCCCCTCATCTTTTCTTTCCTCCTCAGGTTTTTGTAGTGCATCCCAGCCTGTCCCCAAAGGGGCCTTATCTGGAGAATGTGTGCTTTTCAGTTTCAGCAGTGACTTGAATCACTGAGTTTTCCCTCGTCTCTCACAACTCTGGGGAAAATTCAGTTTGACTGCTTGAAAGTTCTAGTCAATGACTTTTGTGTCCTTTAATTTGTCATTTGAGCGCGAACTCAACCTCAAAGTTGTTATCTGTTGTGGTAAGTTGTTATATTGTCGTATCTAGCCAGTTGTTGCAGGAGCAGCGTGTCAGGAACGTGGCTTTCTGGGATGTTAATGAGACCGGAGAGGCTGTTCTTTTTCTCTGTGTGTGTGGGTGGGCATTGAGTGGGAAGTGCCCTCCTTCTTCCCGAGGCACAACGTTGAGCATCTTTGTCAATGAAAGCACTTTTGATGACATTGTCTCTCTCACAAAATGTGTCGGGATCATGCTTAGTAGTCCCTGTTAAATCTGAAGCATATTGGAATCAGAGACATGTATGAGGCCATATATATATATATATATATATATATATATATATATATATATATATATATATATATATATATATATATATATATATATATATGTATGTATGTATGTATGTATGTATGTATTTGTGTGTGTCTTTGATTGAATTAATAGATTTAAATGGGCATCCTTGGCTTAAAAAAAGATTTTAGATTAGAATGGGTTAGTGATACTTGACTGATTGCAAAGACGATGAGTGTGATTTTTATTCCTGACAAGCTTTGAGTTTCACTATGAAGTGTTTTGAATGCCACCAGTGGTCACAATCACCAATTACGGTTTTGCAACTTGAAGTAGAAATACAAACACGAATGCCTGTGTAGTCATATAATCTTTTAAGCCTTTCTCTGCTTTTCAATTTGCTGAAGTTTTGAAAGAAATTCATAAATTGTCAAATGAGCACTTTAAAAATTAAGTAATTGAAAGCACTCGTTAAAACAACCCTGACGAGTTAATTAGCCAATCTGTGCCTGATGGAAATAGTACTGAGGCATAGTGACGATGGTCTCATCAGTGTGAAAAATAATATTTAAAGACATATTCTGAGCATATTCATAAGCCAACATAATTGCTGTAAGTTCTTTTCTGCACCGGTCTCATCCGCAGTTATTCAGCAGCCTGCAAAGTGTCAGTGCGGTAATGCAGAACAAGGAAGAAGCCATTACTGGTATTAATTGCTTAAGTAGACAGCCAGAGTGTAAGGTTTAAAAATGCCTGCCTGACTGCCCTGGAGCTCTTACTTAATACAGGCCTTTAATGAGGAGCCCAAGACTAATAGCTCATCTTTTTTCCCCTCGTTTTCTCCTCCTCTCTCTTATTCTATAAAGGATAGTAATTGCTTTCATGTAATGACTAATGTTGTGTTTGAGGTCATTATCGAAATTTGAAATGAAAAGTAAATTAAACAATGCATAGTCTTGATGAATGAAAAGGGGTTGAATTGCGAGTAAACAAAGTTCTTGAGAGAGATTGAGTTGTTATAGCCACAGTGCAGCATATTCTTTTGGGTCTAACGTTTTGTTATTCGCAATGATGATTCATGTGAAGAATCGTGCGGAGAGTGATGAGTTGGAAGTGCTTTCATAAGGTTTAGAGGTCCTTTTATAATGGGCTAATGCTGTTTGTATGTTGCGTGTACATAAGTGTGGTCACATTCACCTGTTCTTTATTCCGTGGATGAACTCTATAAAGTCTACTTTATAATATTTGATATGCAATTATCATGATCAGATCTTTGCTTGAAAACCTGTTGTATGCCTTTGCTGTGAAATTTATACTGATTTTTGAAAGTAAACCTAAGAAACCTAACTTACATTTGTTAGTAGTATTTCAAGATGAACACTTGAACACTAGACTTGGGTTTACTTCATTATATTGATACATAATTTATTTTAAAAAATCATGTTAAAATGTGAGTATCAAACATGATACACCAGGCTTTTGAGATCTTCTAATCATCATTGTATTGTATTTTATGTTAAACATTAAAAAGTATTTACACTCTAGCCCAAAAGTGGGGTTGTAACCTAAATCGTGGGCTCGTCTGGGATTTGAATCAGTTATGTCCCCAGCTCCCCAGTTTATATTACTGACCCCTGTCTACGGTTCAGTCTAACAGTGTTCTTGCATGTCCATATGTTTCAGGTACGGACCTTGGCCAGGACAGATGAGGCGAGGGGCCTGCTGTGGCTGATGGAGGAAGAAGCTCTGCAGCCCGGGGGTTCAGAGGAAACTCTGCTGGAGAGACTCTTCAGTTATTACAGCCATGTGGATGGAGAGAGCAAAGGTCAGAACACAATACACTTCCCACATGCCCACCCACGCACATACTATAACACACATGTATGAAAAGGTCATGCAACCTCATGCACTCAATGCATCCCTCAGGCCCCGCCCTGCTGCTGAAGAGTGAGAAGGTACATCACTTCCTGTTGGGTCACAGCCATGGGACTGACTGGGTGGAGTATGATGCTAGCGGCTGGTTGAGCCATGCCAAACAGAATCCTGCCTCTCAGAATGCGGCCATTTTACTGCAGGATTCTCAGAAGTAAGACCCTAATATCTGCCTGCTGGTGCAAACATTTAGTGAACTCCGTCTCTGCGAGTGCTGTGAGTTTGGGTTGCTTATAACTAAACGCGAAAACACAATGAGAATCACTTAATTTATGGTTACATTTTTTATAAGAAGAAATTAAGACGGCCAGGAAATTGTAATATTTATTGATTTATATTATGTACTTTAAATAATAATAGTAATAATAATAATTGTTATAATAATCATATAAAAACTGTATTGTATTATACAGTACACTAGTATTATTACAATATTAATAATGCTTTTTTTAATTTAATTTTTATAATTTAAATAATGAAAAATAATTTACTAAATTTAATAAATTACTGTTTAGTAATATTGAATGGGGATTTTATTTTAATTGTATTTTTTTGCAGTTACCTGAATTGTTTTGTTCAAATTAATATTTACTATGTTTAGTGTTTGGGAAGCTAATGTTGCTTGTTACTGAAAAAGCAACTGCTGAGATACAATTATGTATAATGGCAATATTTTTTGCTTATTTCAAATGTTGCATAATTTATTTGTGGAGGCGTTAAATGATCCAGCTCATTTTGTGTGTACTCTGGTCCTTCTCTCTGCAGGAAGAATATCAGCAGCTTGTTTATGGGGCGTTCAGGGGGAGCCACAGTTTTGTCAGGCTCTATTGCTGGGCTTGAGGGCGGATCACAGTTGGCCCTGCGCAGGGCCACGAGCATGAGAAAGACCTTCACCACTGGTGTGGCCGCTGTTAAAAAGAAGTCCCTCTGCATCCAGATTAAACTGCAAGTGGTAAGTACTTCAAATGTGAAAACTACATCCATACACTAATGCATTCAAAACAGCTAGACAGAGAGCAACGGAATGGAACCTTATTATGGACCTCCTTGACTGGAACAGAAAATGCATGGCTCTCAAGATGTATTTTTAAGAGCTAAATCTCAGCATGCTAATTAGAGCACGGCCACTAAAATATAAAGTAGAAAATCTAGATAAACTAGTTACCCTCATTTATAAATTAGTCAACCATTTTTTTGATGGCCAATGGGATGTCTTAGAGCAGGATAGCCGATGTCCTATTTAATTTAAAGATAAGTGCTACAATTAAATGCATATTTATTTTACATAGTGTGGTGGAGAGACCCTAAAATTGTCTTCATTCACTGTTTTACTGTGTTCGTATTGTTTGAATTGTTATAATTGCATATTTCCTAATCTAGCTGAGTGGGCGTGGCAATAAGCGGTGTGGAGAACTTGAGGGAAGCACTCATTTTAGCTAATTTATGAAAGTGTTTGTGCAAATGTTTTGATTTATCAGTCCTCTTATTTGTATTTATTTACTTCATCTATTTACTTAATTCTTGTTACATTATGTATAAATCATATTGTGAAACAAGAGTTTATTTTATAAAAAACATGGTATGTTGTGATTAGTAAGAGTGGGAAAATATGTATTTAAGATGGCCGTCACTAGTAGTAAGGAGGGGTGGACTGGAATAAGAGTTTGTGATGCTGTGTGTTACGCAGCAGTTCTAGTTTTAGACTGTGTTTTTATCAACAATCTTAGTTTTAAGCTCTTAAACACATTTGTTTGCACAATTTGCACATCGCCTGAAATAAACAACCTAATAATAATTGAAAAATGGCTTGAAACTTAATGTGACTATGTCCCATAGGATGCGCTGATAGACACAGTGCGGCGGTCCAGGGTGCACTTCGTGCACTGTCTGCTGCCTAAAGCGGAGACTTCAGCTGGGGATTTGAAGGTGTTGGGAGGACCCTCATCTCGCTCTGGGGAGATAGATGCACACGGAGAAAGCTGTGACAACGGCCTCATGCAGCTGGATGTGTGCTTGCTCCGGGCGCAGCTGCGTGGCTCCAAACTGCTTGACGCCCTGCGTATCTACCGCCAAGGTTAGACTTTAAAAAGCAAGGCATTTAAAACATAAGATAAAGACAGTGAATGACCCTGGTTATCGATCTGTGACCTTTAGTTTGAAGAGAATGTGGGGAAAAATGTATGAAGAGAGGAAAGATTTCAAAGTTCAAATTTTCCATGCAGGTTTGACTTTTCCGAATATCGCGTTTTTCTCGCAGGGTTTGTTGACCTTTTGTAGGTCTTATGTGGCCAGACGCTATGTGGTATTCTAGATGTCATTTTTTTTATTCTTGAAGACGTTCATGGGCTTATTTTGTTGAGTAGTCTTTTTGAAAACATTGCAGTGAAATCAGCAAAATGTCACTGGAAAATGTTTTGGCACATTTCAGCCTAAAGCCCTGAGTAAGCACAACATTCTCAAGATAAGCGACTGACCAATGCCCTCATCATTGCTCTCTGCTGAACCTCCACGGAACTTTTAGATTTCTAGAATCACACATGTCCTTCTCCTGTAATGCTCCTGTCATTCGGCTCTCCTTTTCCGCAAGGTTATCCTGATCATTTGGTCTTTTCGGAGTTCCGTCGCCGCTTTGATGTGCTGACTCCCCACCTGACAAAGAAACATGGGCGGAACTACATCGTAACCGATGAGAGAAGGGTGAGTGTCCTTTTAATGTGTGTGTTTGTGAGTGTGTTGTTTCTCTAAGCGCCTTTTGGCTCCTCCTTCATGAGCTGCTCTTCCATGTAATTGATTATGACAGTGCTCAGGGCAGAGAGCTGTGTTGTTGATTAATGGGGCTGTAGTACACATCTTTTCCCCCTTAATCTCAGCTCTGCTCTGGTGACAGGGCAATAAAGGCTTTAATCAGGGCCCAGAGTGACGACTCTATCAGTGGCATCATGTGGCATCCTGTCCTATCACTGACCCCGCTTCTGTTATTGAGTCTACAAAGATCTGTAATGTCTTAATTTGAACTTTGTGTATACAATGGATGTATATGCGTATATATGTACATTTTAAATATGCACATTATACATATGTGTGTGTATGTGTGTATATATATATATATATAGGCCTAGTATCAGTTAAACATTTGGACATATTTAACTGAACGTAGGTTTCTCATGACCCTAAATATAGTTTGATCCAAATGCGTATGCTTAAATACTTTATTGGCTTTTTGAAAAATATAAATGGTAATGTATCAAATGGTAATAATGAATTTACTAAACTTACACACATACATGCATACATGCATACATACACTGAACAAAATTATACATGCAACACTTTTGTTTTTGCCCCCATTTTTCATGAGCTGAACTCAAAGATCTAAGACTTTTTCTATGTACACAAAAGGCCTATTTCTCTCAAATATTGTTCACAAATCTGTCTAAATCTGTGTTAGTGAGTACTTCTCCTTTGCCTACATAATCCATCCACCTCACAGGTGTGACATATCAAGATGCTGATTAGACAGCATGATTATTGCACAGGTATGCATTAGGCTGGCCACAATAAAAGGCCACTCTAAAATGTGCAGTTTTACTGTATTGGGGGTGTCCGAAAACCAGTCAGTATCTGGTGTGACCACCATTTGCCTCACGCAGTGTAACACATCTCCATAGAGTTGATCAGGTTGTTGATTGTGGCCTGTGGAATGTTGGTCCACTCCTCTTCAATGGCTGTCCGAAGTTGCTGGATATTGGCAGGAACTGGAACGCGCTGTTGTATACGTCGATCCAGAGCATCCCAAACATGCTCAATGGGTGACATGTCTGGTGAGTATGCTGGCCATGCAAGAACTTTGATGTTTTCAGCTTCCAGGAATTGTGTACAGATCCTTGCAACATGGGGCCGTGCATTATTATGCTGCAACATGAGGTGATGGTCGTGGATGAATGGCACAACAATGGGCCTCAGGATCTCTTCACGGTATCTCTGTGCATTCAAAATGCCATCAATAAAATGTACCTGTGTTCGTTGTCCATAACATTCGCCTGCCCATAACCCCACCGCCACCACATCAGCAAACCACTCACCTACACGACGCCATACACGCTGTCTGCCATCTGCCCTGTACAGTGAAAACCGGGATTCATCCGTGAAGGGAACACCTCTCCAAAGTGCCAGACACCATCGAATGTGAGCATTTGCCCACTCAAGTCAGTTACGACGATGAACTGCAGTCAGGTCGAGACCCCGATGAGGATGACGAGCATGCAGATGAGCTTCCCTGAGACGGTTTCTGACAGTTTGTGCAGAAATTCTTTGGTTATGCAAACCAATTGTTGCAGCAGCTGTCTGGGTGGCTGGTCTCAGACGATCTTGGAGGTGAAGATGCTGGATGTGGAGGTCCTGGGCTGGTGTGGTTACACGTGGTCTGCGGTTGTGAGGCCGGTTGGATGTACTGCCAAATTCTCTGAAACGCCTTTGGAGACGGCTTATGGTACAGAAATAAACATTCAGTTCACAGGCAACAGCTCTGGTGGACATTCCTGCAGTCAAAACTGTGTGATAAAACTGCACATTTTAGAGTGGCCTTTTATTGTGGCCAGCCTAAGGCACACCTGTGCAATAATCATGCTGTCTAATCAGCATCTTGATATGCCACACCTGTGAGGTGGATGGAGCATCTCGGCAAAGGAGAAGTACTCACTAACACAGATTTAGACAGATTTGTGAACAATATTTGAGAGAAATAGCCCTTTTGTGTCCATAGGAGAGAAAAAAAATATAATTTTATATATATATATATATATATATATATATATATATATATATATATATATATATATATATATATATATATATATATATATATATATATATATATATATATATATATATATATATATATATATATATATATATATATATATATATATATCATTTTTTTTTTAAACTATTTGGTTTTATTAAATTTTTTAATTTTATTTTATGAGCATGAATGGACCAGAGAGTGATACTAAACTGTTCTCTTTTCCTTTTCTTTCTCTTTCTCATTCTCTTTTCTGGACCATAGAGTGAACTAAATTGTAGTTTAAATTAATTTGAATTTTATTATTTAATTTAAATCATTCATTCATTCATTAATTTATTTATTTAGAAAATTATCTAAAATATAGTTTAGAATTAATATGATTTAGTTTCAAATTATAAAGTTCAAGTATACAGTGGATCCAATTTTATTTTATTTATTTTATTGTATGAATGGACCAGAGAGAAAAGGAAAATAATATAAAAAAATATAGTTTTGATTACATTTTTTGGTCCCAGTTCCAATACCAATTTGTTGTTTGATGACGTACTACTTTTAACTGGTATTGTATGTATATTATCTTTTTTTATAGCACACAGGTAATAGGTCAGTATTAGAACATGTTATAGGCTCAAATAGGCCTATATGTATCTCAGGAGAATGATCTTTGTTTTCATGTTGCTTTTGCTATGTTTTTCAGAGGTCTCTCTTTGGTAACTAATTCTCAGCAGATTCCCCATTAGACCTGTGATCTGTCTGCTGCTGCTCAGTCTGAGACGTGGCTTTTGGCTTGTCTCTCACTGCTGAACCTGTTCACCAGTCGGTCCCTGAGCCCCAGCAGGGAGCACTCAATACCTCCCTGTGCTTTTAGCTCAAACTCTAGCCATTAGTCATCAGTCCACAGAGATTTTTTTAATCCCCTGCCATGTTGTTATTTGCCTGACATCTTGTCAGGAAGAAAGCACTCATGGGTGAGTGGAAGAGAGGGGTCAGACATTAAGACAGTTGTCTGTGACCTGGTTTCCCCAAGGTGGCTTAGCTTTTGGACAGAAAGAGCACCCCAGTCAGCACTCTGTCCACTTGGTGCCCTGCTGAGGTGGAAGTCATACTAGATCTTTATGTCTGTCTCATGGTTTTATACGTGTGTGTTTTAGGCTGTCGAAGAACTGCTGGAGTCTCTTGAGCTGGAAAAAAGCAGTTATCACATGGGCTTGAGCAGGGTAAGTCATTCCTCACAATACATGTACTAAACATTAAAAACGATAATGTAGCTAATGATTTTAGAACTAGAAGTGGCTCATTACCTGCAATTCTTAAGCTGTTCACTCTAGCCAGCAGAGTTTTTAAGTAATTTAAGTGTCTGGCATGTTTCAACACGCTAACTAGGCCTTCTCAATTAATCAAAAAAATAGTCAAGATTGCGATTTACGGAAAAGTGTCAATGCACACATCATGCAACAGGAGTAAACCGACATCTATTTACAGTGTTTCGTAGCAACTGAGCATTGTAACCAATCACAGACGTGTCTGTTGATTTTAAGATTGGGGGATTTAAACTCTTGACATCTGGCAACCGCAACAGTGAAAGCTTGTGAAGGCTTCTTACCAATGTAAGATAACACAAATGACAAATTAAAATGAAAGTTTTCCAGGATAAACAAGCAGCAGACAAATATTGCTGACGATTGTGCTTAATAAATCGACAGAAGCAGAAATTGTGATTTATGATTAAAATACAATTTATTGCACAGCCTGCATCAACACTGAACTGATTTGAGCTAAATAATGACACCATTGTTTTTTTTATCATACTCGCGAAGCTCTAAATTCATCTCAAAAAAGAAAGACTTCACATGTTCAGTCGCTCTATGTTATGGATCAGTGCATTGAGTCAGTTTGTGGCATACAGATTCGGCCTGAGTCACAAGGATCAGTTCCAAACAGATGGCATGATTTCCATTTAGATTGCCGAAACGTTTGCTTCTTCTACACCTCTTAGACACAGACAGACTTTAATCCGCTCTGCCGCTGTGCTCACATCTGGATGGAAAGTTCGGCAGGGTGGGCTTCGGCCAGAAAGACTCGTCTCCTCCTCTCCCGCCGTGAAGAACTCTCTGCTCTGGGCCGACGCTTTACCCAGAATGCTAAGCTGCAGATGGGACATGGCTGGCATCGTTGGCAGGCCTCATTGGCGGGCGTGTTGGAGCGAGAAAGACAATTATTCAGAGGTTTTCTGAGAACACATGAGCCAGGCTGGAAGGTTGTGCTATTGCACACTGGGTCTCCCCTAAACTTCGAATGATTAAAGCAGAATTCCTTTTGTGCATCTTCTGTAGACGATAGATTGATTCTGGCGAGGCACCGGCTTGCTTTGTTTGGTTTACTCTGGCTTGCCGCACGACGATAACTCACTACAAACACCAATCAGCCCAGCAAGATATTGTGCTTCCAGACAAAGAACAGAAGCCTGGAGAGAGAGCCAGAATAATGACAATCTGATAAATAGCTGATTACATAAATGGGAATAGATAAAAACGTGTCCAGGAAATAGTTGGCGGCCATCATTTTAGAATTCTCCTTCACACCACTGATGGTGATTTGTACATACAGTGGCCGTTTAAATTTTTTTATTTTTTTTATTTTTTTTTATTTTTTTTTACTGTGTTTTGTTTAAAATAGTAGGGCTATTTTTTTTTTTAACCTATTTTAAATTTTTTACTTATGGTTTTTTAAAGTAATTTTGAAACCTTATTAAAAATTTAAGTATTAAAGGAAGATTAATTTAATTTAAAGGAAAGCTCTAGGGCCAGATTTACTAACAGCTTTCATCAGTGCAAACCATCTTTTGGCGTTAAAATAGTACTGTCAGGATTACTTATGACGCGCAGTGAAGAATTACCGCTGAAAAGGCTTGGACAGAGTTATTTTTGTGCCTGACCTTACTGAATATGCATTTGTAGGAGTTTCCGTTTCAGATGCAAAATTTATGGGAGGAGAGTATTAAAATGAATCACGCAACGTGATTTACTAATGTATGCACTCATCAAATGACTGGTATTTGCGTCATTATTTAACGGCCAAACAAAGCATGTCTTAAAGCAGGTGGCAATTTGCACTGTTTTTGGTAGATTGCACTGGTCATTATGGAAATGATCTGGCTGCGTCTGTGTTCTTTTAATGTGTGCATTGTCAGTAAATCACACACAGAATTTTCCCCTCCCATCGGCGCTTTTATGGAATTGAGCTCTAACGCTAATTTGCCCCGTTTAGTAAATCTGGCCCCTAGTTTCTTGTGTACAGATGCCACTTAGTTTTATGTCTACTGTAGTAACATTAAGACATTTTTAAATGTGTCCAAATTTTTTTGGAGTCAGTGTTGATGTGAACAAGATCCCAAGCAATCATAAACTCCCTCCACTGCTTATTGAAAACAGTCATTGTACAGTTGCCACCTTAGTACAATACATCCGTCTAAATCACAGACTCCCCACAGACTTACACACAAGCTCCTCTCTTTGCACTCCTCCATCGTCATTTGTTTCCCCTTCTCTTCGTGAGGAATGTCATTCTCTCAGTCTCCATGGAAAACGCTGCCATTTGACCCCCGTGAAAGGACTTTTCCACCACGCTGACCTTCGGTGCTCTTGTGAGGAAAAGCCTGGCGAATCACAGGCCTGCTGGGTGAATGTCATGGGGCGACTTGGCTAACAAGCAGCCGCATGCAACAGAGACATTTCTGAACACTATCATCATGTTCTTCAAGTGAACCCTTCCAACAGAGTCTCTGAGGATGATGTAATTCAGTAAAATAGTGTTTCGCACATGCTCCCTAATGCCGTGGGTAATGTAGTTGTGAGTATTTTAGCATCTCCACCGAATCTTACATTTGACTCGAGAGGACCATGAATGAAGTTCTCGTTTGGGTGATATCAGGCTTTTTTTGCGGCACATCTTCACTGACATTGAGAAATGAAACTCAATTTTCCTTTGCTACTCTCCTGAGGTGGAGTGGTCCCTCTCTGATATTACACCTGCCTGAAAGCAGATAAGTGTGTGTGTGTGTGTGTATTGGCTGCCCAGCAGGTAGCTCAGCCCTGATGTTCTAATTTACGGGGTTGTAAAGGGTTGTGGGGAGCGTTTCAGGTAAATGTATTGTCTTTTATTTTTATTTGTGGTACCATTGGGTTGGCAGTCGAATGCCATGGGGTCCGAAAGCTGTCAAACTTTACATGAATATGGAATCATTTCATAACACTCCATTCTCCCCTATGATCTGATGCTTGGAGCTCTGAAAGATTGCCTCCTGTAATAACAATAACCAAGGCTCTACATCACTGAAAGGCTCTGGCTGCCTTTGATGTAAAAAGGAAGATTATACTGCAGAGCTGCTCCAGATAAAGGCTCAATCAAGAGGCATTTGTTGCCATTCCCTCAGATGAGTAGTAATTGCAGCAGTGGACTATCATCTCTCTCTCTCTCTCTCTCTCTCTCTCTCTCTCTCTCTCTCTCTCTCTCTCTCTCTCTCTCTCTCTCTCTCTCTCTCTCTCTCTCTCTCTCTCTCTCTCTCTCTCTCTCTCTCTCTCTCTCTCTCTCTCTCTCTCTCTCTCTCTCTCTCTCTGTGTCTGTCTGTCTGTCTCTAGATAGATAGATAGATAGATAGATAGATAGATAGATCTATATATATATATCTCTCAAACCAATTTCCCAAAGCAGTACTTCTTTCCAGCACAGGGTCTCAGGTACACCCCAGATTCTGTGCGGTTTTAATTAGGATTCTGTTCATCTAGATTAATCCATCTTTAAAACTAATAGAATGCTAATGCAATTAGACCATGTCCACAGAGTTTGATGAATGCACGTCTGCAAAAAACGCAAGGTCCACTTCCCTCAAATTTCTCTGATTAAATGGCCTAATGGAGTTGGATTCCGAAGTGTTAATCCACCTCGATTTGACACCCCCACCACAGAGCGGAAAATTACGAGTAAACAGAGCATGGGCAGAGGTTTAGAGGAAATCCTCACGCTTTCAGACAGGGTGACTGCAGAACTTATTTGCAGGAAAGGAAAATCTGGGACTATGAAATTGTATATATATCACTCACTTATATATATCTAAATAATATATATTAATATATTTGTATTTATAAATTTTTTAATTAAAAAAAAATAATTATACACAAGTTCAAAAGTTTGGGGTCTGGAAGATTTTTTTGAGTAATTTTTATGCTCACCAAAGCTGCATTTATTCAAATGTACAGTAACAAATGTAATATTGTGAAATAGTTACAATTTAAAATAACTGTGTCTGTTTTAATATATTGCAATATATTATAAAATATAATTTCCTGTGATGGCAAAGTTGAAAGCAGTCATTACTCCAGTCTTCAATGTCACATGATCCTTTCAGAAATCTTTCTAATATGCATATGCAAAAAAAAATTATTTCTTTGAAATAGTCTTACTGATCCTAAACCTTTTTTTTTTTTTTAATTTGTTTTTTAAATGTATCTTTGCATTACTGTATGTCTTAAGACCCTTTGGGTGAAAGTGTCTGACAAATGCATTAATTAACTGAAATATTTAAATGTATGTATCTTGGCGTGTGTGTGTGTATATATATATATATATATATATATATATATATATATATATATATATATATATATACATACATATATATATATATATATATATATATATATACATACATACATACATACATACATACATACATACATACATACATACATACATACATACATACATACAGGTGCTGGTCATATAATTAGAATATCATCAAAAGTTGATTTATTTCACTAATTCCATTCAAAAGTGAAACTTGTATATTATATTCATTCATTACACACAGACTGATATATTTCAAATGTTTATTTCTTTTAATTTTGATGATTAGTGCTTACAGCTCATGAAAGTCAAAATCAGTATCTCAAAATATTAGAATATTTACATTTTAGTTTGAATAAATGACCATCCCTACAGTATAAATTCTGGGTATCTCTTGTTCTTTGAAACCACAATAATGGGGAAGACTGCTGACTTGGAAATGATCCAGAAGACGAACATTGACACACTCCACAAAGAGGGTAAGTCACAGAAGGTCATTACTGAAAGGTGTGGCTGTTTACAGAGTGCTGTATCAAAGCATATTAAATGCAAAGTTGACTGGAAGGAAGAATTTGGGTAGGAAAAGGTGCACAAGCAACAGGGATGACCGCAAGCTTGAGAATACAGTCAAGCAAAGCCGATTCAAACACTTGTGAGAGCTTCACAAGGAGAGAACTGAAGCTGGAGTCAGTGCATCAAGAGTCACCACGCTCAGACGTCTTCAGGAAAAGGGCTACCAAGCCACTTCTGAACCAGAGACAACGTCAGAAGCATCTTACCTGGGCTGTGGAGAAAAAGAACTGGACTGTTGCTCAGTGGTCCAAAGTCCTCTTTTCAGATGAAAGTAAATTTT
This sequence comes from Onychostoma macrolepis, assembly GCF_012432095.1. NCBI lineage: Eukaryota > Metazoa > Chordata > Actinopteri > Cypriniformes > Cyprinidae > Onychostoma > Onychostoma macrolepis. The sequence continues at coordinate 16,266,777 of NC_081169.1, forward strand.
ACATTTCATTTGGAAATCAAGGTCCCAGAGTCTGGAAAAAGAGTGGAGAGGCACAGAATCCATGTTGCTTGAAGTCCAGTGTGAAGTTTCCACAGTCAGTGATGATTTGGGCTGCCATGTCATCTGCTGGTGTTGGTCCACTGTGTTTTCTGAAGTCCACAGTCAACGCAGCCATCTACCAGGAGATTTTAGAGCACTTCATGCTTCCTTCTGTTGACAAGCTTTATGGAGATGCTGATTTCATTTTCCAGCAGGACTTGGCACCTGCCCGCACTGCCAAAGGTACCAAAAGCTGGTTCAATGACCATAGTGTTACTGTGCTTGATTGGCCAGCAACCTCGCCTGACCTGAACCCCATAGAGAATCTATGGGGTATTGTCAAGAGGAAGATGAGAGACACCAGACCCAACAATGCAGATGAGCTGAAGGCCACTATCAGAGCAACCTGGGCTCTCATAACACCTGAGCAGTGCCACAGACTGATCGACTCCATGCCACGCCGCATTGCTGCAGTAATTCAGGCAAAAGGAGCCCCAACTAAGTACTGAGTGCTGTACATGCTCATACTTTTCATTTTCATACTTTTCAGTTGGCCAAGATTTCTAAAAATCCTTTCTTTGTATTGGTCTTAAGTAATATTCTAATATTTTGAGATACTGATTTTTGACTTTCATGAGCTGTAAGCTCTAATCATCAAAATTAAAAGAAATAAGCATTTGAAATATATCAGTCTGTGTGTAATGAATGAATATAATATACAAGTTTCACTTTTTGAATGGAATTAGTGAAATAAATCAACTTTTTGATGATATTCTAATTAAATGACCAGCACCTGTATATACATATACATATATATATATATATACACACACACACACACAAACTTATTTATTTGTATTAATAAATATAAATTTAACAAACAGAATTTAATATTAAATATTTTTATTAACATTGTACCATTAACCAAATGTGATGAATTCAGTGAAAGTTTTATTGTATTTCCATACATCTCATAGCAGTGGTCTTTTTGCAGGTGTTCTTCAGGGCAGGTGTTTTGGCTAAGCTAGAGGAGCACAGAGATATCCAGACCAGACGCAACATCACCCTGTTTCAGGCAGCGTGCAGGGGCTACTTGGCCCGACAAGCCTTCAAGAAGAGGAAGGTAAGTCCTCCTTACCTCATAAAAAGGAATTCATAATGTAAATAATTTACACTGTATGAAATATTTAAGACATTTTAAGCCACTTTTTGTTCCAGCAAAGTGGAAATGTTTTGTGCTTGAGCGTCTCTCCCGCTCTCAGCGCTCGAGTTCATTTGTCGTGAGGTTTGTCTCGGAGTCCATCAGAATGTCAATGCTGTCTTGAGAAAATCCCTCTGGCTGTGGCCTTGGCTGACAGATAACATTCAATCAGAGCATCTCCAGGGAAGAAGACACCTACCCCACTGCCCTCCATCACAGGCCTATCGATTCTCCTGCCACTGTGTGCCCTGCACTCTCGCCTATCCCCTCTCTGTCCATTAATTTCTGCTTTGCCACTCACGCCGTCTCTTTTTGGGTTTAAGCCCCAGCGTCTTGTATTTTGTTCTGCCTTCCTTTTTAGTCTCTGATCCTTTGTGCTCTATTCTCACTTCCTCACTTCCACACTCATGCTGTCCTCAGTGGGATTGGCTCAGGATGTGAGGGCCGGTCCTACAGTTGCCTGTGACTCTGTCTCTGTCTCTTGAGAAGACTGGGCCCCTGTCTCTGTAAAGTTTGTGTGAAAGGAGGTGGGCTCGATGTAACTCCTCATGCTGCTGTTGGCCCTCGGTGGTCAGCTGCCTTGGCAGTACAGCTTCATCAACAACATCCACTTCCTCTTTCAGTGTTGTACACAAACCAAGAAGGCTTTCCTTGGTGAAACTTTGTTTTCAGTTTACCTCAGAGCTCTTGACAGGAGACAAGACTGTTTACTGGATGTTTTGCTGTAAGTAAAGGGAGTTTGTTTTCACTTGTGGGCTGTTGTTTGTATCGTAGATGTTAGTAGGGGTTGTTTTCTTCATTTAGATCTGTTTTTTGCCTCCGTTGTTTAGTAGGGCTCCTTGTAAGGCGTCTTTTGTAACGCTGATTTGTAGGTGAGCCGCTTTATAGCTGTTGCCATAAAAAATGTCTTGTGTACTTCTAGATTTGTTTAACTTCTTTGAAGAAGTTCTTGACTAAGTACTGCGGCTTTCCATTTGCTGGCGGGTTCACTGTTATTTTCTGCTTTCTGTAAAATTATTGTCCCAACAAAGAGCCTTGTCTGGATGCCTCTGAATCACAGCAACCTGTCCCCAAAGGAATTTATTTCCTTAGAAAGAAATCTTTTGTCAAGCACATGTCAGAAACCTGTGCTTCATGCTAGACTGAGAGATGAGTCTAGGGATTTGTGCTGGGTTGTAGCTGTAGAAAGTCTCCTGATGGGCCATAACCTCAGACACCCATGGACTTGTCAGTGACTATATAATGAATATTACATGCCAACACTTAAATATAAAATTCCAACACTTTCTTTTTCTGACAAGCTGTAATCTGATTGAATGGAAGTTAATTTGAATTTCTGGAGGTCAAGGTACACAAATAAACGCTTTTGAGAATGAAATAGTCAAAGTATTTGGTTTTCCTGCTAGTGACATTAGATCTTTTGAAATACATTTTTAAGGACAATGTCTGAGGCACTTACTACAATTAAAATTCCACTAGGTACTATGTTTGTGAAATAATTGGTACTTTTTAATTGTGTAGTTTTTTTTTTTTTTTTGTCTACAACCTGCCACAAATGGACATTCGGTCTGTCTTTTACTTTTAATTTTAATTTTGTTTTAATTAAATATTTTTTGAAATGGGCATTAACACTCTTATTTCAAAATTCAAAATTTTGGGGTATTTTTTTTATTTTATTTAAGAAATACATTTATTCAGCAAGGAAGCATTAAATTGATCAAAAGTGACCGACATTTATGTATAATATTACAAAAGATAACTATTTCAAATAAATGCTGGTCTTTTGAACTTTCCATTTGTCAAATAATTAAATGTATCAAGATTTAATGTTTCTTGAGCAGCAAATTAGCATATTTGAATGATTTCTGAAGACTGGACTCTAATGACTGCTGAAAATTCAACTTTACCATCATAGAAATACATTTTAAAATATATCACAATAGAAAACAGTTATTTTAAATTATAACAATATTTCACTGCATTTTCTTGTCAAATAAATGCAGCCTTGGTGAGCATAGGAGACTTCTTTCAAAAACATCAAAAAAGCTTACTGAACCCAACCTTTTGAATGGAAATGTAAAAAAGTACATATTAATCATTTTATAGTATTCTTCTGCAAAATGAACTACGGTCAGTTATTTTACATGGAATAAAATGGTCTCTTCCATTCTTTATGTTCAAATTTAACCATTATTCTGATTAAATGTCTGGTTATGAGGCACTACAAAGGCTGACCCAGTGATGAAAACAGTCTTGGACAGAATCTCAGTATCATATCCTCTTCAAAATCTAAAAAAAGTGAGTAGAAAGTGGAAGTGGATGTGATGGAGTCATTTTTGTTTTATAGGATGTATTTAATGTCAAGACAAGCAGAGTTGAGTTGAATTGTTACAGCGGATCCCTGAGAGACAGCCATGTGGGACCAGGCTTCCTGTGGCAAACCACAGATGCCACAATGCAAAATCAATTTGCTTGTTTCTCTCTCAGATCGATAATGGAGGGATCTCAGCACCTTGAAGTCTGTTCCAGTTTTAGAGCGCGTTCTAAGCCTTCAGTCCCTCCAGATTTCTGTCTTTCCTCTTTCCTCCTTTCTGTTTGTCTCTGTGGGGGGCATCTGAAAGGAGAACAACTCCACGTGGGTTTCTTTGAAGCTCGCCGGCCCCTCCCCAAGTTTCTTTGACGTTCAACAGAAATGACACTAGAGGGAGCTGGGAATTTCACGAATGCCAATCGTGTGTCTAATTAACTCGTTGCCTAAAGACACAAGATTTCGCTCCAAGTGTGAACAGGTGCCCTCGCAGACACGAGTGAGTGCGCTCAAATGTCCTCGTGTTCATACGTGCAGATGAATGCCACCTGCTGATCCGTATTCAAATTCACACCACACACCTGTTGGAAGGGTTGTGGCCGATTTTGTTGGAGTCGCATCCGCTCCTGCCAGGCCCCAGGGCTCACAGGCACCATTTCCTCCAGACGGCCATTTTAATTAGGAAGCTCTTCCTGATTTCGCCGTGTCTTACAAGCTGTTTAGATGGCTGTTTGTGGCATTTGTTGTGGTCAAAGCGTGGCAAATGAGCTGCGGTGCATATGTCGGTCACACGCTGCCTCTGTTCTGTGCCGAAGCTTTCTTGCCGTGACAAATTAGACATAGCTCGAATGCAACGTGCATGGACTCGGTCCCGTTAATGTGCTGAATTGGGCCTGTCTAATTGGGTTTCCAGATAATCCTCTATTATTTGAATCGTCCCTGTTCCTGCAGCATGTAAATCTTATGCAGGGTTTAAATCAGCTGCCAAGTAGTATTGAAGTTTAATTGAATTACTCAAAGGAGCTTGGGGCTTTTGCTTCGAGCTGCATTTCTACACAGTTGGTAAGACTCCAGAATCACTCCTCTGTATAGCCTTCTGACGGCCTCATTGAAGAAAATGTTTGTTTTCCATTTATTCTTCCTGTGATCAACACAAGTAATGGGTGTTTTGCTGAGGGTTAGTATGCAAGCCATGTTTATGTCCACTTGATGGAGTAGAGCAGCATTTTTTTTTTTATAGTCTAGAGTGGAAATAAGTGGGTAGCACACTGAGATGTGTAAGATGACTGACTTTGTGTTCATGCCATGTTAGAAATATGAAAAATACATACAGTCTCGTTAATAGATTTTCATAAGCCTCATGATAACACTCTGAAATTGATAAGAAGGCCTACCCAATTTGACAAATAAAATATAACAGTAAATAAATAAAATATATAATACTATTAAAAATTATATATTTATTTATATATATATTTTTTATTTTTATTATTTTTAATATTAAATTTAAATATTTCCTCAATATTAAATTAAATTAATTTTGATAACACTCTGAAATTGATGAGTAGCCCTACCCAGTGTGATAAATAAAATATAAAACTAACTAAATAAGAGAAAACACTATAAAAAAAAATATATATATATTTATTTATTTATTTATTTATTTATTTATTTATTTATTTATTTATTTAAATATTTTATTTATTTAAATATTTTATTTATTTATTATTATTTTTTTAAAAAAATTTAAAATTTTTTTTTCTAAATATTATATTTAAACACTTCCTAAATATTAAAATTCATTTAATATGATAAATCTATAAAATTCTTAAGTAGGCCTATCCAATGTAATGAATAAAATGTAAAAAGTAAATATTTTATTTATTTATTTTTTAATATTACATCCATTTTCCTAAATGTAACATTTGAAATGTTTTACAAATATTATTGTTAAATAATAAAGTTTAAACTTTTTTTTAAATATAAACTTTTTTAAATACTATAATTTAGTTTTCAAAAAATAAATATTTCTCAATATTTCATGATAAAACATTTTGCTCGGTCTTGGGGTTACACCTCACTTTGTGGTTCCTTGCGTGTGAACATTCAGGAACCCCTAGAGACAATAGTCCCACCCTCAGGCTTATGGCGGACCCTACTGTGGACGTCCTGGAGCTGAAAAGGTCCATTCACTGCTGGCTTCCCAAAGGGAACCTCTTTGACTGTGGGGCCCTGGCCTTTAAACACAGGCCTGCTATTGTCCATCTGGCCTCTGATTGGTTTGAACCACTGTACTTCACAAGCACAAGACCTGACAATTTCTCACGAGCACAGCAGTAGGAAGAACATGCAGTCATAAACAATGTCTTTGTTTTTCAGATCCAGGACTTGGCAATCCGCTGCATCCAGAAAAACATCAAGAAGAACCGGGGTGTGAAAGGCTGGCCGTGGTGGAAGGTCTTCACCACCGTCCGTCCTCTCATTGAGGTTCAGCTTACAGAGGAACAGATCCGCGGCAAAGACGTAAGTGCCCGTCATCTTCACTAACCACTTCAAATGCTCTAAATAGGCATGTCATGTACAGGTTTTGCCTTTTGACAATAGCACAGCTGAATTTAAAGCCCATCTGTGTGGTTTTTAATGCCCCTCTCGGTTTCTCCGCCTTGCGGGGGTCCCTCTCAAATTCAACTGCAGCTCTCAGTCGCACCCAAAGCGCCCGTCTCTTTGATCACTGTCTCTGCGGCTTCGCCTCAATCTGAGTGTTTGTAGAGTTGTGTGTGTGTTTGTGTGTGGGGAGAGTGGCAGGGTTGTGTGTATGCATACATTACCTATGTAGCTAGCTGGATCAAAAGCAACTCTGCTTCCCGCGGGGGAGTGCATTAGCATGTCACAGAGCGTGTGTGTGTGCGTGCGTGATTCGTCCGCTGGGCCGCGTCCTGCTGAGTTCTTGTGTAGCCATGCAGTCAGGCGTGCTCCTGCGAGAGACAGACGGGTGCTGACACTGCCTCCAAACAGTCTGCTTTTAAAAAACAAACACAGAGTCACTATCTCCTCTGCACAAACAGCCTTCAGAGCTGCAACTGATTGGCTGTAGCCTGCAGTTCTCTCAAGTTGGCAAAAGAAAAGTTTAGGAAAGTGGGAGGAGGTTTGCAGTACGGAGTCACAGAGACTCAGAGAACAGGGCAGGGTTTTTACCTGTCTGTCATTCTGTTACCATTTCTAATTTATCTCACCTGTCTATCTCTATACTTCGCTAAATATAGAGGCTGTCATTGTGTCTGAATGTCTGACTGTCTGTGGTCATTTTTCTACATCATAGCTGAATTTTGTCATCCTATCTTTCTGACTGTCTTATTATTGTTCCTTCGATTGCCTGTCTGTCTTTAGGAGGAAATTCAGCAACTCAAGTTGAAGCTGGAGAAAGTGGAGAAGGAGAGGAATGAGTTGAGGCTCAATAGTGACCGACTGGAAAGCAAGGTTAGTGCTGAAATTCAATTGAGATTGACTTCAAATTCAGTTCAGATTCAATTCAAATTCAATTTAAAGAAACTAAAGTTTATAAGTTTATCACATACCAAATACCAATGTTTCAGTAAGCAATGAATAGGATTACACTAATTAGTATGCTTTATTTAAGAATTTATATATTAATATAAATATCAACAGATTAAATTGGTTACATTTAAATAACTTTAACTGTAAATAAAGTTAACAGCAAAATGTATGGGGTTATAATAATTAACATAACCCCTTTTATTTAAAAATACATGTTAATGTAAATATTAACAATTAAAACAATGCCATGAAATGAATTATTCAAGAAAACGTTAATAAAGTATTTTATACAATAATATTTTATATTTGAATAATATAATTGATTACATTTAATTTATATAGTATTGAAATATATTCATATATATTATATTTATTAATTTATATTAACATGTAACATATTACATTAATTTATATAGTATTTATATATATTCATATATATTATATTCCTATATATTCATATAATATCTTTATTATTTATTATTCAAGCAAACAAAAACTTATTAAAAAAAATTAATGAATTAAAGGTTACAGCAATATCAAGTATTCAAATAAACATTCAGCAATAGGAAAAAAGTAAATTTAATGAAAATGAATTACTAAATTAAATGACTGGCTCCATCTTCAAATGCATGATTTTTAGATACAGTACTATACTGTACATTAATGCTTATAAAAGCTGCTAAACACATTTTACCAAATATAGGGTTTTTTGTTGTCGGTTTTGTCAATTTGATACCAAAGCGCAATGCGTCCCCACATTTACATGTCCAGTATAAGGCGTCCTTTATAATATTCCTACATCAGGTTATTTCTATACATGTCAGTATTGCATCAGTGTACAAAATCACACACCCACAGTCATAGACACCCAGAGCTCACGCCGTCACCATCTCACCACATTTAAAAAAAATCTGTCATCTGTGTGTGAAATATGTGAGCGATGATACAGATGTGAAGTGCTGCATATGAGCGAGAGATGAGCTCATGCGTTACTCTAAAGTTTGCATAGAGCATGTGTGACACATCTAGTGGACGCGCACTTCATGTTTGCTCATTATGTGTGTGTTTCAGATCACAGAACTCTCATCAGAGCTCGCCGATGAGCGCAACACGGGTGAATCCGCCTCGCAGCTGCTGGAGTCCGAGACCTCGGATAGACTGAGGCTAGAGAAAGACATGAAGGATCTACAGGTACCACACGCACTCCTCTGAACAGAAACAGAGTTGTGACTTGATGGTTTTCTGTGAGGAAATCTCCTCATGCCTGAAATAGATATTTTCTGCCAATGCACAGACAATGCAGTTCATGCAGCAGAGCGTGAGCCGTATACAAATTGTGTCGTCTCATATTAAATATCAGTGTGAAAGACAGTGTGTGTGAGCGAGAGACTGCAGATGTTTGTCTCTGTATGCCTGGAGTGTGTGTGTGTGTGTGTGTGTGTGTGTGTGTGTGTGTGTGTGTGTTTTATGTGTCTCTTAGGCTCAAGGTTGCCTGTGTGAGCAGATGGTCTGAGTATTTCCCTGCAGAACAGAGATCTGATGTGCTCTGGGTCTGTGTATGTGTTTGCATGTCAGGCCAAGTTTGACGCTATGAAGAAGCAGATGGAGTCTATGGAGATGGAGGTAATGGAGGCACGACTCATACGGGCATCAGAGCTCAACGGGGAAATGGACGACGATGACACTGGTGAGTTTGTGATGTCATTTCCTGATCTCAGTGAAGGGATTCCCTCATGGCTGAGCTTTGAGCAAAGCTTTGAGTGAAAACGATCACAGCCTTCCTGAATCGTTTTGGCAGAATTGAAGGGTTATCTGGGAGGATTTCCATGAGTGTGGCGGCCCATGACTCTCCGGTGAGGAGGAGAGCTTCAGGTGTGCTGAGCTTTTCAGCGTGGCACCTCCAGACAAATGAGAAAATAATCTGTAGCATCAGAGCTGCTGCTCCTCATTAAGCTGTTTATATGGAAATGCCAGGGGGCACTGAAAACACCAAACATACGCACGCTCTCACTCTCTCTCTATGCCTCTCTCGCTCTTTTTCATTCCTTTATACTTGTGCTTCTGGAACTTTCCACGAAGAGGGAAAATTTGGTTTCTCATTATTTTTTTTTTTTTTAAGTATTAGAGAGAAAAATCCATGTGTTTTACTTTGAGAACTGAAAAACTACAAAAACTATCCATCATAAAATTATGAGTTGCATGAAAAGTAACTTTTAAACCCATCAGATTAGTTTTTTTGGGCTCAACTCAAGAGATTTTTACCTTCTTGACTGTATCAAACAATTCAATATATTTACCATCAAACTACTGCTAAAGCTTATATTCAGTTAGTAAAGTAATACTTTGTTGCACATTTTGAATGCAACCCTGTTCATGTCTGATTTTGTGAATTGTAATGCCGAATAGGCTAGACCCATTCTGCATCATGACGTAAAGACAGGTCAATTATTTAATTAGAATTTTCCATTTTTATTACAGTGTTGACTGGATTCATCAAGCTCAACCATTCAACCCGTTTACCAGTTATTTTATTTTAATAAATATTTTTCTTAAATTATAGGAAATACTGCAAACCAACATTTCAGTCATGACAACTCTCGGAAAAGTTTAGCATGGTGATGGATATGACAGTGATAATGTATTTGGTCTTGGCGGAATAGATCTGCTACACTGCTGCTGCTGTTGGTTATTGCTGTAGTTGTAGATTATTGCTGCTGTTGCTTGGCATCAAGCAAGTACAGGAACTTGCTGCTGCCAATGCATATGGCGATACAGTGTCGTGAGTATTTAAGACATACTGGTGCTGCACAATAGCATGTAAAATAACCCGTAGCAGATCTATACAGGTGGAGCTGGGGAAGGTGGAGGGCTTCAGATAACTCTGAAAGCGTGCTGTAGGAATCTCAGTGGATACTAGCCAGCCATATAAATGCAAGGCATTAAGCTCATTGGCTGCATATCCAGTGCATATACATTTTAAAATAATTTTTTTTAAAGTTCATTTTAAATGTTTATTTTTGGTGGTCACTGGAGACTAAAGGTCCTTGCACACTGAGTCCGAAATTTTCGTATGCGTTTTATCGTATACGTCATCCTTTCCTATCAAAATGCTTGCTATGGATGCAAAAACACAGTGTGTAAACGTGATTGACACGAGGTCGTATGTATTTTTTAACGTGCAAAAATTTCAGATGAGATTTTCAGACTCTATGTGCAAAGACCTTAATGCTTACTAAAAAGTCTTGTCAACCGTAGATGTTTGAACGGTAGTGTTTTTTGTCTATTATTGTTGTAGTTTTCTATTAGAATGTATTAAAATATTAATATGTATTTAGTTTCAAATGCTATTCTATGGAAAAATGTATATATTTAAAATATAGCTGTCTGGCTTGGTTGTCAGTTTACCGTGACAATCTAAGGTCGATGATCAGTATTTTCTGAAGGTTAAGCATTTCCTTTCACTATAAATTTGATGAAAAGGGAAATAATTACTTTAGGCTATATTTTATACCCTATTCCTGGAAAGTGGCTTCTGTTTTTCTCAATCTCTCTCTTTCTCCTCTCAACATACACACTCTTACTCTTACTTCTTCCTCACTCCTTCCTATTTCTTCTCATATTGTTCTCTATGAAAGCCTGACTGTGATCATACTCAGTAGTGCTGTTCTTAGAATCACTGCTGTCATGAACTGAGCTCATTTTAATGCATGTGTCAGACTGGTGACTGCTTGTTCTCACCTCTGTGTCACACAGCTGATCTCTAAGGCTTAATGCTAATCCACGAACATTTGATTTATTCCCTCTCCAGCAATTACGTTCTCTAATGGTGACGTGGATTGGCTCCATTCTGCATGCCATCGCTAAAGCCACCTCTCATATCTAGGTTTCAGAGCATTTCATTTTTCTGCTTTGATTTATTAAGTTGTGTACATTTTCCCAGTTTGTTATATATCTGTCAAATTCACAGAATGGGATTTTGTGTGAGCCATAATCAAAAGGATTGCAGTGAAATTTCCCTGGCAGAGGTCCATAGTTTAAACCTTGGCTCTCTTTAGGAAATGACCGCGGACAATCTGGCACACAGTGTTTCATCTCGAAAATCATATTGCAATTATGATTCCAAATAATACGATTTAACTGCTTTATGATAGACATCTGACATCTCAGATTGCACCACAAACTACAAGTGCACTGAACCTGTTGAGATGGAGTACTTGGACTATGTGCAGCAGACAAAAGAGTGCCGCCACTTCGCTTTGAAGCATTGACATTTATTTAATTAAATAACAGCCTTTTGCATTTGTGTAATCTCACAATTTTTTCTCACAATGAATTGTGCGGCCGTAATCATCACTGACTGTGTTTTTAGGAGGAGAATGGAGGCTCAAGTATGAGAGAGCAATCAGAGAGATTGAGTTTACTAAGAAGAGACTCCAGCAAGAGTTTGATGACAAACTAGAGGTGGAGCAGCAAAACAAGAGGCAGCTGGAAAGAAAGGTAAGGATGTCTTAGGCACGCAATAAATGATATATATATATATCATGTTCCATGAAGATATTTAGCAAATTTCCTACCATAAATATATCAAAACTTTATTTTTGATTAGTAATATGTATTGCTAAGAACTTCATTTGGACAACTTTAAAGGCGATTTTTCTCTCTTTTAAAATTTTTTTAAATTTTTTTTTGCACCCTCAGATCCCAGATTTTCAAATAGTTGTATCTCAGCCAAATATTGTCTTATCCTAACAAACCATACATCAATGCATCATACATCAAAGCTTATTTATTCAGCTTTCAGCTTGATGTATAAATCTCAATTTCAAAAAACTGACCATTATGACTGGTTTTGTGGTCACACATGTTATCAGATATTATTTTTGTTTTGTATTATTATTTTCATTTGATTGTGGAAATCATGATCCCTTCCCAGCATCCCTTCTGACTTTATTCTACCAAACCAACCCACATATCATAAAGACTCAGACTTCACTCGTATTGTCAGTGTGGTCCAACACAACAGCATGTATTGTCTCAAGCTTGAATGTATTAGCTGAAACTCATACATCTAGACAAGACACACACTGGATGGACAGATCCACCTGTACAGACTCACTGAGAATCTGTGTGTTTAGCTGACAGACCTGCAGGCAGACAATGAAGAGGTGCAGCGTGGCGCAGCAGCTGAAGAAGAAATGCCAGAGACTGACAGCCGAGCTGCAGGACACCAAACTGCACCTGGAGGGGCAGCAGAGCCGCAACCACGACCTGGAGAAAAAACAGCGCAAGTGAGTCAGACTAGATAAAGATTTACTAACAAGAGTTAAGGAATGGTGCAGCAAGTTATTTTGGTGCTCGTATGTTCCCACCCATAGTGAAATCCTATTGGCCCAAAATCCTGTTCTTCATGACTGTGTGCTATAATGCTTGGTATCAATGCAGATGTGCTGATTTTATTCGATTCTGATTCACAGGCTCTCAATTCCATTTGAGTTTGATTTATTTATGATTCCTTTGGGTGCATTTACATTATGGTGACCATTTTGCTTGCATATTCTGACATAGGGAAAGAAGTTCTCTTTCTGCTAAGAATGTAAATTATACAGAACAGTTTTTTAGACTGATTCAAACCAGTACGTAACCTTTCTTTTTGAGCTCTTTATTAAAAGAACTACTACACTGGTTGTGTTATGTTTGTTAGACAATTCAAATACGTTTCTTGCTGTTATCGCTGTACACAATCTTTTTATTGAATCACAATCGATACAGACTGCAAGCATTCACAACTCAGGTAAAATATGATTTCTTTTGCTAACCTTCTAACGTGGAATATCATGAAAAAATCATTTTAACCATAAACAACACAGTCTGCACTGTGTGGTTGCATGAGTTAATCTAGCAAAACAGAGCTACTGAAAATAGGCACGGAGCAAAAAAAAAAAAAAACACATTAGGATTTTAAGAATCTCTATCAAATGAAGATCACAGTTAATTGGAAAATCAATATTTTTTTATCTAACTCTAGTTTGTTAAACATCAAATATTTTCTGATGATTTGTTACACACAGCAACTTTGAGGACAGTACAATTACTTGACGATGGAAATGTGAGTAAGGCCTGTTTCATCCTTGTGTGAACAAGCCTTAAGAGTAGTCCACCGGTGCATCAGTAACAAGCATCTCAAAATTAAATCTGTATCATTACTTGGAGCAGGCCGTAAGCAGAGTGATGGTGATGTGTGAAGGTGCTGCAGCTAAGCCTCTTTAGACTGATTGAGTAAACAGGCGGAGGCTGTGCCTGTCACTGCGGTGGGGTTGTGTAAAAGTCCTCTAAATGAAATGATCGGCCAGAGGCTTAGGGTTACGGCAGATTTAGCCAGTAGGAGAGATGGGGGGAGGGCAAGGAGAGTGGTCCTTCATCTCTCTGTGGGGCTCGGATTAACATGAAGAGTTGCATAAGACTCATTTAGGGGATCATAACAGGGCCTCGGAGAGAAGGGGGTGGAGAACAAGAGAGAACTAGGAAAAGAGGAAAAGAACAAACTGATTTGCCCCAAAGCATCACAACTCCCCCCTCCTTGCTCATTGTTGCCCACTTACAAGTTAACCCAATCAGAATGCTTTTCCCTAATACCCCTCCTGACACACACGTCACACACAATACTGTAAAGCTTAGATGAGTTTTAGTTTCTCAACACTCTGCTATGCTTGGCTATTTTAGGAAAAGCAGGTATGCTATTTTTTTTGTTGTTTTGTATCATGTTATTTGATTTTGGTAAAACCTTTTCGTGTATTTCAGGCAAATTTAACTTGTGCTTTGATTATAGTAATTTGATTAGTTATTCAAGAATTTGAAATTTGCTTTAGTTATTGTATTGTATATATTTTGACTAGTGGTCAACTAATACATGTTTTTCAATGACAAATACTGTTGTCTAAAGAGCAGAACATTTTAATGACAGGAACTTGTATGAAATACATTTTTTATTAAGGATGAAAATAGATAAACCTATACTGTTATAGACAAAAATGGTCATATAACGAAACTTTCTAAAATAAAATTTCTATTAAATTTCTTTTCAAAGTGGGTTGTGGGTTTTTATTTCTTTTTTAATATTTGCTTTATTCCCTGAAAAATTTAATATAAAATGTATAAAAAAAAGGATGATTCATTGACATTGGCTCAAAAATTTGTAACATCAGCTTGGCTGATTTTTAAGTGATAGTTCACCCAAAAATGAAAATTCTAAAACTATGACTTACTTTCTTCTGTGACGCATTAAAGAAGGTATTTTGAATAATGTCTTGGTGTGTTTTGTCCGTAGAGTGGAAATCAAAACTTTTTGCTTACCAACATTCCTCAAAATATCTTCATTTTGTTCCACAGAAAAAATGAGTGAGTAAAGGATGACAGTTTTCTTATTTGGGTGAACTATCGCTTTAACTTCCCTGCGATTTTTATTTATTTTTTTTTATTTATTTATTTTTTTATTATTCTAATGGACCCTTCGCCAGGAGTTTGGTTGATTGATGGGTGATCTGACCAATCATAACGCCAAGTTTGCCATTTTGTCCGATAAACAAACCAGACAGGAGAGTAGATTAACGTCGGTGGACTTAAATTTAAAAACTGTGTATTGACGTCTTTCCATGGTTGAAACAAGATACATTCTGATGTTCATTCATGTTTATTTCATGCTATAACTAGTAAAGAGGAAGAGATTAACGGTTCACATGCAGCTTGAACTGCAGCAATCTGTCAAGGTACATTATAGAGCCACAAAATGGTATTTCTTGTTTGAATTTCTTAAATGACACAATTTGAAAGCTAAGACTTTGTTTCATACAAAAAGTAACCTGCTCTGTCTTGCCTGTCAGCACAGTGTCAGTGTCCTCTGTGCTCCGCGATGTATTTTTACATGATGTGTGGTGTGAGAGCGCCATGGCTTTTTGGACATAGCAACAGTAACTAAGGGGGGTGGGTCTTTGCGAAGTGTCAATTGTTTATTCACCTTATTCTTCCCGTAAAAATGGGTGTGGCCATTTGTAAATTTTATGGGTCTTGCTTCCGGTCTCATTCGCTTCCAGCTATTTTTAGCTGTGCAAAACCACTCGTTTTGCTGCTTGATATTGCAAATTGTTGTCTTACCGTATTATTTTAATGCTTTATCTTAATTTTTGAACACACTTGTTTGTAGTGCAAACAGTTTGTGATTTACTGCATGGTGTAATTCTTCTCGTTATTTCCCTATAGCGGCTAATGAACCGTAAGTTTCGCCCATAGGCTTACTTCCACGTTGAAGAATTAGGTGGATCATTTTTTTCATATTTGGTATTATATGAAGGCCTGTCATGGTTGTATTTCAGTGCTTGTGGAATTTATTTGCTATTTATTTGGTCTCAGCAGATCAGGTGTAATATGGCAGCTCGTTCCACCACATCGGAACAGAGAGAGTAAAGCATCTGGAAAGCGTCTTTGTACCTTTTGCTTCCTCTTTTTTTTTTTTTTTTTTTTTTAAGTTTTTTAAGTTTGTTGATGGTGTGTGTTTTTTTTTTTTGTGTGTGTATGCAATGTCTGCAGGTTTGACTCGGAGCAGACTCAGGCTCAGGAGGAGGTTCAGAGAGAGAAGAGTCAGCGGGAGAAACTGAGCAGAGAGAAAGACATGCTGACTGGGGAAGTGTTCAGCCTTAGACAACAACTGGAGGTCAGCAACCTCTCTTATATCATCCTCCTTTGTTGTCTCGCACTCACAGATTTTCCTGGCTGTGACGTACACGTGTCTGTGTGTGCTCAGTCCTGACTGTGTTGTTCTAAATGAGTTTTTCCCTGCTCTCTCAGGATAAGGATCTGGAGATATGTGCTGTCAATCTGAAGCTCGAGCAAATGGAGGCAGAGCTTCAAGATCTGAACTCACAGGAGACAAAGGACGAGGCATCATTGGCCAAGGTTAAAAAGCAGCTTCGTGACCTTGAGGCAAAGGTCAAAGATCAAGAAGAAGAGCTTGATGAACAGGCTGGAACTATTCAGATGCTGGAGCAGGTAGTCAAACACACACACTATAACATTTTTCAATCTGGGAGAGAACTTTATTAATTTTCACTAACTTTTGCAACAATTTTGTCTTCAAACTTTGTAAACCCTCGCACACACACCACTCTCGTACACTTGTGACATCATGTCATGAGAATAAGGGTATACATTGTATTGAGCTGCCTGATGTTTAATGTATTATTTCTTGGAATGATGCACATTCTCCATGCACACAATTTTCACCTGTCATGCGTAATATGCTAATTCATGTAAATTCAGCTGATGTATCGGTATGAAGAAACTGTCAATACACTCACAGTCTGCATACATTATAATAATAATTACAAAGCGTTTTATTGGCCTGTACGACAGGGATATTTTGCATATGCATCTGTATGCATATAGCACCTGTTCCTCTGTATTCCAATGCATGCAGAAGGTGTGGATTTGTATTCACTGAGCTGTTGATGTTGTGACCTGCAGGCCAAGCTCCGTCTGGAGATGGAGATGGAGAGACTGAGACAGACACATTCGAAAGAGATTGAGAGCAAAGACGACGAGGTGGAGGAGATCAGACAGTCCTGCAGCAAGAAGGTATGATACAGTCAACCAGCAATAACTGCTAATAATCATTACGGCCTTTGGTATGTTAGCTTCATTGTGTGATTTATATTTATTAATAATATATTACAAAAATAATAATTACTTAATTAATCACTAGCAGTATTAATATTATTCATTTATTAATTATACTAATATATGTATTAAATCATATTAATATTCTTTTACAGTAAATATTAGTATAAAGTGAAATATTTTACGGCACTGTTAAATAATGCATTACTATATTAACAAAAAGTTTAGTGTTGTTGTTGGTAGTAGTAGTAGTAGTAGTAGTAGTAGTAGTGCTGTCAAATTGATTGATCACGTCCAAATTTAAAGTTTGTTTACATAATTTGTGTGTGTACTTTGTAAACTTTATATATATATATATATATATATATATATATGTATGTATGTATGTATGTATGTATATATGTATGTATGTAAGAAGTATTTAAGTGTATATAAATATTCATATTAATGATTTATATATTCTTTGTATAAGTATTTATAATAAATATATATGTAATATGTTTATTATTATATAATGTTATTA
Source organism: Onychostoma macrolepis (assembly GCF_012432095.1). Taxonomy (NCBI): domain Eukaryota; kingdom Metazoa; phylum Chordata; class Actinopteri; order Cypriniformes; family Cyprinidae; genus Onychostoma; species Onychostoma macrolepis. The sequence continues at coordinate 16,284,069 of NC_081169.1, forward strand.
TTATATAGTATAATAAATATATTTATAAATATTTATAATATTTATATATACATGTATATATGTATTTATATATACATAAATAATCACAGTACACATACACATACTATGTAAACACAATAAAAATTTCCATAAAAATCAAATAAAATAATTTTCATAAATTTTAATGTGATTAATTGCATTTAATCGATTTGTCAGCACTTATTATTATTATTGTTGTTGTTATTATTATTTTCTTTTAATAACAAAAGTTTTGTCAAGATGAAGACTCAAAGTTTTATGTCAAAATCATGAGAAAATTATGATAAAAAACAAAACAAAAACAAAATAGCCTTTTAGAGCTCCCATACACATGTACAAGTCACCAGCTAACACCATTTAAACATGCTCAGAATAGTTTACAACTGGTTTCAGAAGTTCAGGTGAGTTCAGTTTATAACATTTTAATTGCTGATGTTCAGTTCTTATGCAGAGCTCGTTTCAGCTCCTGTACAACATAAATAAACAAGACGTATTCGCCCAAGTGTTGAATAAGAATTTCCATTCAGCGTTGTTCAGTGCAGCTCTTGTTGCAGATAGCGGCTTTCACATTTGTGGAGTGTCTTTGCCGCGTAGGTGCAGATAAGCTGAACTCATTGAGTTTTGTTTTGATGTATAATTCATGGGGGCTGCTATTTTATTTTCCTCACGTATAGTTCACCTTTCCCTCCTCTCCACTTAACCAATCAAGCTGCCAGTACAGTGCATCCCATAATTACCCTTCTTTCTCACAACCGAGTCCCTTGATTGACACTTGAAGGTGCTCAGAAGCATCTAAAGGCACATTTAGGGAATGTGTTTATATGTCTGGAATGATGGTATATAATTGGATTGACTCTTCAGGGCAAACCTACTTCACAAAGCCCTCCATGATGTTCTGTTACTATGCTTGTGTGTGAGCAGCTCAAGCAAATGGAGGTGCAGCTGGAGGAGGAGTATGAAGAGAAGCAGAAGGTCTTGCGGGAGAGGAGGGACCTGGAAGCCAAGCTGATGAGCGCTCAAGACCAGGTATAGCACTCAACCTACTATATACTGTACTATATCAAGATTTTAAATACGGTTTCAAATATGGTAACTAAGCACTGTCTTAAATAAATATGTACAACCTTGCATATCACCCAAGTTATTTTTATGGCATTTTGTAATTTCTTTTATTTTTTATTCACTTATTTTTGACAGACTTTGTTTAAAGAACCGAAATAAATGTTTTGTAAGTTTGTGGTCAATACGATTTTTTTTAGATAATACTACTTTTAGGCATCAAGGATGCATTAAATTGATCAAAAGGCCTGTAAAGGCATTTATAATGTTCTAAAAGATTTCTATTTCAAACAAATACTTAATTATTTTTAACTATATAAGAATAGAAAGAATCCAGTTGAAAATGTATATTAGATGATTAGATGTTCTGTGGAGGAACTGAAAACTGAAAACTGGAGTAATGTGTGCTGAAAATTCAGCTTTGCCCTCACAGGAATAAATTACATTTTATTTTACAATATTACTGTTTTTTTTTTTTTGTTTGTTTTTGTTTTTTTTATCAAACAAATGCAGCCCTGGTGAGCATAAAGGTCATTGCACACCGAGTTCGAAATTTTAAACAGTACTGTATACACATTTAAAATGTAACACGTTTCTGTAAATCACAGACCAAAAATGCTAATAACTCATTTCACACTTTTGGGGTAATTCCAAATCATCGCCAAACTTCTGGTTTAGCACTAGTGGAGCAAATCATGTAAATAAAGTCATTTTTTTTTGTTTATCCACCGGAATAACAAAACGCTTTTGTTTGTTCTTTTTAAGATTACTTGCTATATTCAATTAAAAAAAATAAAATAATAATAAAAAAGAGTACCTACTATGAAAATTAAATATAAAAAAATATATATTTCCTATATTAACAAATTATACTTTGAGGAAAATGCAGAAACATTTTATTTACCTTCACAAAGAAACGGTTGCTTGAGTGTGTACTGTACAATAGTTAGAGTATATTTATATATATATATAACCAGTATGCAAATTGTCTTTTCAGGTGAGCCACAGAGATGTGGAGACAGAAAAGCGTCTGAGGAAAGACCTGAAGCGCACAAAGGCCTTGCTGGCTGATGCCCAGATCATGCTGGATCACCTGAAGAACAACGCTCCCAGCAAGAGAGAGATCGCTCAGCTCAAGAACCAGGTCGGTTCTGTAGTTAACACATCATATATGACATCCAGTCATAAACAAACATTTTATTTATGTGTGTGTGTGTGTGTGTGTGCTCTTCACAGCTCGAGGAATCAGAGTTCACGTGTGCTGCTGCAGTCAAAGCCCGAAAGTCAATGGAAGTGGAGATTGAGGACCTTCATGTCCAAATGGATGACATATCTAAATCCAAGCAGGCGGTAAGTCTGTCTGTGTTTGAAAGAGAACAAAACTGAGTCGATTTGCTTCTTTTAAATTAGACTTATCCCACACACAGAGACAAAGGACACCACCTGTCTTCATCCACCATAGGTGGCAGCCAGGATGTCATTTCAATTATTTACAGCGGGAAATGATTTCCGCCCATAATGGCACGTTCCCAATGTCAGCTCTAATTTGAACAGGATGTATCAGCGTGAAATGTATTACACTTTAATAATTCTGTCATTGATTCAGTATTATTTCAGCGTGGAGAAAATTGTGTAATTGTGTCCTCGCTGTAGCGTATTATGAAGTGATATCAGGAGAGACGGATGCAGCCCAATTCTGCAGATGCTGTTCCCCTGACGCTGTCTCCATATTGTTTTCAATTTTTTTTTTCCTTTTTTTTTTTTTTTTTTTTGTCGTCGCCGCCTGTCATATTTGCTCAGCTCTCTGGAGCAAGAGACACTGACAGAAGGGTGCAGTGAACATTTTAATTTTCTATAAAGCCGCAGTCATGCTGAAGCATTGTTTTGGTGCAGAGTGTTTTTGTGGGTATTGCTAAACCTGTCTCTCTTCTAAATATTGTCATATTGATTAGCAAGGCCGTGATAAATGGTCTGGTCATGATCACAGTGTGATTAGCTTCAGGTCTGTCTGTCACCCCTCCCTCCCCTGGGAGCTCATGGATTTCCACTAGAGGATTGGAAGGTGACGCATAGGTTTGATACAATACACCTGCCAGACAGAGTTTAAAGGTGTGAAATGGAACAGTACAGACAATAGTGAATATCTTCTATCAGTATCTTGTGTTAAAAGAGAAATATAATGGAAAACTGGATTTTCATTACTATGTAGACATAATCCTGCAAAGCCAGTCCATGTATATAATTTATGAAAATTTAAAAAATGGGTTATTGAGAAATCATCGTAATATTGATACCATAACCATAGGCACGCATCATATGACCACAAAAATTTACACTACTGTTCAGAAGTTGGATAATTGTGTGTTGTTGTTTTTTTTTCTTGTTTTTTTTTCTCACTTTTTAGTCTCTTATGCTCACCAAGACTTTAAAAAAAAAAAAAAGTAATATTGTGAAATATTATTACAATTTAAAACAGCTCTTTTCTTTTTGAATGCATTACCAAATGTAATTTATTCTGTTTTATACTGTTCCGAAGTTTGGGCTTAGTAAGATTTTTTTATTTATTTGATCAAAAATGCAGTAAAAACAGTAATACTGTGAAATATTATTACAATTTGAATCAGTGTTAAATAATATATTTGTGGTATCCATGATACATTTTTTCCAGGATTCTTTGATGAATAGAAAGTTCAAAAGAACAGCATTTATTTGAAATAAAAATCTTTTGTAATATTATAAATATGACCCTGGACCACAAAACCTGAAGTTGCCGGGGGATATTTGTAGCAATAGCCAAAAATACATGGTATGGGTCAAAATTATAGATTTTTCTTTTATGCCAAAAATCATTAGGATATTAAGTAAATGAAGATATTTTGTAAATTCCCCACCGTAAATATATCAAATCTTTGTTTTTGATTAGTAATATGCATTGCTAAGGACTTCATTTGGATAACTTTAAAGGTGATTTTCTCAATATTTAGATTTATTTTATTTTTTTTTGCACCCTCAGATTACAGATATTCAAATAGTTGTATCTCAGCCAAATATTGTCGTATCCTAACAAACCATACGTCAATTTATCTCAATTTCGAAAAACTGACACTTAAGGTTTTGTGGTCCAGGGTCACAAATAATATTATAATGTACTCTATTTACTGTCACCCTTAAATCAATTTAATGTGTGCTTGCTGCATAAAATGATTAAGAAAATCTTACTGATCCCAAACTTCTGAATGGTTGTGCACATACAGCTAAGGCAATTTTCACATTTAGTGAGATTAATCAAGTCTCATTCACTTTTAGGCTTCTTAAAGAAACAGTAGGAGTCTGTTTTTGATCAGAGAGTGTAAAAATGGTGATATTTTTGGTGCATATCAGAGAAACAAGTAAAATTATTTAAAGTGCAGAATATAACCGGTTTCATTTTAATTAATTTGCCTTGATTTGTTAAAGATATGGAATGTGTAAAAGAAATTGCAAACTGCTTTCATGAGGATGTTTTTACAAAATAATGTGCGACGTCTACAATTTTTGCTTTTACTAATGCATTTGAAAGTTACTCCTCAGAGATTAGCTGCCTGTATTGTTGAGGTAATTATTATTGAATGGAATTAGACCTCTGATACTGTTTGACAGAGCAGGCAGTGAAGTGTCCATCTCTAATTGGGAGACGGTGCTGCGTTCTCAGGGATTTATACAATGCAAGCAGCTACTGTTTAGTGACGGGGTGACAGGAAAATGATCTCTTTTAAGGAATTAAAGGAGCTGGGCTTTCAGTTGCTGAAGTGGTTAGATGTGTATGTTCCTGACATGCAGAGGTTTGAGTCTGACTGTGTTGAGTCTGTGGCCTATTTGCTGTTGTCTGTATCAACAAAAATAGCTAAAAACACATTCTGTCACCCAATCAGTTCCTAATGCATGAACTTAAGACCTGCCAAAACGTCAAGCATTTCAATTAGATAGATTGTTTTCTCAGACATTTTTTATTTCAATTTGCAGACATATTTGTGTTTGTCTTATGCTTTTGTTTGATTTCCGTGTAGCTTGAGGAGCAGCTGAGTCGATTGCAGAGGGAGAAGAATGACCTGCAGTCTCGCATGGAGGAGGATCAGGAGGACATGAACGAACTCATGAAGAAACACAAAGCCGCTGTTGCCCAGGTAACTCTCTCAGGCACTCATGCCTGTCAGATCGCTATACAGAGCCTCTCTGTCATCATCGCACACAGAGTAGATGTACATGTACGTGTATGTACATTTTGTTTTTTTGTTGTATCCTAAAAATTCAATATGAATAAAATGTTATTTAAGAAATTATACATCAATTTAAATAACATTTTATTTTTATATATATATATATTACCTGTAAATAAAAAAAATAAAATAAAAAAATATATATATACATGTATGTGTGTGTATATATATATATAAATAAATATATTTAAATAAATATATAAAAAATATATATTTTAAATAACAAATTTATAGTTGGATAGATATCCATGATATATAATTCTAATTCTGATGTGTGTGTGTGTGTGTGTGTGTGTGTGTGTGTGTGTATGTACAGTCATGGACAAAAATATCTGCACCCTTGGTAAATATGATCAAAGAAGGCTGTAAAAATTAATCTGCATTGTTAATCCTTTTCTTCTTTTTTTTCTTTTTTAAAAAATCACAAAAATCTAACCTTTCATTGGATAATATGAATTTAAAATGGGGGGAAATATCATTATGAAATAAATGTTTTTCTCTAATACACATTGGCCACAATTAACGGCACCCTTTTATTCAATACTTTTTGAAACCTCCATTTGCCAGTTTAACAGCTCTAAATTTTCTCCTATAATGCCTGATGAGGTTAGAAAACACCTGACAATTCCTGACAATCAGATTTCGAAATCGATGAAGGAATTCAAGGGGTTTGAATTCCTTCATCCAGAATCACTCCAGACCCTTTAGATTCCCAGCTCCATGTTGGTGGTGCTTCTCTTCAGTTCACCCCACTCATTTTCTATAGGGTTCAGGTCAGAGGACTGGAATGGCCAGCAGAAGCTTGTTTCTGTGCTCAGTGACCCATTTTTGTGTTGTTTTTGAGGTTTGTGTTTGGATTATTGTGCGGTTGGAAGATCCAAACATGGCCCATTTGAAGTTCCAGTCGTGTCTGATAACTGAATATGCTGAAGTTTGTTTTTGGATGAGCTAGGAGAATTTTTCTTGAAACCCTCCCAAACAACATGTGGTGATGTAGGTGCTGTTTGACAATTTTTTTTCAAGGTTTTCCGACCCCGAGACTCAACTATTTTCTGCAATTCTCCAGCTGTGGTCCTTGGAGAGTCTTTAGCCACTCAAACTCTCCTTCTCATCGTGCATTAGGACGATATAGACACACGTCCTCTTCCAGGCAGTTTCGTAACATTTTATGTTGACTGGAAATTCTTAATTATTGCCCTGATGGTGGAAATGGGAATTTTCACTGCTCTAGCCCTTTTTTTAAAGCCACTTCACTAATTTGTGAAGCTCAATTGTCTTTTGCTGCACATCAGAAATATATTCTTTGGTTTTTCTCATTGTGATGGATGATTAAGGGAATTTGGGCTTTGTTTTCCCTCCTGTTTATATTTCTGTGAAACAGGAAGCCATGGCTGGATAATTTCATGTTCATAATCACCCTGGAGTGCTCAAAATTGTGAATGGGAATATACTTCAGAGATATTTTACTCATAAGAATTTGTAGGGGTACCAATAATTGTGTCCAATGTGTATTTGAAAAACAACATTTATTTCACAATGATATTTCCCCCCATTTTAAATTCTTATTATCCAATGAAAGGTTAGATTTTTGTGAATTGTTTTAAATAAAAGATCAAAAGGATTAACAATGCAGATTAATTTTCACAGCTGCCTTTGATCATATTTACCAAGGGTGCCAATAATTCTGACCACTACTGTATGTATGTATGTATGTTTCACGAAGCCATATTTCACAAGTTACAGCATTCACAGCAAAAGTGGTGTGAAACAGTCCTAAAAAGCATTTTTATTCACAGTTGTGTTGTCCTTTTTGATTATATATTTTTGACACCGCGCATATTGCATGCTACATCATTTCCACATTTGACATTTTCCAGTATGATTCATTGCTGTTTCTCGGCAACATGTTTCCATCATGCAAATCAAATCGACAGCATCATTTAGCGTGTGCAGATGGACCACTTTGTATTTTTCTTTTTGATTGGTTGCTCGTGCCAGTGTGAAGGTGTCACTGCAGTGATTGTCGTGTATTTGAGTGCGTGGGTTGATTATCATTAAGAGTGTTTTAAACACAGCATGCTGCTATGGCAGTGATGTTGAGATGAGTGATGTGTCTCCACAGACCCTAAGTAAACAGATCCTCTCCAGTGGAACAGGCATATTCCCCTGGGTTTACTTCACCAGCTCTATGGTTCATTTATGGGAACACTGCACAGGTTTTGAAACAGTCACAATCATACTTGAGGCATTCAGACAGTCTCGTAGTTAACTCTCTCTCCGCTTCATTTCACTCATGCTTCTGTTAGCATGCCATTTATTGCTGCCATTTTTCTCTGAGATGTCATTAACAGACCATTAGATTGCTTGTCTGTCAGTAGTTAAATGGTTTGCAGTGTGTAACAGTGCCTTTCCCATTCCGCCACAAGTGTGCTATAAGATATCACCAACATAGCATACGATCATAGTGTATATTGCCCACTTGTTTGGTATGTTCTCTACATGCTGGTTTTTTAATAGTATGCATCAATAGAATAAGGGAAATGTAGTCCATCTTTATAAACAATGCAAAATTCCTCAAAACAACTGATCTTCTATTTGAGTCATTTGTATATTTCATATGTACATGTATAAAGCATGACAAATGACTTTGGATAAATATGAAGTAACTGTAGGTTCAGGTTGTCCTGTGATATGTAGAAGACTCTGACCCCTCTGTGGTGTGTTCTTTTGCAGTCCTCACAGAACCTGGCCCAGATCAGTGACCTGCAGGCCCAGCTGGAGGAGGCCATGAAGGAGAAACAGGACGTCCAGGAGAAGGTGAATTCGCTTTGGCATCTATACAGAAATGCATATTTCAACACTGTTCTCAGAGTACATCCTAAGTGAACTTAAAACAAAACAAAACAGAAGCTGAATTATGCTTAAGTTAAGCTCATTTCATTCAACTCTTTAATGATAGGATCAAACTCCTCCCCTTTCAACCATTGACTCTTCAATGATATGATCAGACTCCGCCCCCTCATCATTTGACTCTTTAATGATAGGCTCAGGCTCCAACCATCTCAACCGATGACTCTAATGATGGAATTAGATTCAGCCCCCTCAGAATTTGAATTTTTAATGAACAGACTCCACCCCTCAGCATTTGACTTTTTAGTGACTCAGACTCCACCTCTCTCAGTTTTTAACTCTTTAATTATAGAATCAGTCTTCCCCTCTTAGCATTTGACTCTGCACTCTCAGCATCAGACGCTGCACTCTCTATACTCTCTACACTCTCTTTTCCAATTTAATGTCCCATACTGTAGGGAACAGTTTGTTTCCTCCTCACAAAACTCAAAGTTGAGTAATTTGCTCAAAAACTCTATCTGGCCAACTGTGTATTCAGAAAAAATATTATTCTTGGCACTGAATAGTTTCACTCTTTGAAACGACTGTGGCTATATGCAGACATGGCACAGTGATGGGGTTTGAATAATACATTTGAGACCTGTGTAATTGAACAAGTATCAGAACCTCAATTGTGGTCTGAACTGGGTTTGACTTATCACTGGATGTAGAGCGGCAGAGCCGGTTTAAAGGCTGATAAACCAGGTAGGCATTGTAAAAGACACTCCGTGGTGGTGAGGGATTTGTCTCTGAGTCATTGCTCAGCAGGTAATAGTTATATTCAGTATTTCCATGAAATACAGATTGCTGTCCTTTCTCAGTATATTTGTGTGAATTCTCACTCCGTATGTGTGTGTTTGGCAGCTCACAGCCCTGCAGAGTCAGCTAGAGTTCCAAGAGCAGTCCATGGTGGACAAGTCTCTGGTCAGCCGGCAGGAGGCCAAGATCCGTGAGCTGGAGACCAAGCTGGAGTTTGAGAAGACACAGGTCAAACGCTTGGAGGTGAGTTGGCAGGATGCATGTGTTTATGTGGGATGCTGGAAGTGTCAAAAGGTCAGCACTCAGACATTGAAGTGTCAGATAAGGGTGAAATTAATCTACACACCCACCAGGCTTTCCTCATTGGTCTACACTTTATAGACCTTTATCCCTTGTACTAAAAGTGTTTAAAAATTCCCCACCAAAAAAATGTCACTATGAATTGAAAGTGGATTATTTCCAACCCCCTCTGTGTTTTTGAAATCAACAGTGTCAGTCCCACTTTTAAAGAGGAAATGTACATTTCATTTCATGTGTGATTTTTATGTTGCCGGAGGCAGCGGGTCATCGGTTTTTGTGTTGTACACAACTAGTGTAATTAATGTGTTTCCTCTAATGCATATTATTTCAGCGTTTTGTTTTGTTTGATTTAATGGGATTTTTGCTCCTTAAGTGACATTTTCCAACAGCATTCATCTCTGTTGGGTGCTCCCGTTCACCTGCAGAATTACAATTGGCACTCTGCACAAATTACAAACTTCTACTGCGCCCACAGCAAAATCTGTCAACAGAAGCGATTTAAAAGCGCTATTATTACTGATTTGTTGGACGTATAGCTTAGTTCAGGCTTGGGCAATGTTATCTCTAGAGGCAGCTTGTTTAAACCGTGCCCATCCGAAGCTGTAAAGAATGTCTGTTTTCCTAATCTGTAGATATTTCTGTTTCGATGCCAGCGCAGCCCACCTTTTGGTGTGAAAAATCACAGAAAAGTTGCTGTGGAAGTTATTTGGAGTTTCACACCATATGGATAGCTTGACAGTCTTGCATATTTCAGTGCTAGACTTGCAGGATTCTGTAAACAACCACAGTGGGTCCAGAAACACTTAAGCGATGGTGCATGTTATTGCTCCGTATATGTGTTAAATAAATGATTGCGTCTTCTGCAGAGTCTTGTAGCGAGGCTGAAAGAGAATCTCGAGAAGTTGACTGAGGAACGAGACCAACGCAGTGCCAGCGAGAACCGGGAGAAAGAGCAGAACAAGCGTCTCCTGAGGCAGATCCGAGACGTCAAGGAGGAGATGGCCGAGCTGGCCAAGAAGGAAGCAGAAGCCAGCCGCAAGAAACACGAGCTGGTAAGAAGCCTGCTCTGATGTTCTGCTTCATTGACGTTCTCATTCTGAAGTGTCTTGAAGGGATAGTACACCCAAAAAGGAAAGTTCTGTGATTGTTTACTCAACCTCATGTCATTCCAAACCGGTTTGACCTCTTTCCTCTGCAGAACATAAAAGATGATATTTTGAGGAATGTTACAAACATTAAAGCCCAAAAAACACTGAGAATTTTTTTCAGAATATCTTCTTTTATATTCCAGGTTTGTAATTGCATAAGGGGAATAAATGATGGCAATTTAAATTTGAGTGAACTATCCCTTTAAGCATGTGATGAAAGCAGAAATGTTACATACACCCTATATGGACCCTCTAGATAACAGGTTTGATTAAACCTCTTAATTCCAGACAGATTGTAAAATTATAGCATACAGTGACGTTCTAAAAAATGGTTTGAAGAGGGCTCTTTTCTCTTCCAGCATGATATGAGGTCCATAAAGAAATGATTTACTAAGTCTGGTGGTGAGAAAGAAATTGATTGGCCTTCATAAAGTTCAGACCTGAACCCCTTTGGGATGAATAGGAACAGCAAGTCTACCGACAATAGTGCCTGACCTCACGGATCAGGGTCAAAAATGAACTTTTTTGCCCACGGCCACCATGGCTGATGAATGCAGAATTTTACTTTGTCAATTCAGATATAGAAAATAATGGAACAAATGCACGAATACTTACATTTTTATAGATGTGTTCTGTTTTTTCACAAGTGAATTTATGTGAACTGAATCTTTAAAGAAGAGTCAGTTACAAATAAATAAATAAATAAACAATCAAATAAATAAATCATGATTTACTAAGGATGCACTGATATTAAAATTTTGGCTAATACAGTGTAGCTACTGATTATTTTGTCCAATAATCAATAAATGGCTAATCAAAATTCAATTTTCTATTACATTTTGTCTAAAACATTTTCAAATACTACAAATTGATTTAGGCGTCACAACATGTTAATTTTAGTATTATTTATATGCTTGTATAGTATTTATTAATATTTTGAATCTTTTATTTTTATATTTTCATTTTAGTTCATTTGTATTAGTTTGTTTTTTAATATTTCTATTTAGCTTTATTTTATTTTTATTTTTGAATTAGTATTAGTAATTTTAATCCTTAAACTTTTTTTTAATTTTTTTTTTTTTTACTTTAGCTGCCATGTAACATTTCAGTTTTTTGAGTTTAAGATTATGGTGACTAAGTATCAAATATTTTTATCTAATATTTATATTTTTTCAGCTTTTTGATATTTTGGTTAACAGTAACATCACTGATGTACCGTGAGAAAAATGGATATTCTCTTCATATCCTTCATATCTATGAATCATATTCAGATTCATAAAAGATTACATTTAACTGTGTTTTTCAATAATATCTTTAAGTGAATGTTAGATGACTGTAGCAAAAATAATCTAATTGTAAAAACGGGCAGAAACGAGTGCCTCTTATTTAGACTGAAATGGAACGCTGTCTCTTCAGGAAATGGATATTGAGAGTTTGGAAGCGGCCAACCAGAGTCTCCAGGCGGATCTTAAGCTGGCCTTTAAGAGGATCGGAGACCTCCAGGCTGCTATCGAGGATGAGATGGAGAGTGATGACAATGAGGATCTCATCAACAGGTAACACTTGCTGCTTTGAGGACTCTTTATTTAATGCATACCTTAGGAGAGCTTCTCCATGTGTATAAGTGGGTAAAAAAGAGATAGAAAAAGTGAGAAGACACTATCTGGATGAATGCACTGTTCACTGAGCTTTTGGAGACGGCAATCAGCGAGCCAGTCTCAGTCTCAGTCATCTCTTATTCACACTCTCTTAAATATTTATGCCTCGAAAACTGCTGCACATAATTTGGAGCTCCTTTTTTATGTACTTGGCCTCATCAGTCAGAGGAAGTCATCTCTATTCAGCCTCATTCCGCGCCGCTCCACTTCTCTCAGTGACCTGCACCTTACTGCGCAGAGCTGAGTTTATTTGCTCGTTTATGTGCGTAGAAGGATTCCAGTCACCCAAATAGCAGGAAATAGCACCACACTCGTACTTCGCAAGGGTTACGCAGAGCAAAAGTCAGCAAAAGGTCAGAATTCTAGGTAAACATCTTGAGCAATATGTAGCGCTAGAAACCTTTACACTAGACATTATAAATATTAAATCACAAGCTGTGTTTTTAAGAGCGTGACTTTATTTAAATTTTTTTCTTACATCCATTGTTCTTTACTTTTCCATTTGAAACTCACTTATTTCTGCTCTTTGTTTTTTTATGTATGTGTCTCATTTCCCTCCCTCCTCCAGTTTACAAGACATGGTGACTAAGTATCAGAAACGAAAGAACAAGATGTGAGGAGTTCAAGTTTGAACTTGTTAACATATTTGAATTCTCCTTTGCCCTCACAGGAAGATGATGCAGTATACATGCAGTCATTTTCGAGAAATGAAATGCAGAATAGGGAATATTCTGTATTGTAAATCTCGATTTTGACTCAAGAAAATACTAGAAGCATCATGTTGATACTGCATCACACTTCCGGGCATGACAACTAACATCACAAACATGGTTTTCTCCTTTTTTATGCACGATGCCTCATACATAATGTATGCGTACTACAAACTGCATGCTTTTTCTAAGCCAAGCATGGTCCCTACTCAGTTACCCTCCCCAGAGGCGATTCCCTTACCCTGAACCCCTGCTTTGTAATGTTGAACTTTTGGATATCTGGTGCTTCACCATTGGGACTGGCGTCCATTGACGGGTAAGAACCATTTTGAGTGCAGCCCAGGTGTAGTTACATGTCCGCAGGGTCTAGACCATGGTCTATTCCCTGACTGTCTAACTCGAGAGCCAGAAGGGTCTACATGCAGACTTGTTGGACGCTGCAGGGCCTTGTACAAACATCTGCGAGGGGTTGCTCTGCCCTCCCTCCTTCTTGGCCTTCTTTTACCTCTCTTTCTTTCTCTCTCTCGCTCCTTTGAATAATTCACACTTCTGTTCTTGGGACTTAGCAGCCTCTTAAGGCAGGAAAGGAAGGCGTGTTCCTCATCAATCTTTCAACCATGAGGGCTAAATAATGAATAACCCTCAAATGTCCTACAAAAAGCCCCCCAACTCATCTGGCAACGGCCTACAACAAAGTACCAGCCCTTGGCGTCGAGCCATTTCATTCCCCTGTCAATAGCCCTTGGTCCGCACTGTATGCTACTTAGAGCGTTTTCCAGTTTTAAAAACCGTTAAGCTCTAAGCACCACTTATTACATCATGTGAGAAAGTATTAAAAGCTAATGGCCAGTCTGTGCATTACTGATCAGGTTTAGATGGATGTGCCATTTCTGAAATGTTTGTTTGAGTTCATGCAGGGATGTTGACCCTTCTGGCCTGATCATTTAATTGGGGAGTTCTTGTTGCATTACTGTAAATTAGACTGGCTTCAAGAGGTTTGTTAGCTAAATACAGACCTTAGTGGAGAACATAGTAGAGAACTGATTATTCTGATTTTCACAGAGAATATGAGAGAATAGACAGGCCATAACAAATGAGGAGAACAGATATTTTGAAATGAGATATAATTAGGAGCGTTGTTCCTCTGCCCCTTTCATGAGCGTATATTCTACTCCATGACATGATTTAAAAATTTTGTTTACAATATATCATGAATAATTTGAAATATTTATGAAGATTTTCTGGTTAATCAGTGACGGGAAAATTCAGTGTCTTAGTGACTAACTGTTAGTGCCACTGAACATAAATGAATCATAAAACATTAAAACTACAGTCATATGATCAAAGAAGGCTGTGAAAATGAATCTGCATTGTTAATCCTTTTGATCTTTTATTAAAAAAAGTCACAAAAATCTAACCTTTCATTGGATAATAAGAATTTAAAATGGGGGGAAATATCATTATGAAATAAATGTTTTTCTCTAATACACATTGGCCACAATTAACGGCACCCTTTTATTCAATACTTTTTGAAACCTCCATTTGCCAGTTTAACAGCTCTAAATTTTCTCCTATAATGCCAGATGAGGTTAGAGAACACATGCCAAGAGATCAGAGACCATTCCTTCATCCAGAATCACTCCAGACCCTTTAGATTCCCAGCTCCATGTTGGTGCTTCTTCTCTTCAGTTCACCCACTCATTTTCTATAGGGTTCAGGTCAGAGGACTGGAATGGCCATAGCAGAAGGTTTTGTGCTCAGTGACCTATTTTTGTGTTGTTTTTGAGGTTTGTGTTTGGATTATTGTACAGTTGGAAGATCCAAACATGGCCCATTATAAGATTTCTAACAGAGTCAGTCACTTCTTGATTTTTTTTTATCTGTTGGTATTTGATAGAATCCATGATGCCATGTGTCTAAACAAGATGTCCAGGACCACCAGCAGAAATATAGGCCCACAACATCAAAAATACAGCAGTATATTTCATTGTACACATGGGGTACTTTTTATCCCTGTGTTCACCAAACCCATCTTGAGTGTTTGTTGCTAAAAAGCTCATTTTTTTAGTTTCATCTGACCATAGAAGCCAGTCCCATTTGAAGTTCCAGTCGTGTCTGATAACTGAATATGCTGGAGTTTGTTTTTGGATGAGCGAGGATAATTTTTTTTCTTGAAACCCTCCCAAACGACATGTGGTGATGTAGGTGCTGTTTAACAATTTTTTTTTTTTTTTTTTTAAGGTTTTCTGACCCCGAGACTCAACTATTTTCTGCAATTCTCTAGCTGTGGTCCTTGGAGAGTCTTTAGCCGCTCAAACTCTCCTTCTCACCATGCATTAGGACGATATAGAGACACGTCCTCTTCCATGCAGTTTTGTAACATTTTATGTTGATTGGAAATTCTTAATTATTGCCCTGATGGTGGAAATGGGAATTTTCACTGCTCTAGCTCTTTTTGTAAAGCCACTTCACTAATTTGTGAAACTCAATTATCTTTTGCTGCACATCAGAAATATATTCTTTGGTTTTTCTCATTGTGATTGATGATTAAGGGAATTTGGGCTTTGTTTTCCCTCCTGTTTATATTTCTGTGAAACAGGAAGCCATGGCTGGATAATTTCATGTTCATAATCACCCTGGTGTGCTCAAAATTGTGAATATGAATGGGAATATACTTCAGAGATATTTTACTCATAAGAATTTCTAGGGGTACCAATAATTGTGTCGTGTATTTGAGAAAAACATTTATTTCATAATGATATCTCCTCCTCCCCCCCCCCCCATTTTAAATTCTTATTGTCCAATGAAAGGTTAGATTTTTGTGAATTTTTTTTTTTTAAATAAAAGATCAAAAGGATTAACAATGCAGATTAATTTTCACAGGCTTCTTTGAACATTATACAGTCATGGCCAAAAATATCAGCACCCTTGGTAAATATGATCAGAGTAGATGCACCTAATTACATTCTAACTGAATAAGAGTTTTTAGTGTGTCAGTGTTATTTTAGCATTAATAAAAGCTACTTCAAAATATGAATAAAAACATTTTGAAGTAGCTTTTATTTTCATAGTTTTAGTTTTCATTTTATTTTTGGTTACATTTTGTTATGTGCTTTTGTCATTTTCTTTTTATATATATATTTAGGTTAATTTAATTAAATTTTTTATTTTTCAACTTTAACTTATTTCAGTTGGGCCTATATTTTAAATTTCTGTTTAGTTTAACCTTTTCATATAATATTTATATTTTGTTTCAGCTATATTTCAATTAACAAAAATGTTTTTCATAGTTTTAGTTTTTGTTAATGATAATCCTGGTTTAGATACAGCATGTAAAGAGTCATTTGTCATGAAGGAAATGTTATTCACATTGTTAATAAATATTCAAGTAAAGCTCTGTCGATTTAATAATTGAATCATTAAGTGATTAATTAATCAAATTAATTGCAATTAGTCATATACATTTTAAGTATTGTTAATTCTGCATTTGCATTAGTTGCATTAATTTTACAAGCTTCATCAAATTATAATAAAATAGTAGTAGTCCATGCTGTCTATTAATCAAACAAAGCTCTATCATGATTTCAAAAGACTTAGTATATTGTACCCAAGTTGTATTTTTTTTGTAACTATTATGACATTTTTATTGTTCTTTTTTTGTCATTTTGCAGCTTAACAGTCCCAGTTCCCATTCATTTTCATTGTCTTAAAGAGTATTTTGAATATAGTCATGTTGGTTTGGAATGACATGAGGGCAAACAATAACCATAGCTTTCATTTTTTAGGAACTATTTCTTTTTCCCTCACATTTCATTATTAGACAGATGTTAGTCGTGTTTTAAGTTCATATACAATCAAAGAAATAGTCAGAGACAAAGCCAGGAAACTGTTGCACAATATAAAAGTCCAAATTCTCCCTGTTTAAGGGTCAGGGCTGAAGAGAGAGCGGGGATAGAGAGAGAAAACAGAGTAGAGAGACTGTAGAGGAAAATAGAGGGGTTGAGAGAGTTCTGTAGGTGCTAATGATAAATGTAATAGCCTGTAACAGAGATGTACAACCAATGGAGGCATGTTGTCACAGACAATTAATGTCTCTCCTCTCTCACTGTGTTGTTTGTTTGTTCCCCTGGGCTTAGGTGCAGCTTAACTAATGGTATATGGTCAAGGACATAAATTGTGTGTGACATTTTGCATTAGCGCTTCATTACAAAGACCCTGCTGTCCCGCTGTTTAGCGACTGGCCGGCTAGCAGAGCTCAAGGCTTATTCACACAACGTTTTCACCTCGGTTTACCTCCAGGGCACTAGGGCTTACGCAAGAGCCAAAAGGGCTCTTGAAGAAATACACACTCTGGCACTCGTAAGTTGCCTGCCCGTATCGACGGAGCGGTACTCGTTTGACAACAAATTATTTTGTCCTGAGTGTATTCGCTTGAGTGTATCAGATCTTCTAATTTAGATCCTAGCACCCTGACTGTGAGTGTACAGTTAGTGTTTAGCGACATCTGCGCTATCTTGTGGGTCTATGCATATATAATATTCTCATATGCATAATACCACAAAAGGAGAACTAAGCAGACCGGAACCCTAATGTCAGAGAAAAGCAGCTGCTGCTTCAGAGTTAACCTTCTCTCTACGCCTGGGATAATGAGCTACTATATGTAGTATAATTTCATTGGGAGATATTTGACTCCTACGGTGCTGGAGGACAATAACAATGATTATTAAAATTTAAATTGAGAAAAAATTGTGAGAAAAGGCCCAGTTCGTGCGAAATCTTCTTTAAAGGTCTCCTGTCTGTGCATATATGGAGACGTTTTAGTGCTCTAGGTCCTTGAAGGGCGATTCATAGTTATTCAGTACGGTGTGCTGTGCGATAAGTGAAGGATAAGACTAATCTAAAGAGGCAGGGAAGCATTGACTTGCAAATCCAGCCAAACATAAATCCAATGGTTTTATCTGGTCCAGAGAAATGAACAAACAGGACTGGGATTCACAGCGCTGCTTTCCGTGTGAGGTGCTAATGCATCTGCTCCCAGGGACATTCAGCCTGTGTTTACTCGTTCTTATTGACAGCGCAACACTTCCCCACAAAACCCATTCGTATCCAGAGATGAATTGTATTGGTAGTGTATATATACTATAATTCCTAATTCAGTTTTTATTCAACTATACATCACAGTATTTTTATTTAGCTGTTTCAGTGGCTAGTTAGCCGCCCACTGCCTATATAGGTACACCTAAAATCAGGAGCATGTTAATGATCCCTTAAAATGCTGCCTCCGCAGGCAGCCAGCTAGATTTTGGAACAGAGCTGTTGTCTGGTAAGCTACAGTCTGAATGGTTTTTCTCTTTTCAATGCTCTCCTTTCTTCTGGTTTGGCTTGGAGTTGTACTGACCTCACCCTTTTGGATGCTTCACACATTAAGCAAAGCCAGCTAGCTGCAGGATACTGTTGTTGGACTATGAGTCTGACTTACTAACACATAGGCCTTTTCCAGGTTACTAGAGTTTGGGCGCATGTATCCGTGCTGTTGTGCCTCCACTGTAAATCCCTGTGTTCCTCCTACTAACAGTATTTATGTACAGATTCTGCTCGTTCATTTTGTTGAAATTCCCTCTCTTCCTCCTGCACAGCGAGGGCGGCTCTGATACCGACTCTGAGGTGGAGGACCGTGTTGACGGGGTGAAGTCATGGCTGTCCAAAAACAAGGGCTCTGCCAAGAACCTGTCAGATGATGGTAGTCTGAAGAGCTCAAGGTCAGTCCTGCAACCTCATTTCCCCCTGTTATCCCACAGAATGGTTTAACCCAAACCCAATGCAGTAAGCTAGAAAAATGTGTTTGGAAAAGCTAATTAGCTAACGCTAAGGGATTTTACTGTTGGTATTTTCTAGCTTATTCTCCCCATTGTCAGCAGTTTGATAACAGAGGCTTGTATAAAAGGGAACGGCTTCACAGGCAGATTAATGGATATGCCATTGGCCAATTGGCAAGCCTACCTGTGCCTTTCTGCTGAAGATGAATAGGTCTTCCCACCGGCAGACACTTTCGATGTTTTTTTTCTTTTTACCAGAAGATTTAAGTTTGGCTCTTGAAGTTCTTGCACCTTTTTAAAACCTTGAGAACTTCTGAGGCATAATTTCAGTCATTTTGATCATTTCAATCAAATCTGTAAGGTGCAGTTTTATGGGAAGTTGGCTACAGATTACAGTCTGTAATTTTTTTTAATTAACATTTTCTATCATTAATCATCCTGTGAAGGGATTTATAGTCTTTGTCAGTATGCGTTTTTATGCAATTACCTGAAAGATGTCCACCTAAAAGGATCTTTATGTCCACATTTATATGTAGATACCTGAGTTTATGGATTAACTATTGATTTTGAATCACAGAAACTTAAGAGTCTTCCTTGAGTGCCTTGTATTCCCTGCTGTCACTTCAAACTTTCATCTTTATTCTACCCTGTCTGCTTGGATAAACTTGTACTGTTATTTCTCTCTTTGGGTGTCAGTCATCTTTTAAGTTTTTATTCATGTATTTTCTCATTCTCATTCTCATATTTCCATCTCTATCCTCTCCTCCCTCCATCTGTTTGTCTTTCTACTCTGTGCACACCCGTCTGCCCCTCCTTCATCTAGATTTGCTGTAAATGTTGACGGAAAGGAGGGAAAAGAGTGGGAAGAGGGTAAAGAATGGAAAGACAGTGGCAAAGGTAAAGAGTTAGAACCCAGCAGGCCTGTGTCTGTCATGAGTTCCCTCAGCTACAGGAAACGCTCCAACATGAAGGACTCCATAGGAGGTAAGGGAGATGAGAGTTCGCTCCTCAACACCCTCAAAGAACAATCTGATTCCCAGGACCTCTCCTCTTTCCGCAAGAACAAAGCCAAGCAGGAAACTGAGGATGACTCCTATTCTGTCAACTCCTGGAGGAAGGCAGGAGATGATCTTGACGATCGCGGTTCTGTCATCTCTCAAGCCTACTCGGAAGCCGCCAGTCGGGCAAGGAAGGGCATGGACAGCCGCTGGTCTGAGTTTGATAAAGAGTCTGTTGTGTCCTCCGTAGCCCCGAGCCGGGTTTCCACCTGCCGTACTGCAATGGACCTAGATGACGATGCTATTTCCAGCGTGAGTCGCATAAGTTCAGTAAGCCGGCGTCGGAGCATGCCTCGTCTTGACGATCGCCAGAGTGAATACGGTTCACCCGTCAGCCCCAGCCTGAGTCGGCGCAGCCCAGGAAGCGTGAGCCGTGCCGACTCTCGCATGTCACTGTCTCGCAGCTGTCGCCTCAGTGAATTTGACGTGGACGATGATGCCCGAAGTATAGCATTCAGCGAGGCTCGCTCCAGCGCTTACAGCCCTCACTCCACCTCCGGCCGAAGTTTCTCCATGCCTCCGCAAGCCCGGACCACCGACTCTAGCCCGCCTGACGTCTCGGACGTCAAGCCAGTCAGTCACCGCAACTACCTGGACCCTGACCTGGAGGCCGCTATTAATGAAGTGTTAAGCTTCAAACCTATCAAGTTCAAGCGCACCAGCTTGGAAGACTCTGAAGCGGAGAAAAATAAGCCGGAGGAGGAGGAGGATGACCGGAAGAGCGTCAGCAGCTCCAGGATCGGCAGAGACAGTGGGCGCTCTTCCAGCTTGCGCCGCTCTGCTTCAGCCGTGGACTTCATGCGTTCCAGCAGTAGCCTCAGCACCCGCAGCAGCCGAAGCAAGAAGAGCAAGAGCAAGAAGAAGAAGAAGAGGAGAAGCCACAGCTCAGAATCAGACAGCTCTGACGATGACCGCAAGAAGAAGAGCTCCAAGAAGAAGAGTAAGAAGTCCAAGAAGAAGTCCAAGAAAGAGTCTTCGTCTTCCTCCTCATCCTCGGAGTCTGAGTCTAGCACAGAATCGGACTCCAGTTCAGGAGCGTCCACTATTTCTTACAGAAGCTCCAGCAGTATCAAAAAAGCCCCTGGCAGGCAGGCCTCAGGCTCTGAGGGAGAGCTGGAGCCCGAAGGCCCCTCTGAAGGAGCTCCCCCAATGTCTAAGAAAGAGGAGAAGAAGAGGAAGAAGAAAGTAGACAATCTTATGATGAAGTACCTGTACAAGCCTGACAGTGACTAAAGATGGCAGTAGGTGATACCTGGTGTGGAGTGAAGGAATGCAACAAGCATGGTGTTAAACTAATACTCAAGTACCTCAGTACCGTCTGATATCATTCATTGTGTTTTACCATAACTTTACTCTCTACTTTCAGTTTTTCTTTACACTGTGTTGATTCACTTTGTTACTCACACACATTTTTGAGTGATTTTTGTAGTTCTTTATCAGTAGTTCTCAACCTTTTTGACTTGAAGGCCTTCCTGTCTAAGCTAATATGTAGCTCTAAATAACTAAATTTATATCATTTAAGACTTATTGGGGCCCCCTAGAAGTTTTCTGAAGCCTCCTGGTTGAGAACCACTGCTCTATATCATTCACTGAATGTCTTTGTGATGTAGTATCTCAAAATAAGTGTAACTAAAGTCGGTTAGAAATTCTTTCCTTGGTCTTGGACATAATTAAACAGAAAATCGATTAGGACTGCTTGCCAGCAATTAACCTGAAGTTTGTATTATTATGACAAAGGGAAGATAAGAGTCGGTGACATGAAAACTTATCGTTGACTTTTGGAAGAGGGTGAGGTATTCATGCTTTCTCTACATCGCTCTGTTCACTTTTGTATAATTAGAGGACACAGTTCATTTATATGTTAATTCACTGATAAGATTATGAGTAGACATCAAGAATATTACAAGTTGTTTAAAATAGACCACAGATTTTTATAGTAAGGGATTTTTAATACATCATTTTTATTTGAATTCAACTCTGTACTGGCTTGACTATTTATAGTCAAACAGCGAGAGGCTTGACTGCGATGGCACCTAAATCAGTACTAGTAATATATTGCTACTGTATCAGTTATCAGTAGATATTAGTTATTTGTTATTGTACTGGATATTTAAAGGGATAGTTCACCCAAAAATGAAAATTCTGTCATTAATTACTCACCCTCATGTCGTTCCAAACTCGTAAAACCTTTGTTCTTCGGAGCACAAATTAAGATATTTTTGATGAAATCTGAGAGCTTTCTGACTCTGCATAGACAGAAACGCAACTGAAAAGTTCAAGGCCCAGAAAGGTAGTAAGGACATCATTAAAACAGTCCATGTGACATCAGTGGTCCAACGTAATTTTAGTTTTTGTTTAGTGTTTAACTTTTTCATTTATTTAGACAAAATAGTATAGAATTTTAATATCAGCCATAACACACAAATTTTGGTATTTTCTTGGTATTTTTTGCTGTTTGCTTGTACAACTTCACTAACAATTATCCAATAAGGTGATGTTTCAGAGCACTACACTCGGTGTGATTTGCATGTGATTTGTGTGGCTGCACCTCTAATGCATCACCAAAGATGATACTGAATTATAGGGCCTGTTAAATATTGTTACCCCACTTTCTGAATTTTGATAACCCAGCGTTCCTTCAGAGATAATCCTCTTTGGTCTCTCTTTCCACATGCTGATCCTAATCAAAGCTTCTCTATCTCCCCCTCCAGCCCACCCTCCAGTCGCAGACGCTTCTGCCTTGACAGATCTGACGAGGAAGAGGAAGAAGAAAAAGAGGAAGGGAGCACGGGCCGAAGCACCTACCGCGCCCGCTACAAACGCAGCAGCTACCTGAACGACAGCGATGGCGAGACCACCGCGTAGCCGCCCCCCTCCCACCCCGCACACACATTCACATGCACTCACGTTCACAAAAAGGAGGACTTCATATCAGTGTCTTCCTTGAACTCAGATCCAGGATTTCAGCGAGAGAGGAGCATGATGGGACGCACTCTGGCAAAGATATACCCCTCATTTCTTTTGACTTGTTAATTAGTATTATGATTTCACATGTGCTTTGTGTTTAGAGCTTTAAAAGGTTTGTACAGCATCATGAATCTCAGCACTGTTGACTCTTTCCTCTTTGTGTGCTTTTACTTCTGACGTTCTTCCTCTTCCTTTCTAAATGAGCAGTGACTTTACCAAACACCGTGCTTGCATTCGTACTCTGGTCAGGATTCGGTAATGGATATTGTTTGAGGCAACACGCTACAGCCTCTTGCATGGTCAGGCCTGAGCCAAAGATACATGGCATTGTGTAAACGTGAAATCGCTGGATTTTTCTGTTGTGCTAGATTTAAAAGAAAAGAAAACCAAGATAAAAAGGCAAAGAAAATATTGTATTACCAAAATTAATGAATTAGCAAATTAGTTTTTCACTCTTGAGTCGAGGTGGGATTGATTTAAGACCACCTTCCTCTCCATCTTCGCTTTCACATGGTGAAGGATTCATGTTTTTTTGCTCAAGTAAGAGAGGAAGTCCATTTCTCCTCTCTGCCTTCACTTTGTTTTGATGTTTTATGTGGAGAGGAAAAAAGCGATCAGGTCAATGATACGAGACGAGGGCAGCGTTTCAGGATGTTCAAGTCTGGACTCTCAAGCCTTTTTTTTTTCTTCTCCGTAATATGCCTGTCTTGTTCTGTTTTGACTGAATTGACTAAGTGCTTGCTCATAGTAGACCTTGTATGGCTCAGTGGTTTATTCCCACACTTTTTTGTTGTGGTTGTTGTTGTTGTTGTTGTTGTTCTCAGGCTTTTTTGTTTTGGTTATCATAGATGTCTGGCTTTCCCAAGGGAACGTCCATGATCTTTGCTATATGGGGCATTGTGGTAATTTATCATCCAACTCCACCAATACTGGATAAACCGCTTCAAAGTTGCTTTTTGCGCTGATGTTATGCAACCAGAAGCACGAGATGAAGACGTTTGACAGAACCGATACTGTGAAATCCCAGCTTCCCTGCGGCATGTCGTCACATTGGATTCATCAGTATTTTTGGCCTTACCTAATGACTTTGAGACTCACTTGAACCCATACGGACACGCACCCCTCCGATTTCCATTGTTGCCTTCTGTTGTTTTATTGTTCTGCTTTCATTGTAGTATTTATGATCTAGCATTGATGATTGAGCGAAGCTGCCAAAATATAAAGCAACAGCATATGAAATGGCAATGAAAGGATGTCATTGCTTCTCTTTGATTTTTAAAGGGAGATCGCGTGTGTATTTTACATGGTTTTATAGACCCTCTGCAAAGGTCAACCACTTTATCCTCTTTTCTATGCAGTCAATATTGATTTTAATATGAAAAATGAGCATTTTATGATGTTTCTGGCGAATTAAAACACGTGGCAACAAGATGCATAACGTTTGCTGGCTGTACACATTAATATAAAAATATATAAATATCTGTATGATTCATTCTAGCTTTCAAAATAGCTAATGTTTATTTTCTTTATTGAATAAATGACCACTTGATAAGTAATAATTTTTGCATTACAGTTTAATATATTGTAAATAAATGATGGTGATTGTTTAGACTTGTTTCAACATGCTTATTTCATAATGCATTTTTTTTATTAGCAGACACAAAAGGAAAAAATAATTTCACCGTGTTCAAGATTTCTCACATTTTAAAGCTGCAGTGTAATATTTCTGCATCATTAGTGGCATAAAAGATAATTTTTTTCAGTGAAATGATTTCAATAAAAAATTAAATAAAAAATAAACAATAATGAGATGGTTCATCTTAAGAGGTTTATCTTTAAATAATTAATTTATTGCAATAAATAATTGAAGTTTTCTAAATGGGTTTCATTAAACCTTTCATTATTTGAATTTATTTATTTATTTTTTTCATTATTTGCTGTAGGTTGAGCATATAAATGTCTCTTCTCAACTCTGTTTAAAAAAGTTACACACAACAGCTTAATTTTTTTCTTATTCATCCAAAGCTTTTATATTTTAATTTATCATGTTAGTAGGAAGATCAGTTCTGCAATATTTGTCATTTCTGTAAGAGCAACACATTAATAGTGCGTTCTTCTCAGAGATCAGGTGAAATATCTGAATGGAGCCTTAAATTTCAGTATTAAAATCCAAAATATGCAGCCAAATTACACAGAGTACAAAAGCCCGGCCTATGGTTCATATTCAACAAGCTTTTCTTTTCCATTGGCTGTTTGCTTCATTGCACAATACGAAGGCTTGCAGTAATCTGTATGAGCTAACAATAGGAAAGGCAGCTTACTGGGCGCAGTGCAGCTTGAGCTTTCCATTGGCTCCATCAGTGCAGTCAAAGCAGAGAAGTAGGTGAGATGAGTGTGAGCCAACAGCAGTCCTCTGCAAAATAAACCAGCATTTTATCTTAAAACACATTCAAATAAATGCTGATGGTAGGCCAAAATTATCTTGCCTAAAAGCTAACAATTACGATCCATATTTAAACTACCCATTCAATAAATAATTGCTATCTTGAACACACATTTGAATGTACTTTTCTATGTCTTATGGATTATATGCAGATTTGCTTCAACAGAAACATCTACAGTACAAATAACATGCTGTTTTTTTTTTAAGAGTCTGACCTTTTATAGCCATTTATAAATGCAGGTTTTAAGCTTCAATTTTTTTTATAATGGACTGTTATTATGACAGCAGTACAAATCAATACAATAATATGGCCTTGCATAACGTATAGTGCTTTTTAAAAACACTGTCAGTCTGGGTGCTGCGGTCTTTTCACAGGAGTGTCCTTGCATTGTGTTACACAAACCCCTGCTGTGCAGATAAATTGAACTTATAGATAAGATGGCAATGCTTCACATCAAACCAGTGTCTGTAAGACACGTCTTCTCAAAACCTATATTCAATTAATTAATTAATTTTTTTATTTCATATTGTTGGAATTTTCAAAATAATTCATGGATTTTAACTATTATTATTGTTGTTGTTGTCGTTATTATTATTATTATTGATAATATTAATAGTGTTGTTGTTATTGTTGCTGTTATTTTTATAATAAAATTGATATAAATTAAAAGTTATATAATTAATTGCATAATATAAATTATTAAATTATTGAATTAAATTATTATTTATGAAACAATGTATATCAATTCTAAAATTATATAAATAAAACATTCTTAAACATTTTATAAATGGTAATATTATTAAAATTTAGAATTTATATCCATTTTATTTTATTAAATAATGTGTGTGTAAATATAATCATTTTATTTTATTTTATTTTAATAAAACAAATTAAAAAGACAAAGACAAATCCTTATTTAAAATCTACAAATCTTAATCTCAATGGTTGAAAATGGGGAAAATATCATTATGAAATAAATGTTTTCTCAAATACACGTTGGACACAATTATTGGCACTCCTAGATTCTTTAAATAAGTAAAATATCTCTGAAGTATACACACACACACACACATATATATATATATATATATATATATATATATATATACACACACACACACACACACACACACACACACACACACACACACATATATATATGTATGTATATATATATATATATATATATATATATATATATATATATATATATGTATATATGTATGTGTGTGTGTGTGTGTGTGTATACTTCAGAGATATTTTACTTATTTAAAGAATCTAGGAGTGCCAATAATTGTGTCCAACGTGCATTTGAGAAAAACATTTATTTCATAATGATATTTTCCCCCATTTTAAATTTATTATCCAATGAAAGGTTAGATGTGTGAATTTTTAAAATAAAAGATCAAAAGGATTAACAATGCAGATTCATTTTTACAGCCGCCTTTGATCATATTTACCAAGGGTGCCAATATTTTTGGCCATGACACTATATACAGTGGGTACGGAAAGTATTCAGACCCCCTTAAATTTTTCACTCTTTGTTATATTGCAGCTATTTGCTAAAATCATTTAAGTAATTTTTTTTTCCCCCTCAATGTACACACAGCACCCCATATTGACAGAAAAACACAGAATTGTTGACATTTTTGCAGATTTATTAAAAAAGAAAAACTGAAATATCACATGGTCCTAAGTATTCAGACCCTTTGCTGTGACACTCATATATTTAACTCAGGTGCTGTCCATTTCTTCTGATCATCCTTGAGATGGTTCTACACCTTCATTTGAGTCCAGCTGTGTTTGATTTATACTGATTGGACTTGATTGGGAAAGCCAGACACCTGTCTATATAAGACCTTACAGCTCACAGTGCATGTCAGAGCAAATGAGAATCATGAGGTCAAAGGAACTGCCTGAAGAGCTCAGAGACAGAATTGTGGCAAGGCACAGATCTGGCCAAGGTTACAAAAAATTTCTGCTGCACTTAAGGTTCCTAGGAGCACAGTGGCCTCCTTAATCCTTAAATGGAAGACGTTTGGGATGACCAGAACCCTTCCTAGAGCTGGCCATCCGGCCAAACTGAGCTATCAGGGGAGAAGAGCCTTGGTGAGAGAGGTAAAGAACCCCCCAAAGATCACTGTGGCTGAGCTCCAGAGATGCAGTCGGGAGATGGGAGAAAGTTGTAGAAAGTCAACCATCACTGCAGCCCTCCACCAGTCGGGGCTTTATGGCAGAGTGGCCCGACAGAAGCCACATGAAAGCCCGCATGGAGTTTGCTAAAAAACACCTGAATCAGATTCTCTGGTCTGATGAGACCAAGATAGAACTTTTTGGCCTTAATTCTAAGCGGTATGTGTGGAGAAAACCAGGCACTGCTCATCACCTGTCCAATACAGTCCCAACAGTGAAGCATGGTGGTGGCAGCATCATGCTGTGGGGGTGTTTTTCAGCTGCAGGGACAGGACGACTGGTTGCAATCGAGGGAAAGATGAATGCGGCCAAGTACAGGGATATCCTGGACGAAAACCTTCTCCAGAGTGCTCAGGACCTCAGACTGGGCCGAAGGTTTACCTTCCAACAAGACAATGACCCTAAGCACACAGCTAAAATAACGAAGGAGTGGCTTCACAACAACTCCGTGACTGTTCTTGAATGGCCCAGCCAGAGCCCTGACTTAAACCCAATTGAGCATCTCTGGAGAGACCTAAAATGGCTGTCCACCAACGCTTTACCATCCAACCTGACAGAACTGGAGAGGATCAGCAAGGAGGAATGGCAGAGGATACCCAAATCCAGGTGTGAAAAACTTGTTGCATCTTTCCCAAAAAGACTCATGGCTGTATTAGATCAAAAGGGTGCTTCTCCTAAATACTGAGCAAAGGGTCTGAATACTTAGGACCATGTGATATTTCAGCTTTTCTTTTTTAATAAATCTGCAAAAATGTCAACAATTCTGTGTTTTTCTGTCAATATGGGGTGCTGTGTGTACATTTAATGAGGAAAAAAAATGAACTTAAATGATTTTAGCAAATGGCTGCAATATAACAAAGAGTGAAAAATTTAAGGGGGTCTGAATACTTTCCGTACCCACTGTATGTATGTATATGTGTGTGTGTGTATATATATATATATATATATATGAAATTTAAATGCAGCCATAAGGATATCATTTATATATTATTACAAGGAAATGAAAGTTATGGACATGTATTGTGTAAAAGCTGTGGCAACCATATAATTAAGGACAACTTAAGCATCTTTAAAACTGGTTTTGCAACGGTATGAAGCGAGTTACACATGGCTATGGTGGCAACACTAGCAATTACACCCCAGTTTTTTGTCCTTTGTAGCCGTGTAACAAACAGCAGCTGTCAGTCTCATCCCACTCATAAGCCACGGGCGTCATGAACGTGAACACTAACTCAAAGAGCTACACTCCCTCCAGCAGTCCTGGGGCACTGCTTTATGTGTGTGTTCCAATTATGGCATGCAAGCTCGTCTGTGTGACTGCAGCTCAGAATGAGGGTGGAATGGTGTGAGGGATGATTTAGGGAGTGTGATGCACATTTGCTGTTTCTAGGTCAAATTTTAAGACCATAACATTTAAAAATACCTTTTTTCCTGTCATCAAACTTTTGGAGGTGTGAAACATGTTTGTCAGTGACTACATTAATAGTCATGATCTGTCTGTCTTTACCGTGTCCTGCTCATTATTCTTTCCATGTGTACAGAAACAAAAGTCTCAGGTATAAAATGAGCCACAAGAGGTTTTTTCCCTCAGGCAAGGTGTCTTTAAAGCACAGAGTGAAACTGAGTGTTTTTTCTAGCAACAACAGCAATATGATAAGAAGCTTATCAATAATCTTTGCTAAGCCCTGCCTTTAATCATTTTGCTGATCAATCAATACTATTTTTCCTATTATGCAGTGGCTTAAAACATGGATCGTCCAATCAGAATATAGAATTGAAAGTTGGAACTATTGTTTTTTTTGTTTGTTTGTTTTTTTATCGTAGTATAATGTGAATAGGCTACAGCTTGTAGGTATGTGTTTGCTTCCTCAGAGGCCTCTTCCACTCCATCGGATACAATTGTCTGACACTGTCTGGATTGCAATATCCTCTGATGAAAAGGAGTGATGTAATATTCATGGATGGCCATTATTCCCCTGCTGGGCTGCGGTGTGTGCTGAGAGAGGTGGAGGTACAGTAAAGACACAGGGTGGGTAAAGGTGCAAGTGTTGTCTCTCCCCAGCATACATGTGACGAGTAGAGGCTGTAACACTGTTTGATGCCCTCTGAGTTTCCTCCTCGCAGCGCTGGCACCAAGCTCATTACCCTACCAAATGCAGCTGGCACATCCTGTAACCTCTCTCCCAGATCCCTGATGACAGCGTCCCCAAGACAGACACACACTTGCGGTCACCAGCCACTGTCGGCATCAGAAAGCAGCAGGTAGTCCATATCATGATGGAAGTAAATGGATATCAGAGTGAATTGTGTTATCAGGCTCTCAGAGGCCAGTGTCTAAAGATTTTTAGTGCAAAACCCCCAAAATTGGTATCTTTACTCAAATCGAGGTTCAATTGACTGTTTGGTATTTTTAATACAGTAGTTAAGTAAACAAGTTAGCATGAAGTAGCGTACCTTTTAAAAATACGAGTTGGGGACCACAATTTTGTTTAAAATTGCGACATGCAGAACAGTCGAATAAGAAAATGCAAGGTCTAAAGTTGAAGTTCTTTTAACTTGAGTGACATGTTTAAGAATTATGAAAAACAATTGCAAAGCAGCGGAGTAAAATGAAAAACCTTTTCCTGTATAAACTTTTTTTCTTTCTTTGCCAATGAAAATAGTCCAAATAGTTCAAATGAATATAATCAACTGCAGCTGGCCTGCAAGCAACACGTTACTTTTGTTCCTTAATAAATCAGTGATTTGAACAAATTGGTTGTGTAAATGATTCAATGACTCACTCATAAAGACTAGTTGCGTTTCTGCAAGAATGTGTGTTTTGAACGAGTCAGTTGTGTAAATGATTCATTGACTCGCTCATAAAGACTTATTGTATTCCTGAATGAACCAGTGTTTTCAATGAACTAGTTGAGTAAAATTTTCCTTCACTCAATTCATAAGGACAGTCACTTACAGTTCTGATCCTTAAAAAAATTACATAGAAAATAATCAAATCAAGACTCACTGTAATTCACTTTCAGAAAAAGATTAGTTCACTTTTCAGATTAAACATTTCCTGATAATTTACTCATCCCTATGCCATCCAAGATGTTCATGTCTTTCTTCAGTCGAAAAGAAATTAAGGTTTTTGAGGAAAACATTCCAGGATTTTTCTCCATATATTGGACTTCAATGAGAGCTAACGAGTTGAAGGTCGAAATTGCAGTTTCAATGCAGCTTCAAAGGGCTCTACACAGTCCCAGCCGAGGAATAAGGGTCTTATCTAACAAAACGATTGTTTATTTTCTTTAAAAAAAAAAAAATTTTATATGTATATACTTTTTATCCACAAATGTTCATCTTGCACTAGCTTGGCGATGCGCATTATGTAATCACGTTGGATCGGTCACACAAGGTTAGTTCTTCGTCTATGGACTTCGGTTCAAAGAGGCACGGTAGGCCGAAAAACTTCATTTCATTTTCTTTTCCAACTTCAAAATTGTCCATCATCGTTGTTATACCTTTTTTTTTTTTTTGTAAAGGGCATTTGAATTTCTTTGCATGTTCGCTTTGTAAACACTGGGTCGGTACTTCCGCCTACACCACACGTGACCATTCCAACTTGACTACGTAATGTGTGAGGCTGAGCTAGTGCAAGACGAACATTTGTGGATAAGTATATAAATGTTTATTTTTCTTTGAAAATGAGTGATAGTTTCACTAGATAAGACTCTTATTCCTCGGCTGGGACTGGGAAACTGCAATTTGGACCTTCAACTCGTTGGCTCCCATGGAAGTCCACTATATGGAGGAAAATCCTGGAATGTTTTCCTCAAAAACCTTAATTATTATTTTTCTTTTCGACTGAAGAAAGAAAGACAAGGACATCTTGGATTACATGGGGGTGAGTAAATTATCAGGAAATTTTTATTCTGGAAGTGAACTAATCCTTTAAGGAACACCATTCCTCATTATTTCTACTTTTATTTCTACGTAATCGTTTTACTTTATTTATTTACAACATTTTGTCTTATATGTCACTGTAATTTATAGTTCAATTCCTAATTCACTTCCAGGAATATTTATTAGTAAGTAAATTGCATGCATTGGCTTAAATGTAGTAGTAATAATAATACAATTAATTAATAATGATTAAATCAATATTTTCTTTATCATATATGGTAACTAAGTTGACCAAATAACAGGTTTTTATTTCCACTTTTTGTAATTCACTCTTTTTTTAATATTTGTAGCTGAACCCCAAAGGCAAACTCTGTCCAAAAAATAAAAAAACCCACCCAAGGGACTCATATGCTGGCACTACACTACTGTGCTCTGTCATAACCCAGGGATATTGATCTTTACTGGTGCTGTCATCATAGTCTGCGCTGCCATGTTCTCTGATCCCCCTGCTGGAATGAATCCTGGCCCTCTTGACCCTCACAATGTCTTCCTGCAAAGAGCTCCTCTGGGGTTTATGCGGGCGGCCGATGTGCTGCAGGATGATTACCCCAGGGATGGAGCATTTTGTTTGCTGTTGGTGTCTAAAGGAGCGAGTGTTTTTGGTAGACAGCCACTAATTAATGTGCTTCTCCTGAGGCAGGGTGTGCAGCATTAGATAAACCTTGGGGTTTGACTGGCAGGGGTCAGGAAGGCCTGACCTCCTTTTTATTACACGCTCATGTGTGGATATAAAAATCACAGAAGGGCAAAAAAACATCACGGCTTTGAGCTCTGGAGACTCGATTTCAGGTTCCACAGCAGGTGCAGGGTCACAGATTTAAAATGAATGGGGTGTTTGCGCAGTAAACATCATTTGTTCTGTATTTCAGATGGCAAATAAAAAACACAAGGATGTAAGACAAGGTGGCATCTACAGTGAATTGCACAAACAGCACAGAGAAGCAGATTGAAAACAGATAGAAAAAAAAGTCCAGATCTGGTTGGAAGTGAAGAGAAGACACAGTGGACTTGCATAAAAAAAATTCAATAATTCAGTAGGCTACTCTGTTACCTTTATAGTACTTTTTTAAGAGTATGGTTTCCTTACATGTATTTTAAAATAGTAATTATTTTTATTAGAATAAAATAAGTAAAAATAATAATAAAAAAAAAAGCAAATTCCCAGTGCTGCTGGATCAAACACTGCTCAGTCTATTTAATTTGAGTATCAGAACTAACTGTTGTATCATTATAAATTAATAAAACAACAATAAAACACTTTAACATGAAAGATAATCAAATCAAACATGGCTTAAGGAATGCCATGTACTTTTCTCATTCAGTATACTTTACTACTTTTTTCCTCATGCATGGTAACCTAGTTGACCAACTGCAAATATAAAAGAAAAAAAAAAACAATACATTGCAAATAATGTAAGTGGAAATAAAAACTTGTTATTTGAAGTATACTTTTTGGCCATGAATATGATTTAAAAAAAAAAAAAAAAGGAAAAAAAAAAAGAACACCACAGTACTTGTTGTAAGGGTATGAAGTTCTCACATGTATCTTAAAATAGTTAATCACACTTTGAGAGCAATTAGCATTTTTGTCTGTGTGAAAAAGAAGCAAATATGGTTACATCTAAAATCTATATTTTTTATGAAAGAGTAGGAGTGTTATTCTCGTTTCAATGCAAAATAATAAAAAATATATATATATTTTTTTTAATTAATTAACCCCAGTTTACCTGTGCCTATTTACTTAAAATAATAAAATGTTGAAGATGCACCTCTAATAATAGCCAAAATGAATCAAAAACAAGCAAAAGAGAGAATATGACAGTTCTGAATGAAACTTGACAGAGTTTGTGTTTTAGATGAGATGTTTCAGAAAGGAGGTTAAGTGAAAACTGAGTATGTTAACCCTGAAATGAGGGGAACTCTGGGTTTTCCGTTTCAAAATGGGAGGTTTGAGAAAGCAGGGTAAGTCAAGTGGTAACTTACTCTGTGAACCTAACCTGGTCAGGAGCAGGTTTTCTTCGGTAAACCCGGAGTTTCTTTCCGTCTCCTCCCCCTTTTTATAGTGTTAGGCAAGTTTAAATACCTTATTCATTCATTCACACTGCAAAATTGCTTTTCTTACTGAGTATTTTTGTCTTATTTCAAGTACAAATATCTAAAAATTCTTAATATGCATTTTAAATATGAAAAATGGTCTATATTTGGGGGATTTTCCTTTTAAGTGCATATTACATAAAACAAGTAAAATTGTCCGCCATAGGGTAAGAAAAATAATCTTAATGCAAACGGAAACAAGAATAATTATTTTGAATTTCTTACCCCATTGAAAGATAATTTGCAAAATTAGAAAAATGCACTTTAAAACATCGGAGATGCAGAACACATACAGTGAGGAAAATAAGTATTTGAACACCCTGCTATTTTGCAAGTTCTCCCACTTAGAAATCATGGAGGGGTCTGAAATTGTTACCGTAGGTGCATGTCCACTGTGAGAGACATAATCTAAAAAGAAAATCCAGAAATCACAATGTATGATTTTTTAACTATTTATTTGTATGATACAGCTGCAAATAAGTATTTGAACACCTGTCTATCAGCTAGAATTCTGACCCTCAAAGACCTGTTAGTCTGCCTTTAAAATGTCCACCTCCACTCCGTTTATTATCCTAAATTAGATGCACCTGTTTGAGGTCGTTAGCTGCATAAAGACACCTGTCCACCCCATACAATCAGTAAGAATCCAACTACTAACATGGCCAAGACCAAAGAGCTGTCCAAAGACACTAGAGACAAAATTGTACACCTCCACAAGGCTGGAAAGGGCTACGGGGAAATTGCCAAGCAGCTTGGTGAAAAAAAGCAATCATTAGAAAATGGAAGAAGCTAAACATGACTGTCAATCTCCTTCGGACTGGGGCTCCATGCAAGATCTCACCTCGTGGGGTCTCAATGATGCTAAGAAAGGTGAGAAATCAGCCCAGAACTACACGGGAGGAGCTGGTCAATGACCTGAAAAGAGCTGGGACCACCGTTTCCAAGGTTACTGTTGGTAATACACTAAGACGTCATGGTTTGAAATCATGCATGGCACGGAAGGTTCCCCTGCTTAAACCAGCACATGTCCAGGCCGACTTAAGTTTGCCAATGACCATTTGGATGATCCAGAGGAGTCATGGGAGAAAGTCATGTGGTCAGATGAGACCAAAATAGAACTTTTGGTCATAATTCCACTAAACGTGTTTGGAGGAAGAAGAATGATGAGTACCATCCCAAGAACACCATCCCTACTGTGAAGCATGGGGTGGTAGCATCATGCTTTGGGGTGTTTTTCTGCACATGGGACAGGGCGACTGCACTGTATTAAGGAGAGGATGACCGGGGCCATGTATTGCGAGATTTTGGGGAACAACCTCCTTCCCTCAGTTAGAGCATTGAAGATGGGTCGAGGCTGGGTCTTCCAACATGACAATGACCAAGCCCACAGCCAGGATAACCAAGGAGTGGCTCTGTAAGAAGCATATCAAGGTTCTGGCATGGCCTAGCCAGTCTCCAGATCTAAACCCAATAGAGAATCTTTGGAGGGAGCTCAAACTCCGTGTTTCTCAGCGACAGGCCAGAAACCTGACTGATCTAGAGAAGATCTGTGTGGAGGAGTGGGCCAAAATCCCTCCTGCAGTGTGTGCAAACCTGGTGAAAAACTACAGGACACGTTTGACCTCTGTAATTGCAAACAAAGGCTACTGTACCAAATATTAACATTGATTTTCTCAGGTGTTCAAATACTTATTTGCAGCTGTATCATAGTTTTTTATGTTAATAAATAGTTAAAAAATCATACATTGTGATTTCTGGATTTTTTTTTTTAGATTATGTCTCTCACAGTGGACATGCACCTACGATGACAGTTTCAGACCCCTCCATGATTTCTATGTGGGAGAACTTGCAAAATAGCAGGGTGTTCAAATACTTATTTTCCTCACTGTAAGTCCGCTGTATGCAGATTTTAAGGAAAGTGTGCATCCCTCTCGCACTCATTCTGAGAATTTTTTCCTGGCGTTCACTTGATAACATCTTTCTGTGACGTCTGGAAGTAATCCAATAATCAAAATTTCCTTCAGGATTTCCAGTGTGGTTGGATGCATTGATGACAAGCATATCCCCACCATCTCACCTTCTGAAAATGAAACTGATTACTGTATGGAATGGAAGGATGCCAGATGGAGGGGTAGTACGAGCCGTAACCATCACCACAGCTGTTAAATAAACAAATTATTCAAAATTTTTGGTCATCTTTATTTCCCAATACAAAAGCAAACGTTATTCTTTTTACTTTTGGATTTTAGAAATCTTCCAATACTTGAACATCTCGTCTTCATCCGTCAGTGGTGCTGTGCAGGTTCTCCCTCTGCCTTCTTGCTGTCGACAAGTCAGTAGTTAATTTTATTAATTAAGAAATGTAACAGGTTGGATTTAATTATGTGAAAAGAGTGTTAGACTATGTGGAAAAACCTGCAGCGCATTGAAATAGACATTGAATGATATTTAATTTAATGTCAAATGTTTGTAAAGTAATTTAGCCCACACCCATGAACCTTTCACGCTTAAAGCTTTACCTTGATTGAATTGCGTTTTTATACCTACTTCAATTTTAGCTGCTGCCACGTTCTTGTTTCTTTTTTTTGTCTTTTTCCTTTTTTTTTTTTTTTTTTTTGTGGCAATGCTGGGATACCATTAAAATGAATATTAGTTCAATAATTTACAGTTTTCACCTCTGATATTATAACAGTTATTAAGTTATGCATTGACGGAAGTACGCGCTCTGACCTCTTTTTGGCGGGAGCTGTTGCCATGGTGAATCAGTATTTCACTGCGGTCAAGCCAGCCGCCACTCCGAAATGCATGGTCAATCTAGCCGCCGCGCTGTTTTGTTGTGCGCGCATATACTGTGCATTACGGCGATCTTCCGCTGGTCTTTCGCCTGCGTTCACTCAGCCAATTTTTTTTTTTTTTTTATTTTATTTTTTTACTGCTTAACTTATACATACAAACAAGAACAAGGAAATAAGAGTAAAAAATAAATTGTCTAAAAGTGTTTAGTAACAACCTAATAATTATGGTTCAAACAAAATGATATCAAAATAACTGATGTTGAATTACCCTCCAAAATCTCATATCCAACCGGTTTTACTTGGCATTTCAGATAGTTCTAAAAAGGAAAGTCCCTGTTACCACAGACTAGTTTTACTTCAGATTGATAGTAAACCTTCTCAGGTTGTCACTCACCCAATATCAGGTAAGTCTGATGTTGCATTGCAAAATAAAAGCCCTCCAAAATCTCATATCCAACCTGTTTTGCTTGGCATTTCAGCTCTAAAAAGAAACGTCCCTGTTACCACAGACTAGTTTGATTTTGGATGGCTCTAAAAAATAAACACTCTGGTTTCACAGACCAGTTTCAATTCAGATTAACAGTTCACTGCCCCAGGGTGTCTCTGAACCAGTTTCAAGACGATCTGATGTTGCATTACAAAATAAAAGCCCTACAAAAACTCATATATGACCAGTTTTGTCTGATTTTGGATAGCTCTAAAAAAAATAAACTCTCTGGTTTCACAGACCAGTTTCAATTCAGATTAACAGTTCACTGCCCCAGGGTGTCTCTCAACCAGTTTCAAGACGATGCATTACAAAATAAGGGCTTTTATTCTGTAATGCAACATCAGATCGTCTTGAAACAACCTTTTTAGAGCTATCTGAAATGCCCAGGAAAATAACCTTTATATGAGATTTTGGAGGGCTTTTATTTTGTTATTCAACATCAGTTATTTTGATATCATTTTGTTTGAACCATAATTATTAGGCTGTTACTTAACACTTTTAGACAACTTAATTTTATAAGGCTTATTTAAAATACATTTTTTTTTTTTGAGATTATTAGAATAATATTACAGACAGTTAATCTGATATTAATTAGTATAGTTAATTTTCTTAATATATATTACCCTTACTCTTATTTCCCTGTTCTTGTTTGTATGTAGAAGTTAAGCAGAAAAAAAAAAATAAAAAAAATTGGCTGAGTGAACGCAGTCGAAAGACCAGCGGAAGATCGCCGTAATGCACTGTATATGCGCGCACGACAAAACAGCGCGGCGGCTAGATTGACCATGCATTTCGGAGTGGCGGCTGGCTTGACCGCAGTGTAATTACGGAGCTCCGCTGATCATGACTTTTCATAGTCGTGGTGCACGCGCTTAACTCAGAGTCAACCTACTTAGAGCTGAGTAAACTAACTCAGTTCAGCTGTTCTGTAACTGAAAACTCAAGAGTTTCCCATTTCAGAGTAAGTCAACTCTGAATTCAAGTTTAAACTCAGAGTTGGTTGAACCTCCTTATTGAAAGGAGCCCCAGATCTTTAGAGGGTGGTAAACATCACTCATCACCATAGCAACGCATGTTGTCAGTCAGTGTGCACTTTTCTTCGTCCTTGTGCATGTCAACTCCAGAAGGCCAATCTTTTGGCATTTCCTGGGAGAGGGCAATATTTGAGAGACAGAAAGACATGCATGAGAGAAATGCTTATAAGAAAAACTCCAGTCCAGCAGTCTGTACTTATTTCCTAAAGCTTTGAGTTACGGTTGCCTTCATCATCCACCTCTCTGCTGTGAAATCTACTCCTGATGGCTGATGGAAAAAAACACTTGCATCAGAATTCTGTTTTAACTCTCTATTGCATGCACTGACAAATTTCTGTTTATTGAAATGAATTTTGTGATGCTATGAAAAGAATGTTACATTCAGGACCAATGTTAGTGTTACAAACTTTAACTGCTACTGTACAGAATCGAATACAGTATTATAGTGAGTCTTTTTCTTAAATGTTAATACTACATTGCTTTTTTTAAGAAAAGATTTAGAAAAGTTTATTTTAAAAAGTGTTATATATATATATATATATATATATGTATATATATATATATGTATGTGTGTGTGTGTGTATATATATATATATATATATATATATATATATATGTATGTGTGTGTGTGTGTGTGTATATATATACACACACAGTCATGGCCAAAAATATTGGCACAATTGGTAAATATAATCAAAGAAGGCTGTGAAAATTAATCTGCATTGTTAATCCTTTTGATCTTTTATTTAAAAAAATCACAAAAATCTAACCTTTCATTGGATAATAAGAATTTAAAATGGGGGAAAATATCATTATGAAATAAATGTTTTTCTCAAATACACGTACCGTTCAGGTCAGAGGACTGGAATGACCAGCAGAAGCTGGGTTTTGTGCTCAGTGACCCATTTTTGTGTTGTTTTTGAGGTTTGTGTTTGGATTATTGTACAGTTGGAAGATCCAAACATGGCCCATTATAAGATTTCTAACAGAGTCAGTCACTTATTGATTTTTTATCTGTTGGTATTTGATAGAATCCATGATGCCATGTGTCTAAACAAGATGTCCAGGACCTCCAGCAGAAATATAGGCCCACAACATCAAAAATACAGCAGTATATTTCATTGTACACATGGGGTACTTTTTATCCCTGTGTTCACCAAACCCATCTTGAGTGTTTGCTGCTAAAAAGCTCATTTTTTAGTTTCATCTGACCATAGAAGCCAGTCCCAATTGAAGTTCCAGTCGTGTCTGATAACTGAATATGCTGGAGTTTGTTTTTGGATGAGCGAGGAGAATTTTTCTTGAAACCCTCCCAAACAACATGTGGTGATGTAGGTGCTGTTTGACAATTTTTTTTTTAAAGATTTTCTGACCCCGAGACTCAACTATTTGCTTCGGTGTGGTCCTTCACTTGGAAAGTCTTTAGCCACTCAAACTCTCCTTCTCACCGTGCATTAGGACGATATAGACACACGTCAACATAAAATGCAGTTTCATAACATTTTATGTTGATTGGAAATTCTTAATTATTAGCCTGATGGTGGAAATGGGAATTTTCACTGCTCTAGCTCTTTTCTTAAAGCCACTTCACTAATTTGTGAAGCTCAATTATCTTTTGCTGCACATCAGAAATATATTTTTTGGTTTTTCTCATTGTGATTGATGATTAAGGAATTTGGGCTTTGTTTTCCCTCCTGTTTATATTTCTGTGAAACAGGAAGCCATGGCTGGACAATTTCATGTTCATAATCACCCTGGTGTACTCAAAATTGTGAATATGAATGGGAATATACTTCAGAGCTATTTTACTCGATATTTTTTCTAGGGGTACCAATAATTGTGTCCAACATGTATTTGAGAAAACATTTATTTCATAATGATATTTCCATTTTAAATTCTTATTATCCAATGAAAGGTTAGATTTTTGTGAATTTTTTAAATAAAAGATCAAAAGGATTAACAATGCAGATTTATTTTCACAACCTTCTTTGATCATATTTACCAAGGGTGCCGATATTTTTGGCCATGACTGTGTATATATATATATATATATATATATATATATATATATATACACACACACACACACACACACACACATATACACACTTACAGTATATACATACATACTAGTAGTTTAAAAAAAAAAAAAAGGATGCACTAAATTGATCAAAAGTGAGTGTAAACATTGTCTTTTGATCAATTTAAAGAAGAAATTCTAAAGAAAAATGATATTTCAAATAAATGTTCATCTGAACTTTCTATTCATCAAAGTGTACCAAAAATGTATCATGGTTTCATACAAAAATATTAAGCAGCACAACTGTTTTCAACATTAATAATAATAATAATAATATTACAAATAATAAATGTTTCTTGAGCACCAAATCGGCATATTAGAATGATTTCTGAAGGATCAAGTGACACTGAAGACTGGAGTAATGGCTGCTGAAAATTCAGCTTTGCCATCACAGAAATAAATTACATTTTAAAATATATTACAATTAAATTGTACACAATATTTTTTTCACAATATTAGTTAAAAAAAAAAAAAAAAGAAATCTAATACGCCTTGGTGAGCAAAAGAGTCTTCTTTCAAAAACATGTAAATTACCTTTCCACACCAAGCCTTTGATTGACCTCTTACTTTTTAAATAATTATTTTAATATTGCTTTCATATGTGCATCATGTGCTTTCAAAATAAAGAAAATGGTTTCGTCGAGTCACCCTAGTAGCAACTTCATACAATATTGATTAAATCACTTTTTTCATATATATTTTTTTAATGATAAGGACACTTCATGGTCACTTTAACAAACATTGAAGCCAGTGTTAAGTGCGGTTAAATCCAGCTGCAACTCTCTAGGACAACAAAACCATTTTACTGAATTATCTGTTATGAAAGGACAGAGATGAACAAGTGTCCACGGATTCTGTGGATTATTTTGTGCACAGACGTCTTCCTTTAGGCATCCTGCACCTGCATTGTTTCAGAGAGCACATTTGCCTGATTCTCTCTCTCCCGATCATTATAAAGCTCCTTTATCATTTGCGCCAGAGAGCTATTTTGTCTTTTCTTGGGAAAAAAAAAGCTCTTGTTTTGACCGAAGCCACGGAAATGACCCTTCCACACATGTGAGCCAGAAAACAGGCCTGGAGCTGCATTTATTAAACCTCAGTGGGGTGAAGCCTTTGCCGTCACAATAGCTCCTGTTGCTCTCATGGCATCAGGTTAGCTCTCATCAGAGGTGGTAAACATTAGCTCCTGCATGTTTGATGGCATTTTCATATGGCCATCGATACCCTAATACTGTCAATACATGCTAACTTCTAGCCAGAAGGATGAATGGGCCCTCGGTAACCCGCTGTCACATTGTATAATTTCCTCATTCCCCCTGATGGTGCCGGTGGACGTCTAGAGTAAAAGGCTGCCTGATTAGTGATTAACATGTTTACAGGGGAAAATGGGTCCAGGCAGCAAGTCAACAAATGACGCTGACTTCACCAAGACAAATGGCTCGACGGCTGATGTCTTTTTAACAATATGCTCCGTTTGCCGCCAGACTGCTCTCTCTCCGAGCCGTCGAGAAGTAATGCGTAAAATCATAAAAATTGACAAGTGTGCACTTTAATTTTAATGCCGTTGGCCACAGATGAATGCGTTCACAATCAGACAATATCAGACGATACTGTTAGAAACTCATCGCGGGAGGCTAATGGCTCCCTTGTCAGTGTAGCAGATGCTGAAACATGGCGGGCTTTACTCTGGTGATCAGCATCGGAGGGTATTGATCAGTCATCCTTCTCCTGCAGAACGGTGCGGAAATCTCTGCAGACTTTTCATATAAACGTTAATGGTGAAGACAGATTTAAAATGGTTATTAATCACGTTCATATAATCACATTTCCTCACTTTTATGCTTAGGGTGGCATATTTTTGCATTCAAAAACAGCTTGGCGAAGTGCGTGAAGCGGATGCAAGTGGATCTCATGTATAATGTTTTAGTAGATCCTGCTTTTTTAGATTTTAGTAGCATTGAGAATATTATAATTTTTATAATATAGTTTTTAAAAAACAGTTCTATATATTTTCCAATTTAATTGTCGTTTTGAAGTTGTAATTTTTTAAGTTATAGGTGTTATAGTAGTTTTTATTCGTATATTTTCCTTTTTTGTAATTTAAATGTGTATTTTTCCAAGTTATCCTTTGTTTTTCATTTTTATCTTTTAAATTTTCATTGTAATTTTAAAGTTGTGTAATTTTGTTGTCTGTTTTTGACATTTAAGAAAATGTCTGCAGTTTTTATTTTTTTTTCAGTTTTAGTTATTTTAGTACATCAAGTTAAACTAAATAAAATGAGAAATGCTGCCTATGCAACTAGCTGTAATAAAAAAATAATTAAATTAGTCTATTTTTTCATTTAACATTCAGTAGTGACATTTTTTATGGTTTTAGTTTTAGTGAACTATAATAACCCCAAGTATTAAAAAAAGTAATAAATTACTTTTTAATTCAAATGTGTATGAAAATTAATGAATATGGCTTTAATTTTATATACAAACATTAAATCATCAATAATGGTTAGAAAAAACCCGCCCCCATGCTTCTCTTTTAGAAATACTAAATGGACAAAATGCAATGCAAAGGAAAAAAATTATATCAAGATTTAAAAAATAACAATAAAAGCAGTTAGACTCACCCAGAGTCTCCACAAAAACAATATAAAACAGGCTGTTACCTAGAAACATAATTAGCACATACAATCTCCATGTCTTCATAAAGCCTATGGTATTTTTATCATTTCACATGTTATAATTGTGCAATAAGGTGGTGGAAGTCAACTTCTTAGCCTGGTAACAAAAGGCAGCTTGAAAGCACATCACTTCAACGGCACAAGTCCACAGCACCATAGACAGACAGACAGACAGACAGGATTCCGTCTGATACAGCTGATACAGGTATATAACTTGATACAGCCCTGATATTAAAGAAAAAAGCATGTATGAATTAACATAGCACAGTTACCATTCAGACATTGTTTAACATTGGCTTATTATATTAAATGCAGCTGTCATTGCAGGCTCCTGGATTCAAAGTGACGATCTGGTGTGAGACTGGAAACGTTGAATACGGAAAGGTGAGAGGTCGTATGAGGGAACCTGCCCCATGGCCAACTGAGAGAGCAATTTCCCTATGATAGGGCCGAACTTGAAGCCGTGGCCTGTGGAGAAAGAATGAGAAAAAACAAATCACATTTGCTGAGAGGTGAATCATCATAGGATGGAGTTTACATTCATTCAATACACTGGCTAAAAGCAGCGCACCTCATGGGAATCTACAGTGGCCCCTCTATAAATAGCCATTATCTGTCATCCAGTGTCTGACTCAGAAAGCCTTTGCACGAGAGAGCATGGAGAGAGAGAAAAAACCCTCAAATCATGCTAGCACCATCACACCCACTGTCACAGGACATTTGTCTTTTGGGTGGGTTTTGGCAAAATGCTAAATTAAGAAAATTTATCTCCCTTATTGAAGAAAGTGGACTGTCAGAGGATTCATTATAGCATGGTTGTGTACATGCATGTTTTCTCTGGTGTGTTAAAAAGATAATTTTAGCTTAAAATGAAAATTCTGTCATTATTACTCACCTACATTTAATTCCATACATATCTTTTATTCTTTCACTGGAGCACAAAAGGAGACATTTGGAATAATGTATACTACAAACCGAATTCCGGAAATGTTGGGACGTTTTTTAAATTTGAATAAAATGAAAACTAAAAGACTTTCAAATCACATTAGCCAATATTTTATTCACAATAGAACATAGAGAACATAACAAATGTTTAAACCGAGAATAACAAATTTTACACTTTAATCCACTAAATGAGCTCATTTCAAATTTGATGCCTGCTACAGGTCTCAAATAAGTTGGCACGGAGGCAACAAAGGGCTGAAAAAGCAAGACATTTTGAAAAGATTCAGCTGGGAGAACATCTAGCAACTAATTAAGTTAATTGACATCAGGTCTGTAACGTGATTAGCTATAAAAGGGATGTCTTAGAGAGGCAGATTCTCTCAGAAGTAAAAATGGGCAGAGGCTCTCCAGTCTGTGAAAGAGTGCGTAAAAAGATTGTGGAATACTTTAAAAACAATTTTCCTCAACATCAAATTGCAAAGGCTTTGCAAATCTCATCA
Source organism: Onychostoma macrolepis (assembly GCF_012432095.1). Lineage (NCBI taxonomy): Eukaryota > Metazoa > Chordata > Actinopteri > Cypriniformes > Cyprinidae > Onychostoma > Onychostoma macrolepis. The sequence goes on from NC_081169.1 coordinate 16,327,902, forward strand.
TCTATAGTGCATAACATCATCAAAAGATTAAGAGAAACTGGAGAAATCTCTGTGCGTAAGGCAGTCGCGTAGCTACGGGTGGGCCTGGCCCACCCACTTTCATCTGTGGCCCACCCAAAGTTTGTAATTTTCCAAATGGATGTAATTTATTAAACAATACTAATAAACGTCTTATTTCACTGTAATTTTATGTATTAACAATATTAAACGCTTGTTTTTATGGTCAATTACAGTTTCTTAGTTTTCCCTCTTCCTATATGTGCATATCATCACACGCTTGTCAAAATGATGATTCGTCCGTTTCTGTTAGTCCCACCCACAATGTTATGTTTACGACACATGTTTACGACGTAAGGATATAATAGTAAAATGCGCGCATTTGTGAAGTTAAATTTGAAAATAGCCTAGTGAAGCAAAAATAAATCAGATAAATTCTTTTAAAAAGTAAAAGTATTAGCAATTAATCCGGACCGTCTGCAAATGAAAGCTGACAGACCACCAGAGGGTGTTGGATTTATCGATCGGAAACTTCTGAACCAAGTGTGTTTGAAACATCATATTAGCATAGGTACAGTGTTTGATCTGCTAAACAGATGCGTCCTTTGTGGAAAGAAACACATAAACATTGTGCTAGATCCTGGTCGCCACAACAAACTGCATAATTTGCAGCTGCGCACATTTCTGCGGTCCTTGATGTGCGTGAACTGACAGAGACGTTTGATTATGAAATCAGCGAAGCCACGTTGTTTCACACTGAGGTAATTGCTTTTTAATAAACTTCCTTTAGTTAACGTTAGTTAATGCATTAACTAACATTAGCAATGCATTTGTTACCGTGTTTATTCATCTTTGTTAACCAGCTCAGGCAAATGTTAACAGATACAACTTTTAATTTTAATAATGTCCTATTAGTAAATTTTGAAATGAACATTAACATAACAAATTACTAATGTTAATGCTTTAGAAGTACTGTGTAATGAACCTTGGTGTTGTATTTTATGTTGGCAATTTGACATGCAGTTTTCATATGCTACACACCTGGCCCACCCAGTTTTATGTAGGCCCACCCACTTAAACATTTCTGCCTACGCTAGTGGTGTAAGGGACAAGGACTTTGTTGGATGCCCGTGGTCTTCGGGCCCTCAGACGACACTGCATAACTCATTGGCATGATTCTGTCATTGACTCTATCATGCAAAAAGGAAGTCATATGTGAACATGGTCCAGAAGCACCATCATGTCCTGTGGGCCAAGGCTCATTTAAAATGGACTGTTTCAAAGTGGAAAAGTGTTCTATGGTCAGACGAGTCCAAATTTGATATTCTTGTTGGAAATCACGGACACCGTGTCCTCCGGCTAAAGAAGAGGGAGACCTTCCAGCGTTTAGTTCAAAAGCCAGCATCTCTGATGGTATGGGGGTGCATAAGTGCATACGGTATGGGCAGCTTGCATGTTTTGGAAGGCACTATGAATGCTGAAATGTTATATAAAGGTTTTAAAGCATATTCTCCCCTCCAGACAACGTCTATTTCAGGAGGACAATGCAAAACCACATACTGCAGCTATTGCAACAGCATGGCTTCGTAGTAGAAGAGTCCGGGTGCTGAATTGGCCTGCCTGCAGTCCAGATCTTTCACCTATAGAGAACATTTGGCGCATCATTAAACGAAAAATACGTCAAAGACGACCACGAAGTCTTCAGCAGCTGGAAACCTATATCAGGCAAAAAATGGGACCAAATTCCAACACCAAACCTCCAGAAACTCATAACCTTGATGCCCAGACGTCTTCAAACTGTTTTGAAAAGAAGAGGAGATGCTACACTATGGTAAACATGCCCCCGTCCCAACTATTTTGAGACCTGTAGCAGGCATCAAATTTGAAATGAGCTCATTTTGTGCATAAAATTGTAAAATTTCTCAGTTTAAACATTTGTTATGTTATCTATGTTCTATTGTGAATAAAATATTGGCTCATGTGATTTGAAATTCTTTTAGTTTTCATTTTAGTCAAATTTAAAAAACGTCCCAACATTTCCGGAATTCAGGTTGTACCATTTAAAAGTTTGGGGTCAGTTTTATTTTTTGAAGATGTTTTTGAAAGAAGTCTCACCAAGGCTGCATTTATTTGATTAAAAATACAGTAAAAACAGTAATATTGTGAAATGTTATTACATACCTGTTTTCTATTTATATATTAAAAAATGAATTTTATATTCAAAAATGAAAATTTTCAGCATTACTCCAGTCTTCAGTGTAACATGATCCTTCAGTAATCATATGCTGATTTGGTGCTCAAAAAAAAGCTTATTATAAACGTTGAAAACAGTTGTGCTGTTTCACATTTTTGTGGAAACCGTGATCCATTTTTTTTTCAGGATTCTTCAATAAATACACAGTTTAAAAAGAACAGCATTTTACTGTTTATTATAAATTGTACAATTGTCTTCACTGTCACTTTTAATCAATTTAATGCGTCACTTCTGAATAAAAGTATAGTCTAACTGACCCCAAAATTTTGAAAGGTAGTGTAAATGTCCATATTTTACATGCAATTACAATGAACAGAGACTTCTGCTTCTAAAGGAATGTAAAAAACACCATAAAAGTATCATGAAATTGGTCTATATGAAACATGCACTATATTCCAGGTCTTTTAACAGTTTTGTGAAAATCTTAATATCAGTCCGAACTCTCTTTTTAAATTTCATGAGATATAGTAATATCTGATTCATGAACAATGTGATTTTCTCTTTAATAAATCAGCTGATAGTGTTCACAAAACTGACCTGGTTTTCAAATTCAACTCATTGACATAATGATCAAGTCAAAATGATTAACTGTACACTGGAGGGGAAGATTATGAGTGAATAATGATTTCATTTTGGTCTGTTCCTCACACAAAGCTATTGTATGACTAGTCATAGAGACTGCTTTTATGATACTTTTCTGAAGCACTGACAGCTTTAGTCCCCATTTATTATACAGTAGCTACATGGAAAAGAACAACCTGTGCAATCTTCTGTGCTACACAGAAGAAATTAAGTCATACTTTAGAGTAAATGATGACAGAATTTTCATTTCCGGGTGAACTATCCCTTTAAGGCAGAGATGGGGCTGGCTAAGATGTTTAAAATGCACTGCATTCTTCTCCGACGCTCTCGGCTCTTGCCTTTGCGGATTGGGTGGCCGTTTGAAGTCTGCAAGGCTGGGCTGTGAGTGGATATGGCTCTGACCGGCAAACAGTCTCTGTTCTTCCTTAAACCCCACTGATGTGACTGGGTATCCATGGCAACCGGAGGGCCTTGAGCTCAGAGACAAATTCTGGGTGGAAAGAGGGGCAACTTCCCACCCAAAAGCTACGGTCTGTGTGTTTGCCCCTGAAACGAATCCAATTCGCACCCTTTAGTTTTTCCCAAGCTGCAAATACAACAGCTGCGCTGAGGGCAGGAGAGCAGCGGGGAGGCGAAACGCTGTCATTATGGCAGACAATAAAACGAGAAGAGGCAGGGAGAGGTTAATAGTGAGCATTCCTCCGCTCCTATCGGAGTTGTAATGTATTATTAAGGCAGAAGAATATATGTCATAAATCATTAGTGCGCGACGTGCCAGAGCATTGGGACGGTACCGGTACAGTGAGGCAGCCACACAATGCTTCCTGTGACACCTCCTTTAACCAGGACAATGTGTTACAAGATGAATAGCTACACCGTGCCGCCACAGTAGCGCTCAGCTGCACTGTATTTTTCTAACCCCTTCCTACCAAACGCCACTCTCCGCGCCCCATGCTGCTAACCAGTGCTTCTCTGAAGTGATTACCAGTGGAATTTAATTAGCCCCATAATTAGTCTTAGGAGGAGGTGATGGGAACAGATGGAACAAATGCCAGGTGAGCCCTTTGGCCCCCTGAGAGGCGAGTTTGGGAGCACGCAGGACCCTGGGAGCAGCAACCGCCTTTAATTAGACGATAAAAGGGGCCCGCACTGGGGGCTTCGCTTCTTGTCCTTCACTATCGCCCTGTTCCCTTCCCTCATTAAAAAGTTCGGATAGCTCTTCCAGTCGACGTGAGCACGTGTGGCTGTGTTTTACAGGGACGGGTGTGTGCCGAGTTCATTAGTGCTCGTACTGACCTGAGAATCCTGCACCGATGATGATGTTGCCGTAGGTTGGGTGGGAATCAAGGACGAAGTTATGGTCTGGTGTGACCTACAAACAACCAAGCAGGGGAATGTTAAACATGAAGACTGGATGGTAATTATTTCTGCAAATATTTGACCTTTTTGTACACTGAACATGCACGCGGCATGAATTATGAGCACTGTTTGAACTGAACTTAAAAATGAAAAAGCTGCTTAAGAGATAAGCCACTACATGCCCGAAATTGCTAATGAACAAATTGACTAAGTGATTTAGGAATGACAAACATTTAATTGAATGTCTAGTTGGGGTGTACGATACCATTTGAAAGTTTGGGCTTGGTAAGATTTATTTTCTTTTTAAGAAATTCAGCAAGAATGCATTAAGTTGGTCAAAAGTTACAGTAAAAACATTTATAATGCTACAAAAATTCTTTCTGTTGATAAAAAGAATCTTGAAAAAAAATCTGACTGTTTTCAACATTGATCATAATAAGAAATGTTTCTTGGGCACCAAATCATCATATTTGAATAATTTCTGAAAGATCACATGATACTGAAGACTGGAGAAATGGCTGCTGAAAATTCAGCTTTTCCATTATAGGATTAAATTAAAATTTAAAATATATTCCAATCGAAAAAGGTATTTGAAATTGTAATAATATTTCACAATATTTGTGGTTTTACTGTACAAATAAATGTAGCCTTTGTGAGCATAAGAGTTATTTCAAACACTTCAACAAAAAAATAAAATGTGGAAGATGACAGCTCTGTGCATCATACTACTAGGTAACCGTTTTATACGGTTCCACTCAGTTTTTTTCAGTGCTTTAACACTGAACTTTATCTCTGCGTTCTCACCGGCGTTCTGTGGCTCTACTGACAGGGCAGTCAAGGGCAGTTTCTAAAGGATTTAGGTTGTGTTGCATCACCGCAGTCCTTTTCCATGACTGATGTGATTGTACCTTGCATTTGTAAGCTGTTTGTATTATTTTTTTATTTCAACCATCTGGATGGAAACTTTGTTTGGTCATGCGGAAGTTTACAGAGCAAATGAAAATCTGCTCTGAAAAAACTGACTTTTATTGATGTACTGATGCATTAAATGAGAGGCTAACACCACGTCCCAACCAGATGAGATGTGGCAAGCTTCCCATGACAAGCAATTTGTCTGTCCACACTGAATGTGAAACCGCAGCGTGATGTGACACAATCACAACCAATCAGAACATCAGGGTTCCCACTTTTTTTGACCAGTGAATTTCCATGACCTTTCCAGACATTTGTGATGACTGAATGTTTTTATTTTTTTTAGAAATCATCGTAGAGATTTTCATTTGATTACCAAGCATCTGTCAGCATGCATCTGTCAATAATTTTTTTTTATGATGATTCTCATTACTGTAATAGTCATTTTAATTTTATTACAGTAAATGATTTAATGTTTTTTAATTTGAAATTAATTTTTAGTGAATAAAAACAATACTATATAGATTTAAAAATGTAAACAATAAAAACTTGAATTATATTATATTATTAATAATATATTATTAAATTATTATATATTAATGACATTTCAAGGCCTGAAATCATAATTTTCTTTCTAAGACTTTTTTAATGTTCACTGTAATATACAGGACTTCAGAGGATGAGATTTCACTGTGAACAGGAAATAGATATTGAAATCAAGCGACCCACAAAATATCCTGTCGTGGTCACATCTGATTAGAACAAAAAGTCAGATTTACATGGAAGAAATAACTTTAATGGTTTGTCACCATATCAGGTGTGTCTGGTTAAGATATGCTGTAGTTCTGAGTGTCTAGAACAAAAAAATCAATTTAAAACCCAAGTAGAGCTAAAATAAATGGCTTGGTTCAATTCCAGCAACCGTTCAATCAAATGACATGTCAGAATAAAATATGAGCCATGCATTCAAATATCTTTCTTCTCTCCACACGAGAATGAAAGTTTGGTCCAGACACACAGTGATGGCACCTGAGGACAAGTAATGAAGCGACTCACCGTGTACATGCAGCTCTCCACCACAGCAGGCACTGGCACCAGCCCAGGGAGACAGCGGGTGACGTAACGCACCAGAATATCGATGTCCCCTCTATCCGTCTGTTTATCTCGCTCATCCGGTTCGGTCTCACTGCCCATGTGGTAACACACCTGCTCAGACACATGCACGCACACTATGATCCATAAAAACAATCTGACCTATGATACATTACGGATCTGTGAGCCACCGCTCGGTATGCTTGGAGGAGCAGCAGATATACGTGCAGAAGCCAGGCCCCAGCGACTGGAGCAGACATAATACATCTAACATGACACAGCCATCTGTGCTCTCCCATTCAGCCTTGCTAAGTGTGATGAGACTGAAGACTCCTGCTGGGCTCTCCCGCATACTGAAACCGGGCCATTAGTACTGGGAGAACAGACCAGAGGAGAGTGCTGCTTCTCTGCTTTTGTAAAAGCATCGAGGTCCATGGATCCTTTCAGAGAGCTATAGAACCTCTCCTGTTTGGGCTTGCATCTGATGCACTCGAACTCTGAGTGGAGATGCGTGCTGTATATACATGAAGGAATTGTGGATTAATTAACAAAGAATGAAAACTATGGACTATTAGTCTCTGGTGGCTTTTTTATGAGATGGTCTGTGGTACATACTGATATAGCGGTTTAGGACAGGCTATATCTATTGTTTCCACGGAGAAGTGGTCTTTCAAATAAAAAATATTGGGCAAACAGGAAAGCAGGCTAAAGTTGTTGTTGAAACTGAAACTTTTTTTTTTTTTACATTTTTGTCACTATTTTTAAGTGAAACACGGTGCGGACAGGATCCAGGGTCATTTGATTCTATTCTGATATAGTAATTATTCATATTTTTAATTTGTTTTGTTTTATATTTATACATATATACATACATATACTGTATATTTTTATATATATATATATATATATATATATATATATATATATATAAACTTTTCTAATTTTGTTAAGTGATTTTGATATTTTTGTAATTGGTTATTTATATTTATATTTAGCTTTGTTTTTATTTTAGTTTTAGTAATTTTACTACATATCTCAGATAGATGCCAAATTTCATTTGGCTTAATTTTGTGCGTGCAATATTTTCCTTTTATTGTATTTTAATTTTAATTCAATGAACAAAATTATTTTTAATATTTCATAGTTTTACTAAATAATCCAGAATGACGCAAATAAGACTTGAAAATAAAACTGAGCACCATAAAGTTAGCCATTAGGCCATGACTTTAATCAAACCTGTTCTTTTAAAAACAGCATCCCTCCTGTCACTCACCTTCATTAGCCCAGGATACTCATTGGATGGAAGGCCGTAAATATCATATTCCCCCTCTTTTGGCTCCATCTCTATAAAACATGGGAAACTCTGGCTGACACTGTAGGTGCCTGGGATCTTCTCCTTCCAGTAGCATACGTTAATCTTTACAACCTGCCCAGAAAAAAAAACTTTTCACTCCAAAGAACAAGCTCTTACACAGATTATTTTCTTTGTGCACAAAAAGTATTCTCGTAGCTTCATATAATTAAGGTTGAACCACTGATGTCACATCCTTTCTGGGCCTTGAACATTTCAGTTGTGTTGCTGTCTATGCAGGGTCAGAAAGCTCTCGGATTTGATCAAAAATATCTTCATTTGTGTATGAGGATGAATGAAGGTCTTATGGGTTTGGACGACATAAGGGTGAGTAATTAAAGACAGCATTTTAATTTTTGTGTGAACTATCTCTTTAACTCACTTTAGAGTAAATGTAATAAGCAGCAAGGAATCGCTAGCTCAGAATAGTACAGCCTGTCTTCTCATTCAGAGACCATAAAAATTCACCAGTGCACAAATTCATTGCTCATATATTGTTGTGCTCACCCAAGCGCAGACTTTCAAGCCTGTGCTATCCTGAAAAATGCAATTCCAATTCTAGGTCCAATTCGGAGTTTAACTAACACAGAATTCTTTTTCCATCACTTCTCTCGTGGCGTGTGACACATAAGAGATCTCGGTGGACTGGAGGCTCTGGGAGCTATTTATAGGATCGGGAGGTGAGTATAGGGTGGTTTCTGTGCATTCACAAATAACTCACTTTTCGTTCTGCCCAGGGGTGTAATCCAGATCAATCTATATGTGCCTGTGTGTGTTTCACAAGCTGTGGTTGATAGTCAGTATGCCTTATATATTCCCATGCTTCCATTTTTCACAACCTGTTTTCCAAACCCTGACATTTCACACTGATGTATTGTTCCATGATGCTTTTAAAGAAGAAAAGAAGGAGAGTAAATGGATGGTTGGGAGAAAGAAAGAAAGAAAGAAAGAAAAAGTGAACAAACTAACTAACTAATTAACATACGTACGTAAGAGAAAAAGAAAAAATGGATGGATGGGAAGAAAGAAGGGGAGTAAATGAATGGATGGATGTATTGGATGGATAGATGAATGGATGAAAAAAACAGTAAATAAATATGGTAAAATAAAGAGTGTAAGCAGGTGAAAATTAAACAAAAGGATGAATAGCTGAAAGAAATAATGTGAAAGAAAGAAAGAAAAAGAAAGAAAGAATTTGTGTAGGTGAGAAAAATTAAATGGATGGACTGAGGGATGGATGGCAGACAATTGGGGAAAAAAGGGGAGTAAATGAATAAACAGATGGATCCATGGATGGATAGGTGGCCGGATGGAAGAAAGAAAGAAGGGGAGTAAATGTATGGATGAATGGAAAAATGAATAAATGGGAATGAATGAGTAAACAGATTAAATAAAGAGGATAAATAGGTGAAGAAAGAAATATAACAAATGGATGGGAGAAAGAAAGAAAGAAAGAGTGTAGGTAAGGAAAACTAAAAAGATGGATGAATGGATAAAAAAGGGGAGTAAATGAATAAACAGATGGACGAAATAAAGAGGGTAAATAGGTGAAGAAAGAAATCAACAAATGGATGGATGAATGAAATAATGTAAAAGAAAGAAAGAAAAAGAAAACAGAAGGCGAGTAAATGAATGGATGAAATAAATTATAAAAATTAGGTTAGTGAATGAAAGAATGAAGTGGAAGAAAGAAGGTAATTAATTGAATGAATGAGTGAGTGAAAGAGGGGTGGCTGGATATCTGCTGAACCTTGAGCGGGAGCTGCAGTCCTGTGTGTGTCAGTAGAGTGTTGGCCCAGGGTCCCGCAGTGATCACCAGACTCCTCCCTCTGTACACTCCAGAGCCCGTCGTTACAGTGACCTCCGCACCAGGCCTGATGTCAATCACTTTCTCCCCGTCCTTTATCACACCCCCACAGGACTGAAACAGCCTCTGAAAACACACAGAGACCAACAGATTCAAAATCAATCTGACTACAGCAAGCTCAACTTTACTGCATAGACAAAACTTCTTCAAAACACTTCATCTATGACAGAAAATCCTAATCAGAGCAGTGAGGAGAGACTTGGTTCAAATTTAACAGGGGCCAGTTTGACACAGAGGGATGTCAGCGGGGATCAGTTAAAACTGGAAAAAGCTGGTCAGATTCGGGCAACAGATAATGAAAGAGTTTCCTTAGTGAGAGCCAACAGGGAGCTTATCACTGCACACTGTATCTGCTGTAGGCAGAGCTTATTGAATCCAGAGAGGCATTGTGTATAAAAGTGCATGGCCATATTCCCTAGATAGGGTGTAAGGAGCCTTTAACAAGCTAGTTTGCAGCCATATCTTATCTTTGAAAGCTTTAAAAAGCATGGTGAAGGCTACACTGAAGTACAGTTATGCACACAAAGAACATTGCTCAATGCTTTTCTGACATTGAAAGTTTAAGAGTTTTCACACAGAGATTTATTTCCACTGTATGCTGAATTTCACAGCACTTGCTTAAACTGAACTCTTATCTGAGAATAAAAAAAATAATACTTTTATTAATTACAAAAAGGAAAATCTGACGTCAAACAAAACTCATATCGATTTTTTTTTTCCATTTGTATGCCTCTTTTTTTAACTGCTATGGTGAGCTAAGATGATCTACTGACTCCAATTAAGAGAAAATCCATTTCAGTGATAGTTCTATGAGAATAGACACAATCGGTCCAAAGCGGGTTTTGGAACGGTTGCAAATGTATTCATTTTGCATACATAATTAGATGAGCATCTGATAGCTTTGAGTTGCCAAGCTAAATATAAGATTGATGTGTGACATTCCAACGGCCTCCCAGAGATGATTTTAAATAAATATTTTAATAAAATGTTTCACTAAAACAAGAAAATGTCTCATTGTACACTGCTGTTCAAAAGTCTGGGATCAGAGAAGATTTTTATTTGTACCTAGGCTGCAATATTGTGAAATATTATATAAATAAAACACTATTTTGGTGCTCAAGAAATATTTCTTGTTATAATCAATGTTGAAAACAGTCGTTCTGCTCACTATTTTTGGGAAAACTGGCACACTTTTTTTTCAGGATTCTTTGAAAAATAAAAAGTTAAAAAGAAAACACCTATTTGAAATATTATTTTTTATGATACATTACAAAGTTACGTTAGTTAAGTAACATTTTTTTTAAGTAAGTTATATTACAAGTGTTTTACTGTCACTTTGGATCAATTGAACACATCCTGAATATAAAAGCATTAATTTCTTTAAAATCAATCAATCTTACTGATCCGACACTTTTGTACAGTAGTGTATGTGATCAGCTGACCTGCACAGCTCGGAGGGCTCTGTCCGCATACAGCACGCCAGCAAAGGTGTCTATCAGTGCTCCGTTCCCATCAGCGAGATTCACATTGGGAATGTGCTGGCTGAATTCCTGCTTCTCCAGAAACACTGTGGGAATCTTGTGCCTTTGCATCGTGGCCTTTAGGCGTAAGAAACCCTCTCCGTTCTCTGGACCCATAACCAGTACGCGTGTGCGCCTGCGAGGAGAAGTTCATAAGACGACCATGTTAAACAGCTGTACCTTGATTTAGGTGAAAGTGCTTAGAGGCATGTATAAATTGTGCAATGTGCCGTCCGCGCCTGCTTGTGATGCAGGTGTCTTAATGTGAGGAGTTATGGCAGTATGGATGAGAGGTTGGGAACACAGGCTTTAAATCAACAATGTGTGATAGATGGTCGTGCTGTTTTCTGCGGATACTGTTTTTCAAGGCCTACTTCATCTGCCAGCCATCATGATGCATGGGCAGCATAAGTTCACAGGTCCAAGTCATTCATCAGAGATTTTTATGACTGAATCCCCCGCTGTATGTGTGTGTGTGTGTGTGTTTGATTGGGGATGCTGAAAGAAGGACTCCATGTCACATTAGTCAATGCCCTTGTGCCTAATAACAAAGAGGCGGGTCACATCATGTTGGGGCAAGATCCTTGCTGAGGTAATTTTAATACCATCTGAATCAAAACTGCATAGAACTTTCTCACAACCTTATTGTTTCTCAACTACCGAAAATTATAATCCTGTCCCGGTTAGGAACGTCCATAATTGCAGCATCCTCATTTATTTTGACCTTCGCTGAACACTGTAACTAAAGCTAAATTTGTCACTGCACTGCCTGTCAAATATTTATTATGGATTTTGACCTTTTTGGCAGCTCTCTGGGTAAAATAACAGTTGGTGGTTCAAGCTGCCGGCATCCCATCTGATGTAAAAAGAAAATTAAATCACTAAGAGTCAGAACAGCCACTGTAAGAATGTCAGGTGCGATCTTCACCATAATTAATTCAATCTCTTGATTATATTAATAATATTGTAATATTTAGAAGCGCCCTGGGCAAAGTGGTGTTTTGGACAATATCTGCTTAAATCTGCATCATTTTGCAAGGACACTGCATTGCTAATGGACAACATAAATTATGTAACTATTTAATTTAATAAGTAAAAAAATTATTCAAAACAGAAAAATACTAGGTCTATGTATAATAAAACATCTCTAAACTGTGTTCTAATTGGTCTGTTATATAATAATCTTAACTAGCAAGCAATCAATAAAGCTATAAAGGTGTGCTGAATCGACAATCCTCAGGAAAAAAAAAGACTGATGTGTATAAATGTTTCTTGAGCACAAACTCAGCATATTAGAATGATTTCTGAAAGATCATGTGACACTAAAGACTAGAGTAATGACTACTGAAAATTCAGCTTTGCCATTACAAGAATAAATTACATTTAAAAACACACACACACACACACACACAAAAAGCTATTTTATATCGCAATAATATTTCACTGTTTTTACTGTAATTATGATCAAATAAATGGGTCCATAGCGTGGATTGCCCTGATTGACATTATGCAATCAAAAAGAAAATCATTAATGCTGGTCTTAAATGATAATTGCAAGTCACTTTATTGCATTTACTCCAAAAAATGAAGATTTATTCTCCAAAACTCCACTTTGCAAATGACTTTCCACAACCACCACTTCCACACAAATGACCCTCTCGTCTAAATAAATACTAATCCTGTCCAAATCAGTAATATTTTTAATAACTGTAACTTGTTTGGAAAGCAAGTGTCATCTTAATAGTACAAAGAAGAGAACAAATCTAGCATTCTTTAAAATCTTGCACACATTTTTCACTCGCTGCCTGGCAGTCTCTGAGATGCTCAAGGGCACAGGTGGTCTCTCATCAGGACCCATCATCCGTCAGAGAGCTGAGATGGATAGTGGCGAGAGAAGAGGAAGGCGCCTGATTCTGCATCAAGGCTGAGTGGGCTTGATCCACTCGTGATCCATTACACCTCTCAGACACTGTAAAAACAAGTGCGCCCCATGGTCTGTTGATGATCTTCAGGGACTAGAATGAAAATGCTCCTTTAAAGTTATGGGTGAGGGCTATGACAGTCTGCAAGTTTCATTGGACAGTGTCTGCATGTTGCTTTGTGGAGAAAAAATTTCATCATTCTTACTTGGATGCTTACAAACACTCACCTGTACAGTTCAACACCTGCTTCTCTCTCAAGCTGAGCCCAGAGCTCATAGCTTTCGTGCATCATCTGTATGTAGACATCTTCCTCATAGGTTTTCCGTATAACCCTGGTTTGGCCATGAGAGCTCCCTCTGGAGTGGGGCAAAACAAACTGGGGAGAAAGAAGGAATTCAAAGAATACTGTCATAATAATCCCACTGGACTTGCATTGCCTTGCATTGTTTTAATAATGACAAAAAAAAAAAAAAAAAAACTACCATAACAGTCAAATCCCTATATGCAAAAATTAATGCTGTCTCTTACATTTATTTCATTCTTTAGGTGAGTATTCTGCCTTTATAAATTTACTAAGAGTTTTTATGCTGTCATTTAGAATTAAGTGATGAATCATAACAAGACTGAGCAAATGATTTAGAAATACTGCACCGACCTGCTCCAGCAGTAGAGTTTTCTGCTTGTTTTTGGCCAGCTGATAGGCAGTGCAAGACCCCTGGATCCCTGCGCCAACGACGATACAGTCGTACACTTCAGACGACATTTCCAGCTTTAATTCTCTCTCGTAAGATTTTTCTGAAACACAAACACGTCGAACTTGCATTAACCTCCTTTCAGCCTCCAAAGTTCAAAGTTCTCCGGTTTCAGTTATGTAACCATGATCAGCTGAATGTAAGACCCACATTCAGGGTTTACAGCAGCACACGGAAGTTTTACGAACACTTAATTCCTTGTGGATATCGTATATACTAGTCTAGAAAATAAGTTATTTCAGACAGCCATCAAGAACAAGATTCAATAGCCTATACACCATGACATAGCTTAATTACGTCTCTGACACGCGGTATAAAACAATCCAAAGCTTTCTGAGTAGTATGAATTTTATTTGTTTGTTGTAGTTTTAGATTGTTGCAGCCATGATTTAGTTCATAAAAACTTTTGACTTACTTTTTTAAAAATATCTTGGCTGAAAATGTGCATAATGTCAATCAGGGCAATCCACGCTATGGACTCTAGAAACCTTAATAGTGTATTTTAAAGTATATTTTAAAGAAAATCTAGTTCCTACATTATTTTTCTATACATCGACTCACAGGAGTCTCTAACCTGGAATATGCCCTTTAAAACTAGTAACTTGAAGCGGCGCTGCGCAGAATGATCACTGTATGACATCAAAGTACCGCGAGAGTGATAAGAGAGCAGACAGATCCTATGCATTCAAAATGCTCTCGCGGTACTTTGATGTCATACATTCTGCGCAGCGCTGCTTCAAGTCGAACGCGCCTATCGATTCAATGACCCATTCATAAAGAGAGTCACTTGCTTCGTTCCTAAATGAATCAGCCGTTTGAACGAATCGATTGAATGAATGATTCAGTGACAAAGACAGTGGGCGTTTCTCAAACGGAAGGCTGGATCCTACCGAGGCTGCGTCCTTCTTAGTTCAGTCCTTCAGAGTCTTGTAGGCTAGACTCCTCCTCAGCATATAAACGCTAGATTGAGACGTTCTAGTAAGTGCGCGAGGCTACGTCACATATGTTCCCACCCTTACCGTCACGGCACAAAAACACTAATAATACTTAGTTTTGGAAAAAAAACCTTTGTATTACAAATCTTTATATTATTTGGCTTTCTATTAATGCAATACAATGAAAAACCGCCATCTATGATCTCCCTGTGGCATAAATTATTGGCAGTTTAGCATTTAGTAAGTAATTTACACCAAAACAAAAGATAACATCTATCCTTTCATGTCCGAAAACATTATTTTTGTCTTAGATTTCATAATAAATTCAGACAAGCTCAGTACGGACTCGTTTTTCGTCAGTTTATTTTCATGAAATGGGTACAAAGGATTGTGGGCGATTGAAGGTTGCGGAGGATACATCCCATGCATCCTTCAAATTCAGCTGAAAGAAGGACGCGAAACGAAGGCTGTCTTCCGAGGATCCTTCCGATTGAGACGGCCTTCAGCGACGTTTGATGAGGTGGCAGCCGAGATATGCAACCTTTGTAGGATGCAGCCTTCCGTTTGAGAAACACCCAGTGACTTGATGCCACTTACTGGCGGTTTCTGTTTCATTTTTAAATTATAAATTGAGTAATTTAAATCATTGAAATTTCTATATTTAAAACATTAATCGCATAACATTGTTATTATGAGATGCATTAATGCCACCTCTGAGTCTTGTCAAACATTTCTTAAATTCTGTAAATATGACTTAATGCCACTTTTGTGCTCTTCTGTGCCGTGCAAATATGAATTGTTGATGCTGATTTCATTTGACTGGAAACTTATTCTTCCTTATTGTATCTTAATATTTTAATTTAATTTATTGTTTTAGCTTTATCTTTAGATTTATAAATCTGTTTTTTTTTTTTTTTTTTGGCAAAGCAGATGACATACATTTAAGTTAGAAAAATGGCATTACAAAGGTAAAAAAAAAAAAAAAACTTTAAGGAGTCAAATATCAATAGGAAGGTTAATTTCTGGGTCATTCCTGGGATTCGGTAATATTTCAGTCCCCCAGAGTTTCTAAAGTGGTGGTTCACCCAAACGATTTATTAGAAGCTTTTCACAAAACTTTGGGATGCCCATTATAATTAATAAAAATAATTACTGCATTTTTATATTTTTAGCATAAAATAATGTCTTATATCTATCTTAAACCAAACATTTTGTCATGTCCCTGAGTTTGTACTTAGAAAATTATTAACAAAATGTGCATAGTGTCTGTGATTTTTGGCAATAATGTAAGCATTTACTTACATTATTGCCAATAATAAAAATATTTTTCTAAAAAAAATGCTAAATATTTGATAAAAAACAGACTTTAAAGTTATGTCCCTCAGTCTGAACTCAACCCCGTCACACTAACCATTCTACACCATTCTAATAATTTAGTCTCCACTCATATGTGACTTCATTCAGGTCTCTTTAATAGTGGTGCAGAAAATGGTTAGTAGTATCAACCCGTCATATAAAATTAAGATGGAAAATTATTACTTTTACAACATTTTATTTTAATTCATAAGTATATACAATGTGTTTATTTTATTGCTGCCATATATGGTCTACTCTCCTATGCTACATGAGCAGCAGTGGCCACAACCCCGTCACACTCAACCCCATCACAAATATATGTATTTCTCATTGTTACAGGGTTGAGTTATTTGCTTCATTTATTAATAATTTTAATGAAAAAATATAAAATAGTCATGGTTTCAGTAAATATACTCCAAAACATTGACAACTCATATTTTTGTTTTAAATAGAATTTTTGACGTAATATGTCCACTTAAACGTTGACAAGCATCATACATCAGAAATTGTGCCCACATTTGCAGCAGAAAGACAATGTTGGCCATGCAGATATGTTGACCCAGAAACAAGGGGACAATATGAGTGAGAAACAAAACCAAACATTTAAATTTAAGGCAATGTATCCCTTCAAATGTGTTACAGTCTTCAACCCCATCACACCTTGTCACATTAATATTTTTAGAAAAATATAGGGAAGACAATTAAGAACAAAAGTATTTCTTGCTGATTACTATCTGACGTTAAGGGCTAAAACAATAAAATTGTGGTTTTAGTTAAAATTTTAAATTAAAAATATTTTTTACAATAATAAAGACACTGTAGACACACAATTTGTGTATTTTTAGCTTCAGTCCTATAAAAAAGTGAAAATTATGATAAATGTTATCATTAAATTGTTATCAGGGACACAAGAGCAGTAGGTAGATGTTTGTTTTATAACGATTTCTGTGTAAAATCCTTTTTAAACCAATCCCATTTTGTCCGTTATGGGGTTGAGAAAAAAAGGTGTCTAAAGCTGAAAAAAACTGAAAAAATAAAAGGTCTTTAATGCCTGAGGTGGGAAAGTATGATTTTTTTTGAGATATGTGCCTAATGATGTGGGGTATTTAGAAGTTGAATCACATGTAGTTGAAAAACCCTCAATGTTTCGGATTATTTGTTTGCTTAAAAGGGAAGTTACTCTAAATTAATACATTTTATAATATATATTGAACGGTTGTATAAAGCAATATCGCAGTCAAACACTAAGCTAATTTTTGTCTAATACAATTTAATGATGCAATACATTTCAAACATGGAGAACATAATGTCTTGTTATGGGTTACGTGCTCAAGGTAAAGTTTTTTTTGCTTGCCAGTTGTTTGTTGACAAACAAGAAACGGTTTCAATGTGCTAGTTTTGCGCAATATAGTATACTGATTGTTAGTACTATCGATAATAAATGTTCGCTTTAACGCAATCAGGTCAACAAAAGAGAGTTGAAAGACTGAAGGGACAGGTGACATGAGGTGAGTGAGATAATAGTAAATGGGTCGTTCCTGTTATGTGTATACAGTACATTTAAGTTGTTTTGCAAGTGTACTTGAGCAGATAAATATGAGAACAGGCCGAAACAAAGAGGGAGTGCTGTGTCTGGCAGGGTTGTGACTGGGTTCCTATGTGTGTGACATGGTACTGTGGAGTCAGTGGCAGGCCGAGCAGATGGATCCTGTGGATGGTCAGGTCTGGAGAGGGTCAGATGGTCCTGCCCCCCTGCCGCCGAGGCCTGTCACGGACAGATGTAGTCTGATCTTCCCCACAGAAATGCTGGTAGAGTGTTTTCTGTGTTTAGTATGCAAACAGGTTTACTGAAGGTATAGCTTATTTTAAAGAAATAGTTCACACAAAAATCAATGCACTATAAGGGTTCGAACAGCTGATAAAAACATCACAGTAATCCACAAATGACTTGGAGTCCATAATCCATAAAGACATTAACTGTAAGGCAGGTATGGCAAATGCTTTTCCCTGCTAATATGACAATGCTTGACTAATGTATATAATCAGATCTGATTTGATTTCCAAATATTAGAGATATTTATTTAGCCAACATAATTAGGATTGGCTGCCTGTAACTGGAAACTCGTGGCAGAAGGACGTGCATCTGACAGAGAGCTATTGTGTTGTCATGCCGTCTCGGCTTGATCAAGACACCCCCTCAGTCTCATTCATCTTCGGTTGATTCTGTTCACTCTCCAGCTTTTGAAGGACGGCTCCAACATCCCAATTAACCCCTCTCTTCCCCCTCAGCTTGTTAGGGTGGATTTGTGCTCCATCAGACCGGTGCTCTCACAGAGATGTATCAGCCTTCCGAGACATATCTGGAAGCTTATTGATTTTGGCATATTATTTTATGAGTGGGAGTTGGGAGGCTGTAAATGGTGAACAGGCTGTTTCATTGTTTGAGCTGCTAAGCTGCTGCATAATTACATCGGTGACCGTAAAGCCTGCTGACTGAGCTCACAGCTGGGCAAAAACACAGCTAGTGAAATAAGATGGTGCCTCATGCTCTTTATGAGCCAAGGCCTTGCTGGGACCCCAGAATCACCATCTGTAGGCAGGGAAAGTTTATTTCTTGAAAGGCCTTTTGTGGCATAGGCACGTACAGTCTCCCCATGACATGATGTATGACAGGCCTCTTAAGCATTTTAAGGGTTTACTGCCTGGCTGTACAGCAGTGTTTAAACTGCAGTGTCAGGACAATCTCATGAACATCACCATGTCTCAACATCAATAACTATTTGAGTGGAGAAAACGATGCTGCAAAGATTTTACTGCCTGTGGGATAAAAGTGCTGTCACACCACTTCTAGTGATGCGAACTCATCAGGGAATTGCTGCATTTTCTTAGCTCCGTGGAAAGGTAAAAGCAAATTCCATGCACCGGAAAACATTTGTTGGCCAAAACTAAATAGTGCTATAGGCTATTATTTGACACGTATCTGTATTTTTACATCTGTGTTATTTTTTTTCAGCAGCCTTGGTTCTGAAAGTGTTTTTCCCATAGGGATTTTTTTTAAAAAGTCTTCATTAAAGAGTTATAAACCTTGAAACAAACCAGCCAGCCAGGAGGAAACAATAGTACAAGCTTTAATTTGAAGCAAAAAAAAAAAAAGATTTTAAAATCAGGCAAAAAGACGAAGGTACAAGACTACCTACTTAACACTTTAATGAAGAAAAGGACTACAATCCCGTGAAGCATTGGTAATGACAGTAAAAAAAGAAAAACTATTGATTTAAAGATGGTAATTATATATATATATATATATATATATATATATATAACATTCCTTCATCTAGAATCACTCCAGACCCTTTAGATTCCCAGCTCCATGACGGTGGCTCTCCTCTTCAGTTCACCCCACTCATTTTCTATAGAGTACAGGTCAGAGGACTGGAATGGCCAGCAGAAGATGGGTTTTGTGCTCAGTGACCCATTTTTGTGTTGTTTTTGAGGTTTGTGTTTGGATTATTGTACGGTTGGAAGATCCAAACATGGCCCATTATAAGATTTCTAACAGAGTCAGTCACTTATTGATTTTTTTATCTGTTGTTATTTGATAGAATTAAAGATGCCATGTATCTAAACAAGATGTCCAGGACCTCCAGCAGAAATATAGGCCCACAACATTAAAGATACAGCAGTATATTTCATTGTACACATGGGGTACTTTTTATCCCTGTGTTCACCAAACCCATCTGGAGTGTTTGCTGCTAAAAAGCTCATTTTTTTAGTTTCATCTGACCATAGAAGCCAGTCCCATTTGAAGTTCCAGTCGTGTCTGATAACTGAATATGCTGGAGTTTGTTTTTGGATGAGCGAGGAGAATTTTTCTTGAAACCCTCCCAAATGACATGTGGTGATGTAGGGGCTGTTTGACAATTTTTTTTTAAAAGGTTTTCTGACCCTGAGACTCAACTATTTTCTGCAATTCTCCAGCTGTGATCCTTGAAGAGTCTTTAGCTGCTCAAACTCTCCTTCTCACTGTGCATTAGGATGATATAGACACACGTCCTCTTCCAGGCAGTTTCGTAACCTTTTATGTTGATTGGAAATTCTTAATTATTGCCCTGATGGTGGAAATGGGAATTTTCACTGCTCTAGCTCTTTTCTTAAAGCCACTTCACTAATTTGTGAAGCTCAATTATCTTTTGCTGCAAATCAGAAATATATTCTTTGGTTTTTCTTATTGTGATGGATGATTAAGGGAATTTGGGCTTTGTTTTCACTCCGATTTATATTTCTGTGAATCAGGAAGCCATGGCTGGATAATTTCATGTTCATAATCACCCTGGTGTGCTCAAAATTGTGAATATGAATGGGAATATACTTCAGAGATATTTTAAGAATTTCTAGGGGTGCCAATAATTGTGTCCAACGTGTATTAGAGAAAAACATTTATTTCATAATGATATTTCCCGCATCTTAAATTCTTATTATCCAATGAAATGTTAGATTTTTGTTAACAATTAACAATGCAGATTAATTTTCACAGCCATCTTTGATCATGTTTACCAAGGGTGCCGATACTTTTGGCCATGACTGTATATGTATATATATATATATATATATATATATATAAAGAAATGCAATTTATGTTTTATGTTAATATGCATCTAAATTATGTAACATAGTGGACGGACGCTAAAGAGCACTTTTGGCACAGTTTGCTTCTTGTAGGTCTCTGATTGGTGCAGATTACCTTGCAGAATCATGGATGATTATCACGAATCCGGTCTGTGAACTTCCATTCACCCTCCACCAGAGGTCACTCGCTCACCACATGAACTCTTACACTGCACAGATCCTTACACTTACACTGAACTTCAGTTCCCACAATCCATTGCACTCATTACACTCAGCTGCAGCCAATCACACGCTTACACCCGAGTCTGATCACACAGATCACCCCCTACTTTC
Organism: Onychostoma macrolepis; assembly: GCF_012432095.1. Classification (NCBI taxonomy): domain Eukaryota; kingdom Metazoa; phylum Chordata; class Actinopteri; order Cypriniformes; family Cyprinidae; genus Onychostoma; species Onychostoma macrolepis. The sequence goes on from NC_081169.1 coordinate 16,348,760, forward strand.
TCTCCCTCACTGCTGAGTATTGTATGCATTATCGCTGCCCTACAGAGCCTTGTTAGGTTCCCTAGTCTTGCCTGTTTCGGATTGTGTTTTCCCCTGCCTGGACTCTTGCTTACGTTGTGGATTACCTCTCTTGTCTAGCCCCTTTTGATACTGTTTGCTGTTGTATGACCCACACCTGTTTTTGATAAAGCTGTGCATTGCCCTTTATATTCTTGTCTGCCATTGATCGACCCTGCCTGTTATTACCACGCCTCTTGTCAAATAAAGCTTGCATATGGATCCGCACGTCTCACGTCTCGTCAGCCCCGTTACAGAATACTCGGCCACACAAGGATCCAGCAGCTTTCACGAACAATACTGGCCTGGTATGTACACTTCAAGACTATTATTAGCAGGGCACACGATCACTCGAGGGTTACATTGCGGAATATTTGGCTTTGGCTAATGGCTCAGAATTACCGGACGATATGTTGATAGACTTTTTCTGTGATGGCCTTAATCAGCCTTTAAAAACTAAAGTGATTCATAAGGGTCCACGTTCATCACTGAATAAGTTTGTGGATTATGTTCTGTAGACTGTTGGTTCAGTTTTCACTGTGGGTGTCGCGGAGCAACGCGACACCACACTCTCTCATTGGATAGCAGCCACACTGGAGCAGACGCACAAAGTGGCGGCGACAGCAGAACCCGTTCGCAAAATGGCGGCCACAACAACACCCCGTCTTGTCATCGCTGTCAGTCATGAGCCAAGTCAAGTCACAGTTAATGTCAAAGAGTCAAGTCAAGTCACAGTTGATGTTAAAGAGCCAAGTCAAGTCACAGTTGATGTCAGAGAGTCAAGTCAAGTCACAGTTGATCTTAAAGAACCAAGTCACAGCTGATCTTCACGAGTCAAGCCAAGTCACAGCTGATCTTCACGAGTCAAGCCAAGTCACAGCTGATCTTCACGAGTCAAGCCAAGTCACAGCTGATCTTCACGAGTCAAACGAAGTCATAGCTGATCTTCACGAGTCAAGCCAAGTCACAGCTGATCTTCACGAATCAAGCCAAGTCACAGCTGATCTTCACGTCGCAGCTGATCTTCACGAGTCAAGACAAGTCACAGCTGATCTTCATGAGCTAAGTCAAGTCACTGTTGATCGTCACGAATCAAGCCAAGTCAAAGCTGATCTTCATGAGTCAAGACAAGTCACAGCGGTCCGTCCAGAGTCACAGCACGTCACAGCTGTCCGTCCAGCGTCACAGCACGTCACAGCTGTCTGTCCAGAGTCACAGCACGTCACAGCTGTCTGTCCAGAGTCACAGCTGACCGTCCAGAGTCGGGTCACGTCTCCGCTGACCGTCCAGAGTCGGGTCACGTCTCCGCTGACCGTCCAGAGTCACGTCACGTCTCCGCTGACCTTCCAGAGTCACGTCACATCTCCGCTGACACACTCAGATCATCAAGGTCAGTCGCCCATTATCCCAGTTTGATGTCTAGTGTGAGGGATGTACCGCTGGTGTCTGCACGCACGGCTGGTATCCCTAAACCAGCTCACTGTAACCCTCCTGTTCCTATTCCCCTGTCCGACGCGCTTCCCCTGATGGGAATCACTTTATGTTGTGTTTGGGCTGCGTACACCACTGCAGAACTTTCTGAGGTGGCGGCAGCTGCTGCAGCTTCTCCAGAGGTGGTGGCACATGCTGCAGAACCTCCAGAAGCGGCGGGGCTCACCTCAGCCCCTTGTATAGTGGTGGTGCCCAGTAATGTACTCTCAACCTGTTGTGTTGTGGTCGAAGAGGCCGTTACTAAACTCTCCCTGTGTTCTGAGTTAACCGCTGTAGAACCTCCAGAGGTGGCGGCAACTGCTGCAGAACCTCCAGAGGTGTCAGCGGTATCCGTCTGCGAACTCTCGCCCTGTCCTGTCATGGCTATGGAGGCTGTCAGAAAACTCTCATCTTGTCCTGTCACGGCTATGGAGGCCGTCAATGACTCGTTCTGTCCTGTCACGGCTATGGAGGCCGTCAATGAACTCTCGTTCTGTCCTGTCACTGCTATGGAGACTAATTATGAACTTCCTGTGTTCCCTGCCTCGGTCCTTGGGTCCGTGCATGTTCTCTCTCCTTTTTATGTCTCAGTTCTCCCTAGGTCCCATGCTCTGCCGTGGGGGTCTGCTGTCTGGCTCTGGTGGTCTTCTGCTCCGCCCTGGTGGGCTCCAGCTCCGTCTGCTCCGCCCTGGTGGGCTCCTGTTCCGTCAGCTCTGCCCTGGTGATCTTCTGCTCCACCTGTCACGAATCCGGTCTATGAACTTCCATTCACCCTCCACCAGAGGTCACTCGCTCACCACATGGACTCTTACACTGCACAGATCGTTACACTTACACTGAACTTCAGTTCCCACAATCCATTCACTCATTTCACTCAGCTGCAGCCAATCACACGCTTACACCCGAGTCTGATCACACAGCTGATTCCCATTTCACCCCCTACTTAAGCCATGGACTTTCTCTCCCTCACTGCCGAGTATTGTATACATTATCGCTGCCCTACAGAGCCTTGTTAGTTTCCCTAGTCTTGCCTGTTTCGGATTGTGTTTTCCCCTGCCTGGACTCTTGCTTACGTTGTGGATTACCTCTCTTGTCTAGCCCCTTTTGATACTGTTCGCTGTTGTATGACCCACGCCCGTTTTTGATAACTCTGTGCATTGCCCTTTATTTTCTTGTCTGCTATTGATCGACCCTGCCTGTTATTACCACGTCTCTTGTCAAATAAAGCTTGCATATGGATCTGCACGTCTCACGTCTCGTCAGCCCCGTTACAATAATGTACTTTTTAACCTGCTATGAAATGATTACTTCTTAAATAATTTGAAGTAATGGGGTCTTGTGGCTTCATCAAAAGCAAAAACTATCGATTAACAACCTTGTAGCTCACAGTAGGTTTCTCGTTAAAGATTTGTGTGTTACTGTTAAAAATGAATTTCCCTATGGAGAAAATGAATTATATTTTTTACTTCCGGAATCCGACTGTTGCACTCTATAAATATAAGGCCATCGTTCCATAATTTTTAGGACATTGACTTGGCTAACATGTGGACCTATAGCTCTACGGCCTAAGCCTATTGTTGCTGTTTGAGTGTGGAGAAATAACTCAGCCTGGGTCTGCTCGTTTTTTATTCATAATTTTTATTTATTAATGTCTCTCTTTTTTTACTCCCAAAGTGTTTCAAAAACCAAGAGAAAGAAGTAGCAATCTTGCAATGGAAAGGTCATGCTTTAGAATAACAACAGGCATTGGCAAGCTGCAGCACACTGTAACTAACGTGCTGTGCTATTTACTTGGCATTTACTTGCAGGGATTTATTCCACGCCATGTTTAAATATCAAGTCTCCCTTGTTAATATTCATGGTCTTCCACACCTACAGTATGAGATGGTGCCCGGTCTTGTCTAATGAATAACTTAAGGCCTATAAATAATGCATTAGAGTGGCTGCATTACTGTGGGTGCTTCAGGTTTTCCAGGTTTTCTTTGGAGAATAAACCGAATTGAATTTGAAGTTCTTGTGTGGTAGATCGTAGTCACGAGAGGTAATGTTTCTCTGAGCTCTTGCTGCCGTTCGTAATTGGCTTCCCTGCTGTTAACGCAGAGCTAATAACTTCATTTGACTGTGTGCTATGTATGAATTGGTGTAGGATTAAACAATTTAATCTCTTCGTGGCCTCATTGGTGCCAATTTAAATGGCTGTGCTATAGCAAGAAAATGTTGTGCCGGTGATCACCCAGGGAGAACGGGATTACCTTGAATCTTACCCGAAGGATTCTCTCTCTCTCTTTTTGTATCTTTCTATTGAGACTGATATAAACAAACAGATAAATAGAGAGGTGTGTGAAAACAATAAATTAATTTAAAAAATAAAAATTATAAAATGTAATAAATTTTATTTTATGCTATTATAGTATTAGGTATTTATTTAGTATGTAGTATTTATAGTATTTATTAATATTTTGAATTGGCTTTTATTTTTGTTTTTAATGTTTGTTTAATTTTTAATAATTTTGTTGTGTGCTTTTGTCATTTTTTGGATTTTTAATACATTTACATTTTTCCAATGTTTTTTCTTGTCATTTTAGTACTTCAGCTTAAACTTATTTCAGTTACTTGCCAAGACAACATTTCTGTTTTATTTTATTTATTTTTTACTTTATTTATTGATAAATCTACCCTAAATCTATCTATATATTCCCAGCATTAAAAGAGCAGAATCCACTGTAAATATATATATATATATATTATATCGAGGAGATATATCATCTCTCTCATGTGAATAGACAACCCCCTTCTTTTCCATACATCTTCATGTATTTTTTATGTTTGGGCCTTGAGTGTAAATATGTATCCAGTTGACTCACAGTGTACTGACTGTACATTTATATGTGAGGAATGCAGTGGAGGTAACATGATCCCACATACTGCGCTGCCAAATCCTTAAATGAAATGCGTGAGTGTCTTCAATTATTCAGTTACACATAGTCTCCCCATGCACCGTTTAGAAGCATCTCAGGGGTGAAATCACCTACTGCTCACACAACTACAGCATCAGAGGATAGCAAGACTCCCAGGCACTGAGGAAAGCCCTTCTTCCTTCCAAATTTTATTATTACTTATACACAATTATAGTATTCAGTATTTATTCAGTATATAGTATTTACAGTTTTTATAATTCCTTTTAATTGGCCTTTTGTCACAGGTTGGTTGCAGGCAAGGAGTCGAGGATCTAAATGCAGCAGTCTTCATTAAACAAAGCTAAAAAGTCTGGAATGTAGGAGAACAGGAAAAAATGAAGGAGCAACGCAACCCAAAACCCAGACAGTGACAGACCAAGAACAGAACTAACAGGTGATATAAATGCACAAGACTAAATAAGAAACAAAACCAGAAACAGGAAAAAGTAACTGGTAAATATGCATATTTATGCATAGAAAAAAAAGTTAACACCCCAAATAAACACAACTCAGGAAACTTCCTTTACATTAGTTTGGCATATTGGTTTTGGCATTTCAGTTTTAAAATAGTTTGTGATACATTAGTATCTTCTACAGGTGCTGGTCATATAATTAGAATATCATCAAAAAGTTGATTTATTTCACTAATTCCATTCAAAAAGTGAAACTTGTATATTATATTCATTCATTACACACAGACTGATATATTTCAAATGTTTATTTCTTTTAATTTTGATGATTAGAGCTTACAGCTCATGAAAGTCAAAAATCAGTATCTCAAAATATTAGAATATTTACATTTGAGTTTGAATAAATGACCATCCCTACAGTATAAATTCTGGGTATTTCTTGTTCTTTGAAACCACAATAATGGGGAAGAATGCTGACTTAGCAATGATCCAGAAGACGAACACTGACACCCTCCACAAAGAGGGTAAGTCACAGAAGGTCATTACTGAAAGGTGTGGCTGTTTACAGAGTGATGTATCAAAGCATATTAAATGCAAAGTTGACTGGAAGGAAGAATTTGGGTAGGAAAAGGTGCACAAGCAACAGGGATGACCGCAAGCTTGAGAATACAGTCAAGCAAAGCCGATTCAAACACTTGGGAGAGCTTCACAAGGAGAGAACTGAAGCTGGAGTCAGTGCATCAAGAGTCACCACGCTCAGACGTCTTCAGGAAAAGGGCTACCAAGCCACTTCTGAACCAGAGACAACGTCAGAAGCATCTTAACTGGGCTGTGGAGAAAAAGAACTGGACTGTTGCTCAGTGGTCCAAAGTCCTCTTTTCAGATGAAAGTAAATTTTACATTTCATTTGGAAATCAAGGTCCCAGAGTCTGAAGGAAGAGTGGAGGCACAGAATCCATGTTGCTTGAAGTCCAGTGTGAAGTTTCCACAGTCTGTGATGATTTGGGCTGCCATGTCATCTGCTGGTGTTGGTCCACTGTGTTTTCTGAAGTCCACAGTCAACGCAGCCATCTACCAGGAAATTTTAGAGCACTTCATGCTTCCTTCTGTTGACAAGCTTTATGGAGATGCTGATTTCATTTTCCAGCAGGACTTGGCACCTGCCCGCACTGCCAAAGGTACCAAAAGCTGGTTCAATGACCATAGTGTTACTGTGCTTGATTGGCCAGCAAACTTGCCTGACCTGAACCCCATAGAGAATCTATGGGGTATTGTCAAGAGGAAGATGAGAGACACCAGACCCAACAATGCAGATGAGCTGAAGGCCACTATCAGAGCAACCTGGGCTTCCATACCACCTGAGCAGTGCCACAGACTGATCGACTCCATGCCACGCCGCATTGCTGCAGTAATTCAGGCAAAAGGAGCCCCAACTAAGTATTGAGTGCTGTGCATGCTCATACTTTTCATTTTCATACTTTTCAGTTGGCCAAGATTTCTAAAAATCCTTTCTTTGTATTGGTCTTAAGTAATATTCTAATATTTTGAGATACTGATTTTTGACTTTCATGAGCTGTAAGCTCTAATCATCAAAATTAAAAGAAATAAACATTTGAAATATATCAGTCTGTGTGTAATGAATGAATATAATATACAAGTTTCACTTTTTGAATGGAATTAGTGAAATAAATCAACTTTTTGATGATATTCTAATTATATGACCAGCACCTGTATACTACTGTTGATCAGTGAACGCTAAACCAGTCTTACTCTTTGAACAGCCAGATTTCTATTGGCGGCTTTGTCCTAGTCTCTTCAGATAATAGAGATCCGACTGACCCCAGGGGGCAGAGAGCACTTTTCGGGTACAGTCCGAAGCTCTGTCTTCTGTACAATATGACCACAACATCTGCCGAGCAGAGAAAGAGCATGTCTGGTCCCTTCACCCCGAGGCACTCCTATCTGCTCTGCTGAGCGCTGCCCTTTAACTTTTGATGTGAGGTTTATGTGTCTTGGTGCATTGCCGACTGCAGTGTAAGGAGCTTAGGGTCACTATCTACTCACAGATGTGTTGCTTGAATAAATAGGGACTCGGAGGAAAGGCAAAATATAGTCTTCTGACAGTACAGTAGAGTAGGCTGGAGTCTGATGGCTTGAGACATACAATCATGTAGTGCAGTTTATGTACTCTCTTCCACGCTCTTATTGCAGCCCCAGGGATTTTTGCCTGAATTCATTACTCTCAAATATTCACACATTGAAATTTCTATAAAAAAATTCTGATGTTGTTTTAGGCAGGTTCAGAGTGGCAAAGATCTTTTTGTGGAGATTTTGAACTGTAAGACAGATAAAGGGATTTTCTGAAGCTTGATTTGAAGTCTGTTTCTGCTTGGCGAAGCAAGTTTAGAAATTAATATATTGAATTATGGGACCTCTGTAAAACACATGTGTTAGTACTCTAAAGTTGCAGGTTCAGTGATTTTTTTTCTTTCTTTCTTTTTCTGCTCTCAATTTAATTTCCTACTCAGTGTTTTGTTGGACTTTTTTTTTTAAAGGCAGTCGGAAAACACAGAAATGCCACTTGCAACAATTTTTCTTTAGGACAGATGTCACCATGGTGCAAGGCTTTCATTTCCCCTCGAGCTAGATGCTTTATGCTTGCCCCAGCATTTACGTGTGAGACGGAGCATGCAGGTGGACTGCGTGATAGATCCCTGCCCAGTGGGGCTGAGTGGCCGCTGGGTCTGTGGGTACTTTTTAACCCGAACCAAGGCTCCACTCCAGAGATCACCTAAGCTGTGGTGACTGGTCAAGCCTCAGTCTGTACTGACATGGCCACTCTGTGACACAGCATTATAGGAAGTACCACAGAACAAAGAATGCTAGTTAAAGGTGATGACGTTTAGGTATGCTGCTAAAAACTTAGGACATATGATTGAGGCCTTGAAACCTGTTAATGTCCTAGTGTACACTACAAAAGGGGTTACTAAAAATTTTGAATGTTTTTGAAAGAAGTCTTTTGCGCTCGCCAACAGTGTTGGGGAAAGTTACTTTTAAAAGTAATGTATTACAATATTGCGTTACTCCCTAAAAAAGGAACTAATTGCGTTACTTAGTTACCTTTTATGGAAAGTAGTGTGTTACCTTACTTTTGAGTTACTTTTAAAATCTGGGCAGGGCTTGCTTGTTTGTTTTTAATATAAAAAGTTCTTCTTTTACAAATGTAAAAGCCCTTTCACACCAAAAGTGAAAAGAAGTTACCTCAGGCTGAAGGAAATATAAATTCACGTTTGTACAGTAGAGAATGCAGCTCAAACAAATTTCATGAAGAATATGATGCAGGAGAAGAAAGTTCAACATTATTCAGCAGTAACAAAATGAAACATGGGCCATCAGCAGAAAAAGAAAAGAAATAAAACAGTAAACAGTCAGGACGTAACTTAGAATGGGAGATGGATCGGTTTGGGAAAGGGAAGAGAGAAGCCATAGACGAAGTCGCACAGACCCAGGCAGGTGCTGCTCATTCAAAAGCTAAATGCAGAAAATATAAGGAGGCATATGCATTCTTGCTCTCGGCTTCACTCACCGGACGCCTCGACCGTTGCAAATCATTTTATCTTTGTGTCCGTCATAAATAGAACAAGGCATCAGTTTAATGTCAGGGATTTGTCTTGTCGTGTCGTGTCGCGGCGCGGCGCATCCAGTGTGTAGACCACATCACTTATTATAATGGGTCCTATACTGTAACTTATTTTGCTGCTCGCGTCCGGTGTAGACACGGTGTTAATTTCGTTGGTGTGGAGGAAAGGCCTCTGTCTGTGTGTCCTATGCCTTTTAGCAGAAAGCATGAAACCCACAAAAATAATTTTTTTTTATAAATAAAAAAAAATTAAATAAATAAAATAACAGAGAGAATAATAATAACAGTTATTCACTCTATGTTATTTTTCAATGTTTCAAGTGATGCAGGTGTCCCCCCCCCCCTTCCTATTTTAAATTGAAAAAAGCATTAATTTTTCATTATGTTTAGTGAAATTATTTGGTAGTTTGAGGTGGGATGGGCGCCAGATTTTTTGTATAGGTTTAAAGGGAGGTGCGACCTAAAAAGTCTGAGAACCATTGCGTTACCCCCAACTCTGCTCACCAATGCTGCAATTATTTGATCAAAAATACGATAATGTGAAATAATATTGCAATTTGAAATAACCATTTTCTATTTGAATATATTGTAAAATGTCATTAATTCCTGTGGTGGCAAAGCTGAATTTCCAGCCATTATTCCAGTCCTTCAGAAATCATTCTAACATGCTGATTTACTGCTCAAGAAACATTTATAATTATTATTAATGTTGAACACAGTTGTGCTGCTTTAATATTTTTGTGGATTTTGTGTGTGTGTGTGTGTGTGAATAGAAAGTTCAAAAGAACAGAATTTATTTAAATTATAATGATAAATGTCTTTTACTATTACTTTACTAATATTTGAACAATACTGTATGTGAAATTTGTTTAATAGCAATAATTCAGTGCATATGTCAGATGTATTTGTGATATACATATCGTACAGTGCCTTTTATAATTGTTTCAATTAAAAAAACAACACTACTTAATATTTTTAAGTCTTTTGTAAATTTATAACAAAATTAACTGGAATACATATTTAGATTGTAGCCACTGAAATTATTATTTCCATATGTTTTGCATATGAGTCATTCTATCAGCCTCAGGATCCACAAGACAATAAATGCAGTTTACAGAATGCAGATGCACTCAGGCTTGTGTGTCATAAACAATGAGAGAGGCCATTTTCTCATGGGCGTAAAGAAAGAACAAATATTCAAAGAATCACACTGTGTATTATAATGCACAAAACAAGGTCTTGAATTGCAAGGTTGTTGTTTGTATTTGGTTTTGTGGCTTTGCCAGATGGCTTGTGCGGGAAGAATTACCTCATCATGAACAAGCTTGCGATCAGCTCAGTTTGTGGTATGGGCATCATGAAGAGAAATTTCTGCCTTTTGCACGAAATAAACCGAAAGAGTTTGAAAATGCACATTTTAAATAATTGAAATAGCTCTGTCGACTTTCGACAGAAAGATCTGGTGGTCAGGCTTGATGAGAGTTGATTGCTCGGTGAACGCAGGCGTCTAAGATTGTATGGAACCATGGTGCGCTGACAGTTTGAGATCCTGTTCTCAATTATTTTGGCGAGATCAGAAACACAGATTTCATTATGGTTGAAGTAGAAAGTATATTATTGCCTTTCTCAGCCTGGCTGATAAAAGGATGATGAAGGTTTTGTTTTTGCAGCATGTCGAGACAAGCTTTGGTGAACAGGAACGAAACTAGATACACTATCTGTGTCAGAATAGCTCTCGAGTTGTTCTCTAAATAATTTGATTTGTATCTATTGTATTTTTTTTGTCTGTGATTTTTAGACATTTACAGTTCAAAAAAAGGGAATTGTCAAGCGTCTTTCATTCCTTTGGTGTTGGCTTGTCTCCTTTGCAAACAGTAGGAGGTGTTTAAGCTGTTCTCAGACCTTGCCCCTGAATGACAGGGTGATTGGCAGGCGACGAGCAGGCAGGAAATGAGGCCCACATCCTATCTGAGTTGGCTCAGCGGCGTAGAAAAGACTCTTATTAAACTCGTTTAAACCCTGAACTCTCCGATTTGTTTAGCTATAATCTCAAAAAGCAAGCAAATTCTTTTTGAAAGGAAGATATATTGTTTTGCACTAGGAAACAAGTGACCCAGCTATTAAAACTAAATTACACGCACACAAGTTACTGCACCGTCTTTAAAGCACACATGCTTTTTACAAAAACAAGTCTGAGCATAATTCCTCGAAGTAGCGTGACTGAGGTCCTGAAATACGGACGATGTCTGAACTGTTTCTTGTCATTAGCCTTTTGCAAACAGCAGGCGAAGAAAATTACTTCTGAGCAGAGAGAACTCACATCTTGCGCTTGTGCTAAATAAGTCACAGGCTGCCCACATTAGTTTGCGCGTTTGATGAGTAACTTTCCGTTCTGATATAACTCACAGTCTCTAGCATGGACATAAAACCCCATTCAACAGTTACGACTAAATATAAACCTCTGAGCTGCTTTGATGCTCCCCTGAAGCCATCCAGAACCCATAAAGCCTGACCTTCTTCTTGTCTTCCAGCTGCGTGCGTCGGCCCAGAATTGCTTCCCTTTGATGACCTTAATATTTAATTTGCATGCATTATTGTCCAAAGTGGAGATTAGTGTGGGTGTGTTTGACTTTCGAGTTAATTTAGGTAAATGCAAAATGTTGCTGTTCTTGATTTATAGCAGGAGGCATAATATTAATTAAAACGCCTAGATTTTAAATAGTTTTCATTATTTGGACGTGACTTTGATTCTTATATGCTTATACAGGTTTACTTTTTCAGCACATGCCTCAAGAACTTACCATAGCAAATCATATAAATGAAATACTACACTGATAAATGTTTTATATGAATAGAATATGAAAAAGACTTACTGCTTGATTTTATCTTGCAGTTCTGACAGAATTATTTAAATCATTTTATGTGTGCAGGGTAAAATCTTATGTTGTGGTGTGATACATAGCCTATGTTATTATGTCTTAATCTATTATTTTCCCTACCTTCAAATGTTATATAGTAGGCAAAAAATAGTACATGAAAGATTAGAATGACCAAATTTGCAATTTTTATAAAACAGTTCACGAAAAGAGTAGTGTCCGAATTCCCTTTTTTATAAAATAGTATGTGAAGAGTAGTATATCTGAATTTCCAGTTTTTATAAAACAGCATGTGAAAACAGTGGTTAGTCTGAATTCACAGTTTTCATAAATTAATGTGTAAATGTAGTGCAGATGTAGTACGTCTATATTTAAGTCATACTACACAATGTAGTAGAACATACTTTTTAAACAGTTGTGAAGTAAGTTCTTATTCAAATGCACCTTCTAAGGGTGTTTTTACACTTAGCAGGTTGGGTTCGATTAGTGTGGTTCACTTGAATGCCATCCGGATCTTGGTGCGCATCAAACAAGCAGACTGAGACCCCCTGAAAAAGTGGTTCTTCGTCTGCTTCCAAGTGAACTCTGGTGCGGTTCAACCAATATACAGTATAAAACAAAGACTAAAAACATCTAATCAACCCCAAAACAGAACGTGATGTCACAAGTTGTGACCCTAAAGAGGACAGAATGCTCAAGCATGGTTCTTTTTATCATAGGAGCTTTGTTGACCATTACATTTTGGTGCAGGTGTCGGAATTGCCAGCTCCTTACAGCAGATCTGTGTGCAGTGGAGGAATTCCTGGATCTGTTTTGACTTCTTTACACATTTTATAAGTTCTTTGTGAGATATAAGCTGGTAAAAATAACACTTTTAAACACATACAATGAGTGCATTTAGCCCAGCACACAGCATTGTTTTAGATGTTTGGTAAATTTACATTACATTTACATTTAGTCATTTAGCAGATGCTTTTATCCAAAGCGACTTACAAAAGTGAACAATGGAAGCAATCAAAACCAACAAAAGAGCAATGATATGCAAGTGCTAAAACAAGTCTCAGTTAGCTTAACGTAGTATACATAGCAAGTTTTTTTTTTAAATTCTATAATAAATAAAAAGAAAACAGATAGAATAGAAAAAGAATAGAGCAAGCTAGTGTTAGAGGCCTTTTTTTTGTTTATTGTAAAATAAATAAAGAAAACAAATAGATAGAATAAAAAAAGATTAGAAAAGCTAGTGGTAGTTGTTTATTTGGGGTTCTTTTAAAATAAGAAAACAAGCAGTTAGTAAATGAATGGAGTGCAAGTCTAAAAAGGGGCAAGTTTTTTTTATTTATTTATTTATTTTTTCATTTGCAAGATATAAGTCATAAAATCTGTCCAACCAGGTTATGGCCAGGTTTTACAGACGGGGCTTAGCTTAAACCAGGACTAGGCCTTTAGTAAATTAAGGTATTTAAGCAGCTTTTATAAAAATGCCTTAGAAGAAAACATTAAAGGTGTGCATCTTGTGACAGAACAATGGCATTGACATTTTAAGATACTGTATGTCAGAGCAAGATATTTGCAGTTGAGACAGCTCAAACATTCATTTTAGTCTGGGACTAGCCTTAAGCCTTGTCTGTGAAACCGGAGATATGATTTGTATCTTTAGGTTCAGTGTTAAAAAAGACAGCGTGAACACAAAGCCAACCAAAGGACCAAAAGAACCAAGAGAATCAAACTACAAGTGTAACCCACTGGTTTATAATATAGAGTATTTGCATGATTTTTTCTTCGATGTAACACAGAGTATATTTTGAAGTATTTTGTGCATGAAAAGTCAGTGGGGTCTATTGTTGTTCTGGACCCTGTTGAGTTTTATTTTATGACACAAACAAGTGAAACTTTTCTAAAATGCCTTCCTTTGTGGTGCACAGAACATACAGGAACGAAATAAGTGTGGTTAAATGATGCCAGAATTAAACTTTTTGGCTGAAATATCACTTTAAGCATTGACACACAGAGATGATTTAACCTCAGGATACTGGCTTGTTGGCACAGGCAACTTGAATGCTTCGATGAACCCCGGCCCAGTCTAGCTTCAGGGGAATAACCCTGTTCTTGTGAAACATCTGCATTCAAACAGACCGAATACAGTGTAGCTGGTTAAGACTGCTCCGCTTCAATCAAGAAATCAATCATTCTCTGCTTGTTAAGTTTGTCTAAATAGGTTGTAAATTCAGCATTCTTACTTTTGTAGTGTGCAATTATAATTACCAGTTTAAGGCTCGCCACTGCGCTTGGAATAGTAATTATTACACAGAGGCAGAGAACATTTCCACATAAACATGAGCAGGCTCCGAGGGAAATATGGTGGAATGAAAAGGTGATGATGGCTTCCTATAATTCCAATAATGGCCGGCAGATGAAGACTGCATTAACATTTGGTGGTTAACGTTCATAACTTTTCGACTCTGCGGCATCACTTAACATTTCTATATTATTGCCACAAAGTCCTCTGTCTCACCTCATGTATATTTCATGAGTAGTGCTCTTTTCCTTACCATTTAGTTCTTTGTGGAGTGCAAATACTGGGAACTGATGAGCAGGTCATTGTATGGGTAATTTTTAAGAGAGGCAAGTTTTGAGATTTTACTTTTTCCTTTTTTCCTATCTAGATTCCTTTAAATTATCGCTATAAATGGAGGCGGTTTGCTCTTAATTAGATGTTTTTATTCACCAGAATGACCCATTCCAGAGGGAACGAATGCAGCAAAAAAAAAAAAAAAAAACAGTGGCTCTGTTGCAAATAGCTATGATATTGCTGTAATTGGAAAGTTATTGTTTAGAGACAGCTCTAACAAGCTGTGTAACCATCAGGTAAATGCTAAAACCCGTTTTTATCCGTTTCATTTGAAAATAGTTTTTAAACATAATTTCAAGGCAAAAATATCTTTATAAATATTTCTACTTTAAATAATGAACATTTAAGATATTTCTTGGAATTACTCCTTCTGACCTGAACAAAACCTGACTGAAAAAGGTCAAAATATATGGATTTTGGGTCTTGAATATAACGTGAACATCATGTTTTTTGGTTGAATTGCACAGTTTGACCTAAACTAAACTTGCTCTTCAATAAGAAGGTTTAAGTATGTGGTATATATCGTTCAAATGTTTGAGGTCAGTTTTTATGTTTTTGAAAGATTCTTACAAAGGCTACATTTATTTGATCAAAAACACAGTAAAGACAGTAATATTGTGAAACATTTTTGCAAATAAAATCATTGTTTTCTGTTTGAATATGTAATAAAATGTAATTCATTCCTATAATGAATGCAAAGCTGAATCATCTGCAACATCTTCATTGTCAAATGATCTTTCAGAAATCATTCTCATATGAGCTATTTGGTGTGACAATTATTAATGCCAGTTGTGCTGCCTAATATTTTTCTGTTGATACATGGGGCAACTTTTTGAGCAATTTTGAGCAATGTTGCTTGGGGACTTTCCCACTGAGAATGGGTAACAAATTTCCATCTGGATACTTTAGAACGGTTGTGGGCCCTGTTTCTCACCTGGTTGCCCATTGATGGCAACATTGCTCAAAGAGTTGCCCGTGTATCATCAGCCAAAGTTGCCCCATGCATCATCAGCCTTTTTTGTGCATTCTTTGATGCATGGAGAGTTCAAAAGAACGGCATTTGTTTGAAATATGTTTTATAACATAATGAATGTTTTTTTAAATGTTTTTATTATTGTTGCTTTTGATCAATTTAGTGCATCCTTGCTGAATAAAAGTGGCCATTTCTTTTATATAGTAATATTATAAAATAAGTAAATATATATATATATATATATATATATATATATATATATATATACAGTACAGTTCTATTCAAAAGTTTAGGATCAGTAAGATTTTTTTTTTTTTTTTTACTCCAAACTTTTGAATGTTATATTTGTATTTTAAAAGTACTCTTCAATACCCTCTAATCCAGTGGTTCCCAAACTAATCTAACACACCTGATTCCACACATCAGCTTGTTAGTAGAGACTGCAAGAACTACATTGGGTGTGTCTGATTAGGGAGACAGGTTTGGGAACCACTGCTCTAATGGTTTTCTTTTCCCATGAAAATGAAGTGAATTTTAGTTTAAGTAATGATAATATTTGATTTGATTAATATTTTTAATAAAACATTATAAAAATAAAACATTTGACAACTTCTTTCACCATATTTCAGCCTCTTAATTTCATTTTTATAATCTCTAGACAGTTACACACATGCATTTGTTACACTATGCTTATACGCTTTGTTTTTTTTTTAATCTATTTTTGACTAGTCCAGTAGATTTGCACACTAGAGTGACCGGTTTAATCCGAACACTTTGGTCTTATAGAGCACGGTCGACCACTTCCTCCTTTCCCTTCAGTCAGCAATTGAAATGAAACACAAATGGTAAAACTCGAGCCATTTAATCGAGGGCACTATTAGATTATGTACGGTACAAACTTTGCGCGAAGCCTGAAGTTGTTCCAGTTGCTGACGCTAGGAGCTGTCCGCGGTACTGAAACAGCTCGACTCAGTCTGAGAGGTGCTGACAGAAACTGAACATTCTCTGGCTCTCCTCCGTTCACAATTACAAATCTGATCAGAGCTCCCCGTCTCGCGCAGCGACCTCGTTCCTCGCGGCGCGGAACGTTTGCGTCCTGCTCCTCTTTAATTATTCGGAAAGTGTTATAATACAAGGACATATTCTGTGATAGGAGTCCACTGCCGCGAGCATGAACTCGACAAGAAATTACAAACCAAACATGGTCATTCTGATTCTGGCCGTATTTGCTGGCGTGTGGATGGCACGAGGGCAAGGTAAGAATTTATATTTGTAATTCTAAACATTTGATACTTGTTCTGGTGTCCACGCGATTAGCGGAAGAGGGTACGCGCAGCTCCACAGACCCCGACGGGTAGACCCATTTCTCACTGTATTGTACATTTGTTGGCGGAGAAAAAACTCCAGCAGATTTGTGCCGAGGAGGTTTATTTAAGCCGTTCCTCTAATACTTTGGTTGCACGCGAGCAGAAATGTGTTCTCTCATCACGCCTTTCACAACAGATGCACTCGTAAGTCACAAAGTCATCGGCGTAATTGTGATAAAGCACGCACAGAATGGACAGCACCGCGCCTGACAGTATATTTTCTATTTGCTCCGCGCTCTTTCGTGTTTATTTATAGCATTGTATTATTTTTATATTCGAGCCAGAGATCTATGTTTCAGTCTCTCGTTTTCATTTCCCATTTTTCTTGTGTAATGGCTGTAAGTTCTCATTCAGTTTTATGTGATGTAAAGTTAGTACACAAGCCAGATCTTTGGTTATAGATTTATCTGATCAGTATACTAAAAGTGATCGTGTATAACAAGCGAAAAAGTTTGAGGTTCAACAGGTTTTTAATTTGGGGATCACAGTGTGGTGAGACTAAAGCGACATTATTTATTTACTGATTTAGAAGTGAGATATACTTTCAGTGATCTGCACCTTCACAAGTCATTGTAAGGAAACTTATTTAAATCTCTTAGACTATTTAATTTTTTTGTCACAGAAAGAAAGCAATATAATCACAAAAGTGTTTAACTAAAGCACAATGTTTGGAATATTAGAATTATGTAGATGTTAGGTATTTTCTAATATAAACTGTAGGCCTGTTTCATCCAGATTTTCTTTACACCACACTGTTGACAGAATAAGTGAGTGACATCTTCTGATGTACAGTTTTCATGTTTCATATCTAATATTTGCCACTTAACACAGGGGACTATAACATTCTTGTCAGTAATATTTGATGTTGATACTTTACATTAGTTTCTCGGGATTTGCATGGGTTTGGGGGATTGTATCAGTAAAGAGCTTTACAAAGTTCATGTTCATCTTTAAAACATTGATAAAAAATCATACAATACATGTAAAATATAACACTGAATGCTATCCATGCATTTTGCCCCCTGAAACCTGCTACAGTCATTTTCCAGGCACAGAGTAGTCCATGTTACACTTCATTTTCACTCTAGAAAGCTGTTGTACACCACTACCTCAGAGCTCTGTGTTGTTTTTAGCTTTTGTCTGACAATTCCCCTCACTCTTTTTTTTTTTTGTCTTACTGTAAAAGCTCGGCGAGCAATACAAGGGATAATCCTGTGTTATTTGTCAAGAGCTGCTCCATGCAGTATACTTCTGAGAGATGCGCAGCACTCAATTTTCTGCATAAATGTTCTATTCGGTTTCATTTTCCTTAAAAGTAAGAATGAGCTGGAATTTGATTGCATGTCGGGCAAATTATATTTTTTAATCTATACATAATTTCCGTCTTGTCATTCTTCCAATTCAAGAATACCTTTGCACTTTTACTCACCTGTCACTCGCTTTTGCGGAGACACTTGCGAAGCAATCATCTCACAAGCCCCTCATCATTCAGGAAGAATCTTTCATTTGCAAATGTGATGTTTCATAGTTTTAGGTGGCAGAATTTAAATTGCACTTCATATTTGAGACAGACCGTTTCTAGCCTGAGTCTGTTGTCTCAGACTCATCTTTTCTGTCTGTACTAATTACATTTCGCACTGTATTGATTACATATTGGTGATTGGAACATTGACCTTTTAGCTTTGAGAGGTGTATGAGTCAGTGTGTTCCGATCAGTCACCTTCAGGACGGGAAATGAGCTAAATGGCTCTTACCTTGAAAAGCACTCTGACTAATGCACAGCTCCATCATTCCACATTGAGCACAGACAGCAGGCTAAAAGCAGGGCCCACCACTCACAAATGGATGATGGGCTATACAAGAAACACAGGAAGGTCAGTGGGTCAATTTGCTTGGGTCTGCACTGTCCTGCTGTGATAGACGCAGATGTAAATACACATTTAGTGCATGCACACCAGGAAACGCACAAAGGAAAAGACGAATGTTAATGTTTAAAAAATATGTGACTCATGTTACAGATGTTTTGAACAAGGCAACAGTGCATTAGCAAGTATGAATGTTTTTAAATGAGGTTCACTGGCATACAGGACAGCCCCACAGCTCCCTCATGGCATTGTGAGCAAATGATATATGGTTAAATTTGTAATCTGCAGCAGTGTCTACTACATACAGTAGCTGCATATAAGCATGTATTTATATATGGTTCCTAAGTGTACATGAAATCAGTGAATGTTGATTTGCATGAACAAACCGACAGAAATCAAGTATGCTGATTGTCATGACAGAGCAGCTGGTGTAAAGATGTTGTAGGAACCTTTACCAGCTGCTTCCCTGTAATGCAACGTTAAGATTTTAATGGAGCTCCATTCTAGAATCTTTGCTGTGGAATCACTTCTCTCATTTACAGCAGATTTACACTTTGACAGAAGTCTATTAATCAAAATATTTGAACACGGCAATGAAAATGCATAATAAAGATAAAAGAAATAGGGATGCGTGATGTATCTGTACCATAGTTTTGAGTAAAATATGCTGGTTAAAATTACTTAGTCTTTGCAATTTTTGTTCTACAAAAAAAAAAAAAAAAGCCTCTGACCTTTTGAAGTTGCAAAACAGTTGCTATATAAGGACTACAATGGTTTCCTAATTGTAAAGCTTTCATCCCTGTGCAGCTGTATTTCATATTCATATTGCTTGCTATTAATGATTGCTATTAGATATTTGTTTTAAATATATGTAATACTAAAAGTTTTATAACAATGCTAAATGTAACCTTTAGCAAATCTCAAAAATGATTTTTTTATTGTTGTAAATACTGTGCATTATAATGTGGTGATGCCTAAATTCACTTTTCAGATTTATTAATTTTTTTATTTATTCATTTTTTTCCTAAATTAAGATCATTCACTTTACATTTTTATTTAGACAAAATATGATAGAATTGTATTATCAGTCATTTCTTGGTTAATGACCATAACATAAAAATCAACAAGAACTGTATTAGGGAATTGGTGCAAAAAATACTATTAAGGCTAAATTGCCTAAAATAACATTAATGTCTGACTATTCTAATTATTGCAAAAAAATATTGCTAAAAGCTATGCATTCATGACATCAGTTTGGAAACCAAAAAGCTTATTTACTATTGGTTTCCTCTGACGTGTCTTTTGAGTATTGCGATGAGAATGGCAGTTTACGGTTTTGAGAAAAATATGCTCGGAAATGTTCACGTTTTGTTGTATAAAATCAACTCATACCTCTTACATGAATTTTAAAGTTGCTAGCATGTTTCTATACACTGGAAAGAGTATATACTGAACATACCATAACGTAACAAACTGAATTAAACATAAAATTTTGAAAAGTTTTAAAGATTGAAGTAATATTTTCTTTTGTAAAACGTATACCTGTTTTATTTACAACTTCGAAAAATCTTTTTACAGTCTTCAAGTCCCACAACGGTTGTCTAATTCATCAAGCATGTAAACTCAAATCCTTGTAGTAGCTGTAGTCCATATTTAGCCATTTGCTAGCAAACGCAGCGGCATTAAAATACACATTTGAGGTATGACTGTAGTGCTGAATGGTCTCAGCAGTACGAGTAACATAGTACAGCCGTCTGAGCCGCTGTCTGTGCTCTGGCACTGTGTAAGATCAGACATCCCAGGTCTCCACTGAGAGAATAAGAGTGTCAGTGACGGGTCGAATTAAACACCCAGCCGAGATCAGCCCTCGAGGAGGGTGAGTGCCACAGCCTGACTCCATTACCTGAAGCACCAGGGGGAGGATTCGGCCACACTTCCTCCCAACGCAGCTCATCCTGCTCCAATAAGCCATTAGGCTCGCACCCTGTCTTTTAAGATCAAGCAATATCACTCAATCAGCAATTTATCAGTGCCCTTGTGTCGGCCCAGGCAGTGCTGGAGAAGAAGGATGGAAGGGGGAGTGATTGTCAGCTTGACCTCTTGACCCCCCCACACACATTCGCTCAGCTGCGGTTCAGCTGGAGCTATGAGGTTGAGCGTCTGCTCTCCTAGTCTTTATTACGACCCTGATAAATGAGTCGGCCGACAGGCTGGATGGCCTCCCACGGCCACACTGGCAGACCTGCCACTTCTGTAATGCTGACGAATGGTCAGCTGGGACGGCGCTCAGCAGACAGTACTGCTGGGAGAAATCTGGACACTGCCAGGGTGCCCCACCTCCTGCCGCTAGCACAACTGGCACATATGCACCACGGGCGTTTCCTCTTAGGAGGTAAGGGGAGGCATTGCCTCCTTGAAAATTGGATGAGAAAACATTCGTAGTACAGAAATAAAATAATTACAAAAATATAGCATAAAAACGTGTAAATCTCTCGTTTTATAGCATTTGTAACGTAAAAACAAAAACACTGTGGGTTTGGTGGGGGGAAATTGAAAATGAATAGGAAAACATCTCTCAAGAGCAGGCAGTGCCTCCTTTGTGCTATGACTGGCTTATTAGGCAGTTAATAAAACCTGTCTCTTGTTTTGTGCGTGTTGCTCTTCTGCACATCAGTCTGAATGAATAAATATAATGTGAAAGCTAATTAAAAGGAAAGTAAACAACTCACCCAAATAGATATCATGTAAAAAGAGTTGAAAACACAATTTGTAAGGGTTTTTTAGTGAGCAGTCAGCTTCTTAGTGGTTCATCTCCGTGTCTGTGACCATCATGACTCTTTTCACCTATACAAAAATAGGTTGGCTATTAAAACATCAGTTCACAAATAAAATAAAGATGAAATTCAAATTTTTTTTACTGTTTTTAATTATTATTTTGGAATACATGTATAATGCTTAATACTAACTTGATAAGATATATATATATATATATATATATATATATATATATATACTTTAAAAAAAATACAAAAAGAATTAAAATACATTAAAATAAAAAAATGGAAAGTGCAAGTAATGTTTATTTAACCTGGAAAATGTCAACATTAAAGGGATAGTTCACCCCAAAATGAACATTTTGCCATCATTTACTCACTCTTGTGTTGTTCCAAACCTGTATGAATTTCTTTCTTCTGTTAAAACTCAATGAAGATGATATTTTGAAAAATGTTGGTACCCAAACTGTTGCTGGTAGCCATTGACTTCCATAATATGGGAAAAAAAAATTCCTATGTAAGTCAAAGGCTGTTTGGTTACCAACATTCTTCAGAATATCTTCTTTTGTGTTCATCAACTTGAGGGTGAGTAAATGATGACAGAATTTGTATTATTGGGTCAGTTATCCCTTGAAGTGTAACTGGAACCTTAGTTTACATTGGATTAAAAAAACAGTGAGGACTTTGCCTCAGAACACCACAGATACACACACAGTTCTTTCTGTGTTGCGTGACCTGCTCTTACCATCATACAGTAACTAACCCACTTAAATAGCATTTGAAGTTCGTCTGAACATCTGTGCAGCCTGGATGATCAATGACTTTGTCAGGCTTCCAGAGGCCAGATGGTAAAGATGGAAAAGTAGGGAGTTCAGATGTAGAGATGGGATTGAAATAACGCGATTGCCTTACTGAACTCGTAATGTAATGGATCCGGTCTATATATGGAAGAGAAGGAGGCATAATGTAGCCCCGGAGTCTGACAGGCTTGAGTCTAATTATAAAACTCGTATTTTTGCAGTCTAGTCTTTATGTTTGCTCTTGACCTGAATATGCCATAGTCTATATCCTTTCCTAATGATTCCCGAGCTGTTTTGTAGCACAACATTGCACTCGCACACACATCGCACTCATGTGACTTGAAAATGTTGTTGCCCATTTTTGCTGTTTTCTCCATTAGCCCTGATAAAAATGGAAGACCTTGCCGTGGCGCTCTCATCCTTTAACCCACACTGTATATATGTTAGTCTTTATGGCCTGTTTTAATCACTGGCCATGGCAGGAGCGTGGGGTGTAATGGTGCTTTATGTGCTTGTCCTGCCCCTTCCATAATTCAGCCAGCCCTGCTTTTTACATCACATTCTACGACATTCTAGGAAGCGCATTATGGTTTACAATTAAATTCAGTCTTGTCCTTCTCCAGAAAATGAATGGGCGGAAATTGCCGATGAGAGCATGTTTTATAGATTAAACCTCTTATTAAATAAATCCAGAGTCTTATTTGTATCTGATTGAATTCACGGACGTCCTCCCCCAGCTTTCATCATACACGGACATGGTGATATGTCAAGGGTGGCGAGATTATGTTTATATAGATTAACCGCAGATGGTATGTATTATGAAACAGATGAGGACAGATGTAAAAAGATATAATCAGATAGATTAAATTTAAATAGAGTATCTAGTGTTATATTAGATATCATGTTAGGTACAATGTCAGATGTGTTTATGCAAAAAGGTCTGTAAAACAGGGCTCCAGACTGTGACTAAAATGCCCTTTCATCGAGATATTATCTTGCGCGTGAACTGGAATGTCCAGTTCATAAACAAATGACTCTTATGAACCAGTTCTTTTTAGTGAGTCAGTAAAAACATTTAAAGCTGCAGTCCGTAAGTTTTGCCTCCTTGTCACCATCTCTGTTTGAAAACCTGGAACTGCAGCTGGGTGCGGAATTATCTTCCTTGTGTGGGGTTGTGCTGTGGCACGGCTCCAGCGCGGATGAATCTAATGCTTTGAGGAGTATGTGTGTCAGTCTGTCAATCACCGCACCGGTGTGGATACTGTACTTAGGAATCACAGATTCTAGCCTATGTCTTGGAATATATGGCTCAAATAAGAATTTTCATCATATATTGCCATCTGAACAAGTACGTAACAAGTCTGCCATGTTTGTTCTGACCAAATGAGGAAAAAAGAATTACAATAAATAGCGCTACCAATGGTGATTTAATCTAAAGATTGGTTAGCTCATATCACATCTAACCGTGCAAATTATTATTATTGCTATACTTTATTCTCAAATGATTAATGTTAACAACATAAGCATTGTGTGACAATGAGTATAGAGTGTATTAGCGTGTAGATTTCAATTTCTGTACAGTCTAATCTCTAATTGTCATACCATTCGAATTTCATATTAAGAAATTAATTCTTTTAAAGCAAAAAACAAACTATGCTCCCTTCAAACTGGTTGTCTTTAAAATACAAATCTTGTGTAATTATTTTTTAATGAGTCAGACAAAAATTTTAATGTAACAGCCTTTTGTTAGCAGTTCGAATCAGATTAATTTACTGACTCGTTAGCAGTTGTTAACAACTGACTCTTTCACTGAACCTAGAGTCTTTTTTTTTTTTTTTGGTTATGTCTGAAATGAACCATTTCTGTGATGTATAATGTAGAATTTTGAGACTTATATTAATCTGTTTCCTGATTGCTTGTTAATATGATATTGTATAAGTAAAAATAAATAATACACCAGAGTTTTGTTGCATAAATTACTAATAGTGATGGTAATATTTTTTATATATCCCAGTAAAATATATGAGGTTATTAAGGTCCAATTGTTTTTTTTTTTCTAAAACAGGCAGTGAAAAAACATTTTTATTGAGTGATTCTGTAACATGGCTCCTAAATATTTACCTTAAGGAGCCAATGGCTCCATAGTCATTTTGTTTTCAGTCTAGACCCCTATAAAATATATATTGTGAACACGTACAGAGACTTCAGTTTGTGTAATATTTGGTATTTCCTCTATATTTGAAAAGTGACCTTTGAGTGTGTTTGGGCTTTAGACGTAAAATATGTCTTTACCGCCATTCCAAAACCCTGCTGAAGGGCCCCTAAATGTTTTGAGCCGCTGACAAACGACAAACTCCCTCTATCCCTCCCCCCATCACCCCCACCTCTGCCTGTCTCTTCTGCCGAGGAAAAGCAATTTGCTCTTGGTGATCCGATGCAATCAGTTGTGCTTCATGGCTTTCGAAAAAAGTCTGAAAAAAAGAGAAAATAAACAGAAGGGAAAAAAAAAAAAACTTGCGAGAGAGGGACATCACTATTAATTAAACCGCACGCTCCCGAGTTCTGATGATCATGTGCAGGAACTGCAAATATTCAACACCTGTTTTTTGATTACCAGTGATTAACCTATTGCAGTGTGCCTCAGACTCTCATCAAGAGGCATTCAGTGCATGAAGACCCTCCTTAAACCCTCCTTTTCGCAGCGCTTGCGTGAAAATGAGTGTTATTGTGCCTGTGCGTCTGCCCCTCCTTTAGGACAGAAGTTGTGAATCAGGCTTTGACAGTTTCCAGGTGCCGAGGCGATGGTAAAGCTTTATCACGTTCTCTCTTTTTTGCTTTCCCTCTGCCATAACAGTCTCTGAGGCACGCCTGACGCTTCCACAGCCTTATGAAGTGTGTATCCCAATCTCTTTATCCCCAGCGCCGCTTCTCTCAGGTTGTGTTCGTTCGCTTCAGAAGCCCTTTTGCGTTTTGCCATGTGTATATATGCTTTTTCCCCTTTCACGCCTGCTCCTCATCTCGCTCAAGAGCTTGTCTGATGCGTTAAACATCTGCGGCACTCAAAAGCACCTGCATGCCCGCTCAGCCTCTGTATTCTGACAAGCCTCCACTTCATTTGAACTCCACTTCCACTGTTTTTTATTTTTATTTAACTGTATATTATTAAACCGACAGCTCACGTCGTCATATGATTATGCCTCTCCAGCGGGGCAGGTTATGAATGGCCACCTCCCCATCTGCGGCAGTCTTGATAGCAGGCAGAACGCCATCTCTGTGTCAATACCGCTTTTCAGAGCCAGTCCCTGCTGTCCTTTCATTTAGATTTCTTCGCTTGTCCACCAAGATGCACAGCTGGGGTTCAACCATTGCCGCTGGTGAAGCCTGTAAGTGGGCTGTGGGACATTAGTGGTATGCTATTAATGTGTAACTCCACAATAAAGGCTTTCAACCCACTTGAGGGGGGGAAGAAAAGCTTGTGGATATTCATTACAAATCAATAAGCCAATCTCCCACGCCATCGGCTGGTGTCCACCGCTCTATTTTTCTGCCCATTTCTGCTTGGCTTATGCTTGTGATGTATTGCGCTCATAAATTTTGTGGTTCTTTACTGCTTGGTTTTATGTTAGCAGTATTGACGGATGGACTGATTCGGATCTGTGAGACACAGATTGACCCAAACCTTTGCTTCACCTCTCCTTGCCTCCTTGCCTCCCCTTGTGAAAAATAAGTACACTTTACTTATAAAAAATGTACTTATTATGGAAATAATATATTTTGAAAGAATATAATATGAAGGGATAGTTCACCCAAAAAGTTGTCCCAAACCTGTATGTGTGGAGGTCAATGGTTACCAGCAATTGTTTGGTTACCAACATTCTCCAAAATATCTTCTTTTGTATTAAACGGAAGAAAGAAAAAAATGTAATGTGTTTTGACACTTAATTGCATGTTATTTTCAATGAAACGAAAATGTACTGTAGTTTATATATTAAAGATAGCAGATTAATTAGGACGCCGCCAGTACTTTAGATATAATTTCATAATTCTATTGTCTTGAAAATATGGTTAAATTGTACAGTTGAATGTACTGACAAGAATTCAAGGTAAACTAAAATCTACTTTAATCTAATTTCTATTGAAAGTTTTTGTCATGTATTTAAATATATATATATATGTATTAGAAATTGCACATTTGTAATGATGCAGTTTCTATTTATTACATCTAATGTATTTAATAATACACTGCAGTGAAAATTATAATCAAGTATTTTAAATGTGCTTTAGTAGTCAACACATTAAAGTGTACTACTTTAAAGCCTGACAAAAGATTATTAAAACAATTTAAAATGTACTGTACATAAGTAAAACTTTGAATTTTACATTATTACAAAGTGTACTTCTATAAACGTGCAATTGTGTGTTAAGTTACTAAGTAGACTTAAATGGCCTTAAATTTCATTAATACTTAGTTAGATTTGAAGTCCACTACAAGTAGACATGCAATACAATTAAGAACACTTCTTTTTCACAAGGATCATCACTGTAATTATCTCAGAATGAGTTCATCCATCCAGCCAGTGTCTGAGTTGAAAAAATAAAGCAGAAACCAGGTGTAACATGCGTGCAGATGGCGTCAGTTGGCATGTCATCCTCTCTGCCGCACGTATATATCTCCCAGGCCCTGTCTCCGTATCGATCCATTAGTCAGAGGAGAGCAAACGGCGGATCAGCCGCTTCTCGTCCCTCATGGATTGGCAGACTTGTGTACGCCTGGTTAATTGGGCCTGGCGTCTCTGGCGCATGCAGAACCACGGGCTCTCCGCCACAATTAAGTCTCCGACAACCTTCCCGTCCCTTCCCTGCGTTTGAAGTGCCAGCTCCCATCTTGGAGCTACTTCATCTAGAGCTTTCCCCAGCAGGGTGCAGCAGTTAGGGAGACGGCAGGTAATCACCAGAGGAACATTTGGAGTGGAGCAGGAGTGCATCCTTGGTTTCTCCACATCAAAGCATTGAGCAGAACGTGTCTTACCTTACAGCATATTTATGTGGACACTGTTGTTGGCAATTGATTGTGATTGTGTGTAGATTTGCTAAATTAAATCATGACTTAGGACAGGGA
Source organism: Onychostoma macrolepis (assembly GCF_012432095.1). Taxonomy (NCBI): domain Eukaryota; kingdom Metazoa; phylum Chordata; class Actinopteri; order Cypriniformes; family Cyprinidae; genus Onychostoma; species Onychostoma macrolepis. The sequence goes on from NC_081169.1 coordinate 16,375,697, forward strand.
ATATCAAACTTTTCGATGCCAAGAATCTCCTTCCTGAAATATTGTATGTAGAGTATATAATTCAAACTAATGTGTTTATTTTTTAAAAGATGCCTCTCATACTTGCCACGGATGCATTTACTGTATCAAAAATACAGTATTTATAAATGTAAATAATAACAGTAATGTTTTAAAATATTATTAGAATTTTTATGTTTTTTATGCTTTAAAATGTAATTTATTTCTGTGATGGCAAAGCCAAATTTTCAGCAGTCATTAATCCAGTCTTCAGTGTTACGTGACCTTTCAGAAATTATTCTATTATGCTGATTTGCTGCTCAAGAAACATTTCTCATTATTTTTCAATGTTGAAAAAACTATAAAAATATTTCTGTAAAAAAGAAGAAAAGAGTAAATGATGGGAGATTTTTCATTTTGGATGAACTGTGACTTTAAATGTTAACTTTTGCATCCCTAAAAATCATTTTGTATGTTTTAAAAAAAAAATTATTTTTTTTTTTTTTTTGGGAGTTATTGCCAAAGCCAGTTTTTCTGTGAGTGGTAATAGCACCATGAAAATAGCACTGTTTTCTGAGGGCATCCATTGTCAGCCAAACTTGCGTAGAAAGGTGTGTTAGTGCTGAAAAGAATAACAAAAATGCAATTTAAATGCATAAAAGCATTACTTCAGTGCATTTTGTCCCTGGTTAGGCTGGATTGTGGGTGTTTTGTAAATAAAACCCAAGTTTTTTGTTGTGAATTATCACACATAAAACTGTTTAGTAAATCCTCCCCAATATACATCTGTAAATACATAAGTTGCCACTCAGTGGGATTTCAAACTGTTGGATCATCTATGCGGCACAAATGATATGTCATTAGTTGCGTCTTTCTTCAGAGAGGAAGAGGGAAAGGGAGGGATTTGATCTAAGCTAGCATGGGTGACGGCAGACCTCAAAGTAATTTCCCTCCCATCACATTTAGCATTTACCATAAAGTCCCTCATTCCCCATAAAGGACTGATTGATGGCTTGCCAGGGATTGTGCCTAGCATGCACCCCCAGTGCTTAAGGATATTCAAATCGCTTTGTGCCCTTGCTCTCGCAGGCCTCGCACTAGCAGGATGATTTAAAGGTGGTAACAAGATGTGCTCCGGGGCGCAAAATATTGAACACCATCAACGATGCAGCGACTGAACAAAATGCCTGTCAGTTAAAACAAGTTATTAGATCACAGGCGAAACTGCTCTTCTCTTGCATATAAATCCTGCCCTCTGCTCCCAAATCTATCACGCAGATGAAGCAAATCCCCCGATGCACTACTTTTCTCTGCATTAATGTGTATTTACTTGTGAGATAGAAAACATATTGCCTGCTAGCACAATGCAGAAATGATTCATCCCTTTAAACTCTTTTAAAACCCACCCGACAGGACATAATACCTTGCAGGGTCTATTTTCGTTCCTCTATAGTCCTTTTCTGTAGACTAACATAATGAGCATCCTGCTGTAAATTGTGAAGAGAGCTCGGCCCACGGAGCTCCAGCTAATGAACTTTAGTGTATGTGCCGAGCCGATGTCAGGCCCTTAAGAGTCCTAGACATGCCATAATAAAGATGAATCATGCAAATCCAGGGTGTTTGCACAGGACGCCGTCGCTGTGAATCACTCCTCTCATTATTTACCTTTACTAAGTTGTCGGGAACTATGCCACGTCGCACTGAAAGCTAAATAGATGGATTTGGAGTGTTCGAAGACGCCAAAGTAAGACAAATGTCCTGACATGCTGTTTTAACACATATTTTTTGCGCATATGCACATAGTTTTAATGGTGTTTGTGAGAACCGAAAAGCAAAATGTCAAAGAATGGACTGGACTGATGCCTCAAATGGCTTTAATCTGACAGTTCTTCAGTAATTGTTCTCCCACTGTGTTACTGTTAGCAGGAAACACTGTAGCACGGAAGCACTAACACTAACAGCCTTGGTTTGCACTGTTCTGGCTGCCAGTTATGATTCTAATGATTACAGCTGAACACGTCTTTTGTTTGCAAGTGTTAGATTTTTTTGGAGGCAATACGGCATACTGGGAATAGCAAGGTTTTTATGTTATGGAGGAGATGGCAGGAAATGGGTGATGGGTGAATGGCGTTATTTGCCCCTTACCGGGGCCATATTAACTCGGCAGGCAGTGCAGTCTGTGAAGGAGCAGATGCGAGACTGGAATAGAGCAAATGCTCTGAACTATACAGCCAGCTGCAGCACGGCGAGCCCTGATTGGAGCCCTTTCTGCTTTAGAGCACTTATTCATTGATTGATTGATGCATTCAAACTCAGCCGTTCATTATGGGCACTTTTTCCGCTTCCCCTGTGACTGATGTTCAAGAGGGACGTGCAGTTCCTGAAGTCGATCATTGAAATTTCTGGCAGTAAGAAGGGGACAGATATCGGACGTAGTCAGTGTGGGCAATCGTTTGCTGATTAAATGTTTGCTAATTAGCTTATCAGTGGTTTTGATGCATCCATTACGTGCCTGATCTATACAGAAAATAAATATCTTCTCAAATAGACAATGTGTATGCATTTTTAATGGTGATGTTTTAATTGGGCACGTTTTATTTGAATTTGAATGCTTTTCCCAATGGCAGCTACTTGCGTAACTGCAAGTAAGCCATTTGTAGGTTGTTTTTTCCCCTAAAAGCGCTATCTTTGTTTAAGCATCCCGACAGTAACATTAGTTCAATTAATGCTGTGAGTTTGGGACGAGACTAGGCTATATGTTTGTTGAAGCAATGGAAGACATTTTTGCATGTTCAGTGTTTAGCAAATCTCAAAATGAGTATCCATTTTTTATGCTGTACATTAGAATGCTGAGATAAATTCAAATTTAAAACTATTCATTTATTTCAGTATTTATTTATTTATTTTCTTTTTATATGTTCAGACAACATATTATTCAAAAAATGTTATTATTTGGTCACACTTTAAGGTCCAATTCTGACTATTAACAAAACATGAACTATGACTTTTGCCTCGATGAACTCCTAATTTGCTGCTTATTAATAGTTAGTAAGGTAGTTGTTAAGTTTAGGTATTGGGTAGGATTAGGGATGTAGAATATGGACATGTGCCTTATAAGTACTAATAAACAGTTGTTATGTTATTAATAGGCATGCTAATAAGCAACTAGTTAATAGTGAGAATTGGTCCCTATACTAAAGTGTTACCTATTTTCCTTTTACTTATTTTCAGCCATAACATGAGCAATTATCACCTGCAGTGTATCTGTTAGAATTTTAATAACAATGCATCCCTTCCGAAGAGACCAAAATAGAGAAAATTTGGTCAAATGGCCATTTTAATGCTTTATAAAACACACTTAAAAAAAAAAAAAAATTCAGGAAAAGCAAGGCGACCTCTGGTTTTGGGAGAAAAAACAAAAGGACTGATTCTTTTGTTCTGTCCTGACAGATCTGGAGCGCAGGGAACACATCACAGCTCCTATAGGCTTTTAATGATGGTCACATTGATTACCTTTGTCGTCCTGTGCTGTTCATTTCTTATTGTGTTAGTGGCCAGCAGCTCTGGGTTTTGATCTCCCATGTAATGACTTACAGTTTGAAGGCTTGCCAGCCGCTATTCATGAGCAGTGAGCCGCTCCAATCAATGTTTTCACACCGCTGTTCGAAACCCAGCATTATGAAGACATTTTTGTTGTTCAGAAACTGTAAAATGCCATTTGGTACAGCGGCATGATGAAGTGGCATTGACAGTAATGACTACATTAATATTAATCCTGGTGTTTGCCATTTATTTGTCATTTTTTGGCTTGGCAAAAGTGTAATTAATGACCCGCTGAGGAACAGCAGGCTGCGGTTGGTATTTCCTGTGGGTGTAGTTGCCCTTCTGTGGGAGCCAGTCTTATTCCACAGAAATCAGCTGTTTAGCCTTTGGGAAGTTCAGTGTAGACGTGGCCCTATAGATGCAGCATATTGATGAAGCCGACAACGGCTTTGGGTTGTGAAAGTGCAGTGCGGCTGATCAGATTATACCGTACCAGGAAGGTTTTGAAAAAAGAATCAATATCCAGAATCCAGATAATCCAGTCAAAGTTGTATGAATTGTTTGGTTTCTAAATAAGCAAGGCCTTGATGGATTTAAGGGAGCAAAAAAGTTGAATCGAGGGGTTAGCACCCAGTTGCACTTTGTTTTGTGTTTGCTGATGCAATAATATTGAACAGTGTGCAATGAATCAGGATGACAGCAATCAGAGTGAACCGCTTAGTTCTGGTGACACTGCACTTAATAAAATCTGTGAGGGTGATGCATCTTTTCACATAATATGCCAAACTGGCACAAACAAATACGGAGAGGCACTATTAAAAATGACACTATTAAAAAATAAAGAGAGAATGACTGTGTGCAACCAGGAGAGAGGAAGAGATTGTTTTCGTGTTGTTTTTTAAATGTCCTTGAGCCCTCGTGCTTTGGGGATTTTTTTTTTTTTTTTTTTATCTCTGCTTCGGAGATCTTTATAATTAGTCTCTGTTGTGAAAAATGTCTTCGGACTCAAAAATGGTTGTTGTAGATTTCTTTGAAATGGAAATGTGACCAGTGAAATATCGATCTGATTACCATATGTTTCAGCCACACACTCTTGTTTCCCTCATGTGTTGTATTGAACATATTTTGTTTTCTTAGACATACATAATGTATAAGGTTAACTATCACAAAACCTGTCAAGAACATTCAAAAATTCAAAAGAATGAAATAAGAAATATTTTACTTGAGGACAATTAGGCTTAATTTTAGAATACAAACTGACATTTTTCATTTCCAGTTCTCATTACTGTAATACAAACAAAGTAACTTCTCTCTTTACTATGTGTAGTACTTTTTTTTTGAGAATTTGCATAGAGAACAGTGGGAATAAATAATAATAATAATAATAATAATTATTATTATTATTTTAAAAAAGCTTATAAAGTAAAACATTCTTCCTTAACCATTACAGTAATAAGAATTTGGGGTGGATGATCTTAAATGTCATGACAATAATCAATAAAAAAAATCTCTTAGTGCTCCAAAAATAAACTTTATGAACTAAATATTTACTAAATATTTATGAAAAGTATTTTATTTTATTATGTTTTTTGTGAAATGTTCTGCAGGATTCACCCATATATCTCACTATACCAGCTAATTGCTGTTATGCTAAATATCATGTGCGATTCTCCTGCATTCCTTTGCTTATTTGCCTGGTGCACAGAATGTTACCTCATATTTTTTGAAGGAAGATCTCTGACAAGTTTCATTGCTGACTGACAACTCTCTATGTCTGAATAAATCAGCCATATTCAAGATGTCTTATATATTTTGACTGACATGCCATCACTGGTGGTTAAAAAGGGAAGATTTTCAGTGTCTGATGGCAGCATGTAGATCACTGTGCGTTACGTGCCGCCCCCACCACCCTCTGCCTTCTTCCTTCCACATCATGACTCCGCATCAAATAGGGATGTTTTCATATTAACATTAACGAGATGCCCAAGATATTCAATGCATGAACAAGTACGGTTCATGTCTGGAGCGCTTCACTACTGTGTTGTGTTTTAAAAAAAAAAAAATCCTATTACTGTCGGTACGGCTTTTCCATACGTCAGCTTAAATATGACTCACTTTGACAGCGTGCCGTAGCGAAAATGGAGAAATCATTACAGCACAAAGCGGTTGATGAAAACGGGGTATAATGTGTGTGTGATTTGAGTTTGTAGATATGGTGCACTGGGTTTGTAACGCTGTTGTACGTTGGGAGTAATACAGGCTTGGAGCTGACCTCAGGCAGCCTTTGGAAATTCAGGGGCTGAACAGTTCAGCTCACAGGGAAATTGGCCAGCTCACTTCAGACCCCCCAGGCCTGCCCCAGTAGAACCTCCATTAAACAATGTGTCCGTTGTCAATCCTTAGCTATGCGCCCCTCGTATTGGCTTAACCGGTAAGAACAGTAGGGTGGCTGATGCTGTAGGGTTGTCGTTCTCTCTGGCGTTCAGTACACTGGATGATGTTTTAAGTCTTGTCAGTTTTGTGGTTGAGATTATTGCCGCAGTTAGCTTTATTGCTGGCTGGAGGGTTTGTTCTGGCAGATGTGGTTCGCTAAATGTCATGCTGACCGATCTGGACTGTCTAAATTGATGTCTAGACTGCTTGCAAAGTATTAAATTGGCCATTACAACTGGCCATTGCACATTTTGTACCCACAGAATTCTACGGAAAGCTCAGCGGATTTCCGCAGAAATTGAACGGCCATCCGTCACAAACTGCTGCGCTTCATCCACCCCTTGTGTTTTTATTTTGGGTAATCCAATACTACCTTTAAGGTATAATAAGAAGGTATCATTTTGTTTTCGAAGAAATGTACAGATTCTGTGTGGGCTTAGCCATAACAGTTTTTGCTTTTTCTCCCGGTCTCTTCTGCTCTGTTTCTCAGCTGCTGTAATGAGAGGAGAGAATGGAGTTCTTGAGAATGTGCAGAGGGTCTGTAAAGCTCTGAGGCTCAGGAGAACAGGCCAGTACTGTATGATGGCAGTATGGCTGGATCTGAGGATTAATTTGAGATTAGACCGGAGCCGAGATCAGGAAGACCTGGAATAAAGCTGTACCGCATGCATGAGACAGGCCAGCCTATGAGAGAGATGGGATTTATTACAATATAGTTCATAGGAAGCATGTCTCTAAACTAGTGGTATAAATCCAACAGTAGTTGTGTTTCCATTTACTCTTCAAATTGAAACTAAGAAATGAAAATATGCCCAATGGAAACGTCAGTTTTTTTTCAAACGTGATTTTTGTTTTTGCATTTGCATTTGCAGGTCACCTGGTGTACGTAAAAGTCACATGATCATTCTGTAATGTACTATAACTTCCAAGAAACATGGCCGCTACCAAGTAAGGGGCTTTCCTTGCCATTAATGTATATTAACTTCAAGTAGCATAAAACAACAACAATAATGATAATAATGATTATATTATTATTACTACTACTTTTAAAAAATTAGGATAAAGCTATGAATATATTATATCATTGTATCTGATTGTATATAATACTTGAATAATACTTTACAGTTATGCATTTAGAAAATAATTATTTAATAATAAATAATTATTTATTTCTAATTAATAATAATAATAATAATAATAATAATAAATTCTATTATTATAGAAAATTATAGATAGAGTTATAAAACTATATCATTAAATGTATCAATAAAATATTATTATGATTATTACTACTACTACTACTACTACTACTACTACTGCTATTATTTCTTAATTTTCACACTGCATTGCTAAGCGCAATGCTTGAATTAAACCATAGTCATTTTCATTTGAAACTGAAGAAAATATTATTGGTATTATATATACTACAGTATTACCATAGTGCAGTCCTCGCATTTAAAGAATATTGTGGCACTGGCAGTATTTGGAGGCTTGGTTACTTATACAGCACTGCAATGTTACTCTGAAATTTGGTGTTGGTTAACCAACAGTTATGATATGCTGCATTGTAATAGTGTAAAAATATACTATGCTGTTTACCCAAGGTAAAAATCCAACACAACACCCCCATAACAGACTTAGACCTTCCGTATAACAGCACACTGTAGGTTCACAACCCTTCTGCCTGCACTCAAAGGAATGAGTCAGAGAAAGCAAGTGAAAAACACAGCTTTTCTCTAAATATTTCATATCTTTTGCTTTCTGTACTGTCCTCACAGGCACACCGTCTCTGCATGCTTACCTGCCGTTCCGCATTGGTGAGGCTGAGTGGGCCAGGCTGTGTTTAAAAGCACTCAGAAGCTGTCACTAAGTGTTTTGCCTTTGTACTTGCACATATTTGCTTGTGTGCAGCATCCCCCTGGTGCGCTGTGTCCTTGTACCTGTGAGGGGATGAGACAAAGCTTGTCTTTCACATAGATTGATGCTCAGAGGATCTGCAGCACATGGCTTTGAATGGGCTGGAATGAGAGAGAGGAAATGAGGTGACCCGTTGCCCTCACGAGTTGTTCACTGGCCCACAACTCCTGAATCGGGATGAATATATAACTTCTGTTCACTGACTGTCTTGTTCTGCCTAGTGTTTTACAGTTTTACACTGTTATGCAACCCGACATGATGCAGCAATCAAGCAATGAGACATTTGGCTGTCCATACATTATGAAACCACATGATGTGACATAATTAGGGATGCACAGTATGAGTTATCAGACTACAATCTGTTTTTTACTCTATTTAGAACATTGCTTTTATCTAACACTTAATTTAATGTAACTATTAATCTTTAACACTTTAGTATAGGGACCAATTCTCACTATTAACTGGTTGCTTATTAGCATGCATATTATAAACATATTGGCTGTTTATTAAAGCACATTTCTGCATGACCACATTCTACATCCCTAATCCCACCCAAAATCTAAACCTACAACTACCTTACTAATTATTAATAAGCAGCAAATTATGTATATTAAGGCAAAAGTCTGGTTAATAGCTTGTTAATAGTCAGAATTGGACCTTAAAATAAAGTGTGACCCTAATCTTTAGCAAATAACAAAATTAATATCCATTTTCATACTGTACATGGATGAATAGAATTTTGTGATGCCTAAATTTATTACTAATTGTTGTAGCAGTTATTTTAAAACAATTTATTTTAGTTTTTAGTGTGTTGTTTTTAATTTATTTTGACTAAATAGCATAGAATTGTAATATAAGTCATTTATTGGTTATTGGCCATAGCATGAAAATAACGATTACTTTATCGCATTGATCAGAATTTGAATATCAGTGCATTCCTAAACGCAGTCACAGCAATTCAGGAGATTATGTTTAATGCACAATTATGTGGAGCAAAATTTTGACCAATCAGCTTTCAGGGAAGGCGGGGCTACGCAGTGCAACTCCACAAAAATAAAAAATGATCAACAAAATGACAAAATTTGGTTAGGACACTTTTAATAATAAATAACAAGAAATTATTACATGATGTGTAAGGAGCATTGTGGGGTCATTGCATTTTCATTGTACCCTGTAAAAAATGATAGTAAAAATTTAAAAATGCCACAGTAAAAACCTTTTCATTGGTTACTATAAAACTATAATGGATCTAATGGGAAATTTAATGTAATTTTACAGTAAAATACTGTTAAATATACAGTTTTTGGAAGCGCAAAAAAAAAAGTCATCATATAATTTACTAGGAGAAACCATAAATTGACAATTCCCTGTGTGTTACCATGATTCCCTCTGTGTCTTCTTTATTTCAACTTTAATTCATCATGTAGCTTTCTCTTGACAATGTGTATTTTTATGGTGGTTGTCAGTATATTATAAAGGTTAAAAAACAGGTTTAAGTACTTTGGTATATATAATATCCATATACATTTTTATGTAAATTTAAGTTAATTTATGTTGATTTATGTTACTTTTTAATTTTAATTTCAGTTAAAGAAACTGCTTTTAAATGCATGCTTCACGTGGAATGTCTCGTGCATGTTTAAAAATATGATTTTAAAGTATTATTTAACAGCTGTTACAACCAAAACAATGCCAAACCCTAATTAAATTATAGAATTGCTCCCATCACACAGCTCTGTATTGTAAGGCTGGGGAAAACTGCCAGGCGGCCCTTTTTGAGTGGGCAGGTTTTAATCAATTTGTGAAAGGCCAAGAGCAATCTTACTGAGGAGAATGAGGCAATGCCTCCTACATAGAAGGTCAGCAGAAGAGAAAAAAGAAAGAAAGAGCTGAATGTATTTCTCAGGCAACTTCGCATCAGCAATTGCTTCCATAAAATCGCCCTCGCTCTATTGTTTGTGGGGCAGATTAAAGAGACAGTTACATCGAGCGCGAGACGACCCAGAAACTGACCCACTGTTGCGCTCAGCTCGCCCTCAGCCTTCACAGACTTGTTTTGATTTACTGTACGCTTCATTATAAAATACTTCAGTGTTTTACCCGCTGGAGGGATTTGTTGGTGAATGGCTTTGGCCGTGGAGCAGCCTAGATGGACGTCAGCTGTTCACATTTAATTAACAACCTCGTACGTTTGTCATAACTGCCATTTTTACAAAACTCATTACAAGAAGACTGACACTTGCTCTATTAATGCTCTCTCTCTTTTGCTTGCTGTCACTTTGTTGCCATCTCACCTCATCCAGTGTATGTGTACTTGCCTCTTTATTTATAGAAGTACCATATGCTATTGGGAATTATATGTTGGAGCCGCATTGTCAAGTTGCTATACAACACATACAAAACATTATCCAAAATTCATTAAAATCAGTAGCTGGGCTCTTTGTCAGAGCTGTGGCGAATGGGTGTGCTCATGAGAGATAAGTGAGCTTGATGAAGTGTATGCTACCTGCTGAGCTGCTCTTGGCCCTGGACCAGCAGCCTCTTGTTTTTCTGCAGGGAGCTGTAGGTGAAGGCAGAAGAGACAGCTGTGTGTTGGGCTCCTGAACTCTTTCTCGTGCGCTCTCTGTCTCTTTGTATCTTTTTTTTTCTGCCCTCCATGAGCTCCTCTCAGACAGGGTGAGTACAAATCTTCTCAGCTTGGCTTAATCCAGCACTGTTGACAGTCAGAGTAAATAATTAAAAAAATATGTTCAAGCCCAGCATCTATCTGTCTGTCTGTCTAGTGTTCTGTCATTTTATCTAGCATTCGATCTATCGCTCTATCGTTCTAGCAATTCCATCTCTCTGTATATCTATCTATCTATCGAAGAAAAGCTAGCAGTTAGAGAATAAATATGCAATTGATAGAGGGTCAAATGTGTGTGTGTTTTTTTTTAAATAAAAAGAAGACAGATAGATAAAATAAAATTAGAATAGAAAGTGCTAGAGTTAAAGAGTGCTAGAGTTAGAGGGTCAGATAAAGATGGAAGAGATGAGTTTTTAGTCGTTTCTTGAAGATGGGTAAGGATTCAGCTGCTCGGATTGAGTTGGGCAGGTCATTCTACCAGATGGGAACAGTTAATGAAAAAGTTTGTAAAAGTGACTTTGTACCTCTTTGGGATGGCACAATAATGCAAGCTTCTAGAGGGAACATAAGTCTGAAGTAATGAATTTAGGTAAAGGGGTGCAGAGCCAGTGGTGGTTCTGTAGGCAAACATTAATGCCTTGAATTTAATGCGAGCAGCTATTGGTAGCCAGTGCAAATTGATGAACAGAGGCGTGACGCATTCTTTTCAGCTCATTAAAGATTAATCTTGCAGCAGCATTTTGGATTAATTGTAGAGGTTTGATGGAATTGGCTGGGAGACCTGCCAAGAGAGCATTGAAATAGTCAAGTTTGGACAGAACAAGAGCCTGAACAAGGAGTTGTGTTGAATGTTCCGAGAGAAAGTGCCTGATCTTCTTAATATTGTATAATACAAATCTGCAGGACCGGGCAGTTTTAGCAATGTGGTCTGAGAAAGTCAGCTTATCATCAATCACAACTCCAAGGTTTCTGGCTGTTTTTGAAGGAGTTATGGTTGATGAGCCTAACTGGAAGGTGAAATTGTGATGAAGGGTGTGATGGGTTTGCTGAAACTACAAACAGTTCTGTCTTAGCTAGGTTGAGTTGAAGGTGATGGTCCTTCATCCAGCAAGAAATATCTGTTAGACATGCTGAGATGTTATCAGCTATCGTCGGATCATCAGGATGGAATGAGAGGTAGAGTTGAGTGTCATCATCGTAGCAGTGATATGAAAAGCCATGTTTCTGAATGACAGAACCTAGTGATGCCATGTAGACAGAAAAGAGAAGTGGTCCAAGAACTGAGCCCTGAGGCACCCCAGTAGCTAGATGTTGCGACTTGGATACCTCACCTCTCCAAGATACCTTGAAGGACCTATCTGAGAGGTAAGACTCAAACCACTGGAGTGCGGTTCCTGAGATGCCCTTTTCTCAATAGGGTTGACAGGAGGATCTGGTGGTTGACCGTATCAAAATCACAGATCCAGCAAGATAAGTAATGAAGACTTGGAAGCCGCTCTTGCAAGTCTTAGGGCTTCAACAGCTGAGAGCAAGGCAGTTTCAGTCGAATGTCCACTTCTGAAGCCAGATTGGTTACTGTCCAGGAGGTTGTTCTGTGTGAGAAAGACAGAGACTTGGTTGAACACAACTCATTCAAGTGTTTTTGCAATGAAAGGTAGAAGGGAAACCGGTCTATAGTTCCCTAAAAGAGTTGGGTTAAGAGTGGGTTTTTTAAGAAGTGGGGTTATACGAGCCTGTTTAAATGCTAAGGGAAAAATTCCAGTGTAAATGGATATGTTAACGATGTGAGTAAGTGCAGGTACAACTGCAGGAGAAATGGCTTGAAGGAGATGAGATGGAATAGGATCAAGCGGACAAGTAGTAGGATGACTAGAAAGAAACTTCTGCCTCAGAGAGTGGAGAGAAGGATGTGAACGAGTGTATGTTTGCTGGTAAGATGTGTTTGATAGATAGTGGTGTGGAAAATTGTGCAGTGAGTTTGTAATTTTATTAATGAAGAATGTTGCAAAGTCGTCAGCTGTCAGAGTTGATGAAGGAGGGGGAGGAGGAGGACAAAGGAGGGAGGAAAATGTTTTCAAGAGCATGCGTGAGCTAGGCGAATTGTTAATTTTGTCATGATAGTATGTCCTTTTTAGCAGTGGACACATTAGCAGAGAAGTCAGAGAGGAGTGATCGATATAAATTAAGGTCAGTAGGATTTTGTGATTTGCGCCATACCCTTTCTGCAGCCCTGATAACTGTTTAGGGGGAGGAAGCGAAGATGAAACCATAGCAGACAGCCGGGAGGGTGAAAGTGAGCACAAGTTATGTTGAAAAGTGACATGTGGAGGGGTATGTAATGTGTCAGGAATCATATTGAGGTTAAGAGTGAGGAGGAAGTGATCCGAGGTGTGCAGTGGAGTAACCAATACATGATCAGTGGAGCAGTGTCTTGTGTAAATAAGGTCCCGTTGGTTGCCTGATTTGTGAGTAGCTGTAGTTAACACTCTTTTGAGATCAAAAGAGGCAAGTAGAGTGAGGAAGTCTGCAGCCTGAGGTTTATCTAGGTGGATGTTGAAGACTCCAAGTATAACTAAGGGAGTACCATCCTCGGGAAAGGTTGAGAGCAATGAATAATTTTAATAATAATAAATAAGTTTGCTCTATCGTTCATTTGTTTGCTTGCTATGTCTTTCGTTCATTTACTTCATTTGTTCTGTCATTTGTTCCATTGTTCGTTTGTTTGATGTCTCTCTGTCATTCATTCGTTTGATGTCTCTCTGTCATTCATTCGTTTGATTTCTCTCTATCGTTCTTTCGTTTGATTTCTCTCTGTCATTCATTCGTTTGCTTTCTCTCTATCGTTCATTTGTACTATTTCATTTGTTAAACATACTTTTTTATTAGGATGTCATGGCCTTGGAGCCTTTGTCCCATGAACATCAGTGGTGTTCAATGAGTTGTGCATCCACTGGATTTTATGCATATATTCACTGTGTTTATTTTACAAACACATATCCAAGAATTATATAAGGTACTGATTGCACCTTAAATGTCATTGCCAAATTTTTTAAATAAAATTTTAGTGGAAGGCTTTTCTGCTGTGAGCATGTTTCTCTTTAACTCCTGATCTTAAGTTCTCCATCTCCTCCTCTCTTGACTTCTTCACCTCTCTTCTCTAGCCTTGAAATGCAAGCATCTGGAGCAGCAGACAATTTGGGGCGGTATTAGCAGTTCCCTGGCCCTTGGCCTAGCCTCACTGGCCTTAAGCTTGTGTAGTCCAGGCAGTATTGGTTCCTCCTCGAGCCCTGCCTCTGCACCCTACACAACCATTTCACCCTCTGACCCCACTCAGAGTGGAGGATTATCACAGTGCGTGGGGGGAATACGAGAGCGAGCAGCTGACCTTGTGTGCAAAACTTTTTACGCTCCGTATTGTGGCTTGCACTCGAATGCGGACTTGCATTTCACACTTGTGCGGGTACGCCTGCTTTTTTTTTTAAAGCCTGAAAAGCATTTAATATTCTGAAGGCCAACAGCTGCCAGAGATGCGGATTAGAGGTTCTTTGTTGAGCTGTAGTTTATCCCATCCTGACAGTGGTCCAGTCCCATGGAGCTCTATCCCTGCTGTGGTGCACGCTGTGTTTTCTAACAATGGACAGTAGATATGTCTAACACAGGGGGTTTAGGCTGTAGATAAACCACAAGATTTCCGAGTAGCTTGATGGTTTAAGCTAGGATGAGACTTTAATACAGCAGCACACCCTTTTCTCTCTTCTTCAGCTCTAAAAGCACTTCATAATGAAAGAGAAAAGCATGCAACGCTTACTCAGCGTGCCATCGCTGTCCTCATAATGTCATTTAAATTAATGGCTTCCTGCTGAATTAAGGTAGCAATGTCAAGAGGCTCCAAACATTGCAGGTTAGTTTGTATACCGGTTAGCCAGACAGTGTCCAGGGTATTTTATGTTTAAATAAATCTCAGACCCTCTCACCTCAGGCTGTTGCCCAGCCGTAAATGAAAAGATTGGAGAAATACTGCTCCTAGTGGGCAAAAAGCAAGGAGGAGAAAACTAGAAACTATTTCTAACTAGCAAGTCAATTCATGACAATTGCAAGTATTTATTTATTATCTTTTTTAATCAGGCTTAATGTCTACTGGCAAAAAATAATATAATATATAAAAAAATATAACAATATATAATAATTAGTAAAATGATTAATCATGATTAATTGCATCCAAAATACAAGTTTTTGTTTACATAATATACTATGTATGTATACTGTGCATATTTATTATGTATTTATACAGTCATGGCTAAAAATATCGGCACCCTTGCAATTCTGTCAAAAAATGCAACCCTTCTCTCAGAAAATTGTTGCAGTTGCAAATGTTTTGGTACTCACATGTTTATTTTTATTAATTTTTTTATTTTTTGCATTGGAACAGCACAGAACACAAAAAAAACAGAGAAGAAAAGTCAAATCTGATACAATTCCACACAGAACCAGAATTTTCATGAAAATGAAAATATACACAGTATGCACACATATTATGTGAACCAAAACGTTTATTTTGGATGCGATTAATCACGATTAATTGTTTGACTATAATATTAATATATCAAATATTTTTTTTACATATTTTAAATATATCTAAATATGGTTTGTGATCAGATGTATTCTTTTATTCATATTTAGATTTATATCTTGCTTACAAAACATATAGCTACTTCTGAATGACTGTTAATGTAAAAAGATGCTTTTTTTCATTCCAGATGGTGAAGTTATGGCATCTAAACGGTTAAAACTTTGCCCCCCCCCCCTGACAAAAAAAGAGGATTATTTGGGAAGTGACACACTGATATTACAAAAGATGCTCTTGCTTGTAGAGGGGATCGCCATTATGCAGTTCATGAGAGTCAAATGCAGCGATGCCCATGTTCCCGAGCGAGAGCATCATCATAATAGAACAATGGAAAAGGCTCGATGAAACTAATGAACTCAGGGTCTGCGTTATTGTCTGGCTCATCGTATCCTCTTGTGAACTGTAGCTAAGAATGCTTCTGAAATATCAGCAGTTTCTCACAACTAGCGCCCATGCCTGACCTTTAAGCTGGAGCTGAGCGGCTGTTAATTCCATCGGTGTGTCAGAGAGCCAAAGGAGCTGGCCACAAAGAGGAAGTTAACCTGAGGCCCAGAGAGCACTGACTCCATTATTTTAGCAATTACCAGGAGCTGTTAATTTAAAAAAGGACGGGATTCAGCTGTGATTAGATTCTGTCCACAGCGACGGAGGGCTGCTGCCTCTGGCAGAGGAAATGTATTTACACATTATGCTCCATACGCAGTAGGGCTGTCACGATTATTTGATGTAATCACGATTATTTGCGATAGCCGCAATTATTGTGCACTTTAAATTCCAGCTGCATACTGTCATCCAAATAAGGGAATTTTAAGAGCTCCAAATGAAATTGGATGCATGAAGAAAGTTAAAACAGCTCCAAAGCAACTGATGTGAATGCAAAAGTATAAAGCAAGCCTTTAATATGAATACTGATCGGATGGCAGTTAAATTTGTTTAGTAGTATATTTTGCACCATTAAAATGATATTTCATGTGTATCAATACACAGTATCATTACACGCACACACACACACACACACACACACATACATACATACATACATATATTGTAATTTTACAATTACACACAAAAAAGGAAGAAAAAGAAATAAAATCCTTTTAGTAATAAACATTTAGCATCCAAATTTTATGTCAATTTAAATTACTTATTCCTAAGGTGCATGTGTATTAAGCTTACACTTTAAGTGACATGAAGAAATAATATCATTA
Organism: Onychostoma macrolepis; assembly: GCF_012432095.1. NCBI lineage: Eukaryota > Metazoa > Chordata > Actinopteri > Cypriniformes > Cyprinidae > Onychostoma > Onychostoma macrolepis. The sequence continues at coordinate 16,392,048 of NC_081169.1, forward strand.
AATAATATTTAAATTACATTTAACCTTCAGCCAAAATTTTATAACAACACTCTCGTCCAGAAGTTATAACTTTTTGACCACAAACCCACAAGCATTCTTCTCAACTCTCAAACAGGTCCAGCTTTTCTTTGGTCTTTCCAGTGGCTGATTGTGGAGTCCATCTTGCAGTGTTTACCATGTGACTCTGCTCTTGTTTACAGAGGCTGTAATAATAGCATAATGAAAACGGCTTGAGTCTCCATTAGTATGAAATGCACAGGCAGGGTTTTTTTTATATTAAAACAACTGTGAATTTCCCGCCTGCCACCGGCCTATAAATATATAGTCCCCAGAGAATTCCATATGCAAAGCACAGAACAGGTATTTTGTCAAGGCTGGCATAGAAACATCTGCAAATTGGACATGGTAAAGCATGCGAGTCTAGAAGTGCTGATGCGGCGTGGAATTCTTCATGCTTTCCAGAGTTTGCTGGATAAGAATAAATATTAATCTACGACAATATCTATGAAAAGAACGTGTTTGTACAGATTGCGATTTCCACATCTATTATCCACACTGTCTTCAAGATTTTCAGAGTTGAAGCTCATCAGAACGCAAGCTTTCAATCCATTTATAATACAAACTCACTTCATGTGGGCACCTTTGATGCTGTGCTTTTCTGAATGCTCATGTGAATTTGATGGAAGCTGCTTGCATAAAATAATCATAGTGTGTAAAACTCTATTTGTAGGTGAAATTCATGTAAACCTGTCTGGAAATGAATTATTTGCTGAATAAGTTTGACATAACTGCTCTAGATTTGTAGAGTATATTCAGTTCAATGAAATATGGGATTCTTGTTAAGAATGACTTGCTAAGAAAGAGATTTAGCCTGTTTAACATAAAAACATTATGACACTTATGTTTATCTCAAGGGAGATGTTTTCTGACGGTGCTGGTTCGACTGAGGGATGAAGGCCAAGTTGTCTTTGTATTTCATGCTACATTTCTTGTCATCTGGCACACGGCACATTTAACCCTCAGCTCAGTGCTGAAGGGAGGACGGAGCGGAATAATGGCTGTTTTTACACACTCGCATCCAAACGGCAATTAGCCTGCATTTCACGCCACATTGGCGCCGTGCTTATATGAGGGTGGAGGGCTCGGCGAACATGTACTCCACCCAGATCGGGGGGACAAACAGCTCCATCAATTCCCCATTACAAAGTCATTTGTCCGAAAATGCTTCTCGTATCGCTTTCTTTTCATCTGTTACACCTAACAAGGAAATGGAGGGGAAGCCCTCGCTGTAGTCTGCTGTAATGTTTTCGTTCATATGGTCTGATACTCTCTCAGAAATCATTTGCTGTCATTTGTTTTGTTGTCCTATTCTGTACAATTTTTTCTAGTTGTAGACTCTTGTATTATACTCAACTGAGTTATTTTTTTAATTTTATTTTTAGTGTTGTGCAAAATCATATCCCCCAGCAGAAGCATCTGCTTCAAAGCATCTTTATCAAAAACATTTGACCTTGTTCTAGCCAATCAAAAACAGCCTTTCTTAACCAGTAGTGTTATGTAAAGCTAACCAATGGCAAATTGAAAACGTAAAGAAAGGAAAATGGTTAATTTGACTATTTTTGGCTTTCATGTAATAATATGATATGTAGTATGTAATTCAAAATACTAAGCTAGGCTAAGATGTTAGCTTGCTGAATGAAGACTAACTGAAAACACAAGCAAAGAGGCATGTTTAATTTGACCTTTATTTTTGTTTTGGAAATGTAATGTGATAAGATTTTTAATGGGCTAAGATAGGCTAAGCTAGCTTGGTAATGAAGGCTGACTGAAAACAAATTGAAGGACATTTAATTTGGCCATTTTTAGCTTCTGCAATATATTATGTGATAGGTAAAGGCTAAGTTATGTTAAGCTGTTAGCATGTTAACCGAAAGCTAACTAAAACACAAACAAAGGTAAATGTTAAATTTGACAATTTTTTGCTTCAGTATTATAAAGGGACATGTAACATGTAATTTAAAGAGCTAAGATACACTAAGCTGTTAGCTGCTTACCAAAGGTTTGCTAAAAACACAAAAAAAGGAAATGTTTAATTTGACAATTATTGTCTTTTGTAATATCACCAAAGATAAAAATGGTCAAATTAAACATTTCCGTTTTTGTGTTTTAGGGTAAACCTTACGAAAATTAACCATTTTACTACAGATAAAACCAAAAACACATGGTTACTATAGTTAAACCACTGTAACCACAAATTAACCATGGTTTTGCCACACTAACCATAGTTTTATCATGGTATTTCTAATAAAACTGTTTATATACAAGTGATAATCAATACGACAAAAAAAACAGTGGGTAGAGTGGGGAAAACGCCCCCACCTACTATTTTTCCCAAAATAACCACAAAATAAAATCAAGATACATTTTTATTGTAACTATGGACTAGGTTGGCAGGAGTGATGTAGAAGTTTTCACCATGAAGCTTACACTGGTGATGTACCGGAGAGAAATGGATTTCACAGTAAATTATCTAATTTTCAACAGTAAAAAAAAAGCGTTTTAAAGCTTGTTGTTTTGTAAAACATCACAGTTATATAGCCTATCATATGAGAACATGGCCTGTAGACAGAGAGTACATGCTATTTAAGAAAAATATAATTATATTCTCAGAATTAAATCATTTTTGTCTCAAGCCAGGGGGCAGTGGGATATTACTGTAGTTATTTTGTTCTGAACATCAAATCCTTTGTTTTTCCATCAAATGTATTTTAACTAGTTGGTTGAATAAAAATATTTTAATTTTATATTTAAAAATGACCTCAAGTTAGCATCAGGTAGCTAATTAGCTAGCCAGTTAGCATCAGCTAACAAAATGTTTCAAATAGGCTATTATAATTTTGTAATTCATAATTATTGATTATATTCTTTAAAATTTTAAGCTAAAACTGCCTGTACTCTGATTTTGCTGTAAATGTTTAAATCAAATTGCTTTGTCAGACTGGGGGGCATTTTACTCCACCCTTTGGTACAAATTAAATTTTTGTTAAAAATCGAATAACTTGAAAACTCCGGACATTTTTCATACTTGGTTTATAATTTATGCCATTGTCACTAAAACTATGATAGAAATATGATTGTTTCACCGGAAAAAAAAAAAGACGTAATCCTTAAGGTGGGTGTTTTCCCCCACTCTACCTTACAACACTTTTACTACAGTAAAACCATGGTTAATTTTCGTAAGGGAAGCTATTAACTTGCTAACTGAAAAACATGAAGAAAGATAAGTGTTTATTTTGAGCATTTTTTAACTGATGATTACAAATAAATGCACCGTAAAGTGTTTTTCTAATGAGCCACTAAATAGAGTACCCGAACTAGCTGTCTCAGCCAAAGGAACGGCTTTGTTGAAGCGGGAAGATAGCAGTCTAGTGGAGGATAGGATCTTGCATGACACGGCTACCTTAATGTAATCAATACAGTGTCAACTCTCCATGGCTTTTAAATCCTGGTTATTATTTTTCAGCCTTAGAACAAGTATGTCATTCTAATTGACTGTCCTTTCAGATTTAGATGAGAGTAATTGGAAGAAAAGATCCCAAGAAGCAGATCAGGTCTTATCAAAGTGAGCTGGGCTTTGCGTACAGGCTCTGTGGCACCTGTGCTGGCTCAATAACTTTCAAGGTAAAGCTGACTCTTGATCTCCATTTGCAGTGCCGGCCCCACTGTGGAAAGATCAAGTTGGCCATTAGATCAAAGCGGCTGGTTTCTGAGCAGCTGTGCATTGGGAGACTGGAAAGGGGAGGACAGTCTGAGGGAGGGCAGAGATACTGACATAGAAATGACTTCTTTGTATAACCCAACTCTGTGAATTGGAGCTTTACCCAAAGCATTGATCAAACGGAGGCAGTATGGTGCGTCGTGATTATACGCAATCTATTACAGTGCCATTTGAACATCAGTAACACGAGATGGGTTGCCACTTAAGCTTGCAGACTGGACCACTCAGGATTTCTGTTCCCCAGACTCAAAAGCATCTGAATTATTTACTGTAGATCATGGAGGTGCTTATGGCTACAATTTAATGTATGAGGTGTGAAGTGATGGTGCTGAATATATGAGACAGCTGACAGATTCATGGCAGCACCTGAGGTGCAGAGCGAACCTGTCAACCGCAGCAATCAGCCAGTGCTCAACATTCCTGCGAGGATCTTAAGTGATGTTGGTCCTCCGCAGGCTGCCCCCTCATGGCCTTCCTGTGACACTGCCAGTCTACTGGGACCTCATTTAATGTCCGTCACTTATCGTGTGCTTGGCATGGATTTTAGACCCCTGAGCAGAGCTGTGGCCCCTTAGGTGTGCTACAGAATTGTGTATGTTCACAGGCTCCTTTATGTAAACAACACTGCTTTATAGGGGACTTACAGTTACAGTAATACAATACTGTGATGTTAACTACAATATAGGTGAAATTATCAAAAATGTTTGCAGACAACACATTTTCCGGTTCTGTTTTAGATATCTTGCTTTCAATTTCAGCTAATAAATGACCAAAAAGTGATTTGTGTGGGTTGAAACAACCCACTTGAAAATGGATGTAGTGGTCAATAGATTTTCATCCAGATGGATTTTCAGGACAAACTCAGGATTTTACACAAATTATAATAATTAACAGACCTGGTCATCTGCTTTTAGAAGAATATTGATTATATAATGGGACATGATTTTGCCAGCAGAGTAATACATGTGGATAAAACAACCTGGTCTCATGGCATAAACGTGCCTGAGTGCACTTTTTAGTGAGACCGTTTTTACGTACCTTTCAAAGAGAAATGTCCACTGAGTGGCGCTAAAACACGGGTTCAATACGTAAACCCTGGCACATTTTATTACGTTGATATAGGTACGTATTGATGTGTTTTTATTACGTTGCTTCAGGTACGTATTGCGGCGGTTCATAATTCAAATATCCGGGGACTGTTCGTAAAATTGTCCACAATCGTGTTGTAAATATGCCCTACATCAAACCCAACCCTAAACCTACCCGATAGTGTTGAGAAATGCAAAGCTGATATAAAAACACATTTGTTGATGCAACCATGCTATTTGAACTTCCATATATGCAGATTTGAACTGTTTTGCCGAACCGTAGTTACACGGGATTCAAACCGGAGCTCCTCGCCTCTCATGTACGTCTCCATACTTCGTGAGCTACCGAACAAACCTACCGTCTATGAAAACCCATAGATATGAAGGATATGTGTGATGCTAACGTTCAAAAGCATCAGTTTTCAAATCTCCCAGCATATTAATAACGGAAATTACGCTTTATTAATTGAAACTGTAAATTTGTGTGAAAAAGAATTAAAGGCGTCGGAGTTTTACTGCCTCTAGTGTTCATTTCTTTTGGAAACTGCAGTGGTATGTACTTATTGATACGTATTTTGCGTCTTGCTAAAAAGTGCACACAGGCATGTTTATGCCATGAGACCTATAGCAACCTGGTGGATAGGGATAAAAACATGCACAATTTATTTATTTATTTATTATTATTATTTTATTTTTTGGTAAATACATTTCCGCAGTACTACCATTTAAAAGTTTAGGGTCAATAAGATTTTTTATAAAAGAAATGAATACTTTTATTCAGCTAGGATGCACTAAACTAATCAAAAGTGACAGTAAAAAAGTGACAGACATTTATGTTACAACAATAATTTCGTTTTAAATTTCTATTCATCAAAGAATTCTGTAAAAAATGGGTGATGGTTTGCTCCGAAATATTAAGCAGCACAACTGTTTTCAATATTGAAATAATAATAAGATACATGTTTTGAGCTCTAAATTATCGTATTAAAATGATTTCTGAAGGATCATGTGACACTGTAGACTGAAGTAATGATGTTGAAAATTCAGCTTTGACATCACAGGAAAAAAAAATTACATTTTAAAATATATTAAAATAGTGTTATATTATAGAAATATATTTTACATTTGTGAGACTTCTTTCATGCAGAAACACACACACAAAAAAAAAACTAAAATCTTGAACAGTAGTTTATGTACAGTACAGCATATATCACAACCTCTTGTACATTATTGCTTAATTAAATCGTATTATGTTTTGATCATATGTTTAAAGCCTTGACTAGGTCAAGGATTGTATCTGCGATATCTGATATTACAGCTTATCTGTGATATAAATATCTATCTATCTATATATATTATTTCCACTAATCCAGTCATCATATATGGGATGATTTAAGTAATTTATCTGATTCCTTAAGCTTGCAATTAAAATGGAAAAATAACCATATGCTGGAAGGAAATTAATTCAAATTAATTCACGTAAATGGATGCACTCAAGCTATATATAATGAATGGGAATGTAATTACACGGCATCATTCTGTTTAGACTTATAAATCTAAAACACTGTCAGTGAAATGTATAATTAAAAGGTCATTATTCTGCTTGCCCACACACTACTATGTCAACACTTCCATGACTCATAACTCTTTGGCTTCGTTAGATGAAATTCAGCAACTGACCTCAAGGATTTTTGTTTTTGATAAAACATCCCAAATCCTCAACTCACACTATTGTGCACAATTTGAATCTAAAAAAGAAATAGGACATATACAGTAGACATAGCATCCATCTTTGCTGGTTTTAGCACATATTAAATAACATAATGTATATCAATTTTAACAGCAGTTCAACCTTATCTAATAGCATTTGTTTTAACCTACTTTAGCTACTACAAACTGTGTATCCAGATGCTTCCTGTCAATGCTATAGTTTTAGACAGTAGCATCATAGAGCTAATTCAATCTGCCGCGGCTGAATGGACTGTGTTGACTGCGCTCTTAGGAGTAAAGCATTCGGCTAAAACACACTCTTGAGGAGAAAAAGGGGCACATACGTAATCTTATTTTGACAGAATGATTGCTGCAGATCACTGAGCATAGCGAAGAGCTGCTAGCGCAGCGCGATTGTGCTAATGTAGCAGGTTAATGTAGCATCACCTCTTAGCATAATATGTTTTTACTGCCCTTTTCTCCTCTCCGCATTAGTGTTCAATGCAGTGTTCAGTTCAGCGTGTTTGGAGAAGACCGCAACACAACTGGAAAGCTAACGTCGTCGAATAACCCCTTTATCGCTAGGAGAGGGCGGCAGTCTGGCTGATTGAAGTCAAGGTGCCCGTCTTTGCAAACAAGGGAGCTGGGCTTTTACCTCGCACTTTATCTATAATAGGAAAACCTTTTTAGAGGAAGTGAGAGATGGAGATAAAATGGCCTTTATAATTCAATTAATGGGGAAAAATTGAGAATTTAATTCACTCAGGTCAAGCTTGCTGACCACAGAAAATGATTGCTTATCGATTTACAATTTTTATGTAAATGTAAATATGATATAGTGCTAGAGTATGTAGAAAACAGGTTTGTGGGAAACGGGTATTATTAAACATGCTTGTCCTCTGTATATGAATTTACATCTAATGGATGTCAGTGGTTTTGTCCTTTGTAGTAAGAACAGAGCATTTGTCTTTGCCTGATTCTTAATATAGCAGTGTACAGCATGATTACAGAGGAGAAGAGATGTGGGCAATGACATCCTCGCAGTGTATTGTTTATGCCGTGTGGTGGAGAACATGCGATCCAATGAACATGCGCTCTTGAATGTGCGCATTTCATGGACGGTAAGGCCGTTGTGGCTAATTAATGAGCTTTATAACAACATCTGCTGATTTAATCTTCGCTTACAGTGTGTATTGGCAGTTTAATGTTGTTGGCTGTTGCTAAAATGAGCCTTGTCCATTACCACAGTGGCACAAAATTGAATCCCTATGACAAGGAACGTTAATTCAATGTCAGGAATGTCAAAGGCCTCTGTTTACATCAATCATGTTATTATGAAAGCATACTCATGTTGCTCGCCAGCTAATCTATTTCTTGAGATGCTGTACGTCCACGTCTACATGTGGGAAGTCGTGACTGTCTTGACATTGGCTGTGTTTGGAATGGCACTCTAGCTTAGGGCTTACTAAACAGTGTGAAGTATACACGGTTTACCACCTACTGTTTTAGAAATTTTATGTAATGTGCAAAGATTAACATTACAGTAGCATACTACGTTGTTCACTAAGCCGAATCACATTTCATGTTTAGCATGATAAATGTGAAATAGAAGATTTAACAAGGTATTGTTTATCACAGATTACTTCAATAACCATTTCAATATTTGTGCACAATGCTTGTGGGATGCATTAGAGTGATTAGCCGATATTGCTTTTTTAATGAATACGAATTTTGAGTACCTGAAAACTGTTTTGCAAAGTTGAATTTTATTTATTCTTTTATTTTTGATTTTTGATACAATAATAACTAAATCATCATAAGAATATTTCAATAAAAACTAACTTGTCACAATTTATTATCATCTTTGTTTTGGGCTATATTTAATTTATGTTAGACTACACTATATTTATATTTAAAGTACTGTGAGTAGCTTTACATGTGAATTCCATTGTGAATTCCAAATTACTGTTTTTAGAGACCCACCAAATGGTGCCATTTTTGGTAGATTGATATTAAAAAATCCATAACCAGAAAAGTGTGAAAATTGGTATTTAAATAAATAAATGTCGGTCAATGATCAGTCTCTAATACAGCATTTCATGTAGTGTATTCTGATATTGGAAAACGTTTTTTTTTTTTTTGAGCATTCTATGCATACAGAGAATTTATGCATAGATAAATGCATAAATGAGTAGTAGGAGTAGTATGAGTAGTATTCTATCCTGAACATCTGAGATTGGCTTTGTGCTTGCACTGCAAATGAAAGAACATGTACAAGTAGCTGCACAAACCCAAAGAGCCATTCACATGAGTAGCAACATATTACTCTTGAATTTGCAAATGAGATTCTTGCCTTGAATATGAGACTGATCCACTCCTCCCTCATACTGCGGAGTAATTTCTGTCTTAAGGCTGTAATCAAGACAAAGGCGTGGTACGGTGCGGTGGAGACGTCCCCCTCCCTCCCTCTCCGTCTCCACACAGATGTCTCAACACACCCCTCGAGACAGACATAGTCCCTTGAGTCCCCTGCAGAGATTCGGATGCCCAGAGAACAGGCCGTTTATCAAAATGCCTTCAGTGGGCCACGTCCCAGTGAGACTGCTTCTGGCAGTGAAGACACATCTGTGTTAGAGACGTTCATTCACACACATACACATCCACACAGGCTTATAATTAGATTTTATTGCAGGGATCTTTGACACACTTACAGTAGACTGTGGTACGCCACCCACTCCACCATGCCTCCAGTGCGCCTACAACTAGGGAGTAAAGTCTTTTGTCTGGTATTGTCTACGCAGCCACTACAAAGGAGAAAACCCTCAGAAAAGCATGCATGTGCCTTGATAAATATATCCACAGAGATTAAGGGATTGCAGATAACTCAAGATGGGCTCAGGAAGGGTTTTATTCACAAATATTTAGCAATAATAATAATAGTGAAAAGCACAGCAGGATTTTATGCCCTTAGACTGTATTGGGAATGTAAATGTTTGCTTTTTTATATACTGTAGTGTTCATTCATAGACCATAAATAAGACAAAAAGACAAAAAGTGTATATATCTCTATATATCTATATCTATATCTATATCTATATCTATATCTATATCTATATATATATATATATATATATATATGATTACATTTTTTTATTTATCGTCTTATAGTCTATCCATGAACGCTATCACGAACACTACAGAATATTTAATTTAATATTTTATTATTATTATTATTATTATTATTATTATTATTATTATTATTATTATTATTATTATTATTATCGTCAGAATCTGAATGAGATTTTATTGCTAAGTATGTTTAAGCACACAAAGAATTTATCTCGGTGACAGAAGAAACTTCTAGTAAACAGAAACAACAACTGCAAAAACAGTACTTAGATAATAAACAATACAGAAAATATTTCACATCAACAACAGCAACAATAATATTATAATAATATAATATTATGACAACAAAAGTATTATTATTATTATAGCATATTGTTACAAATATGTATTAATAATTATTAATAATTAAAAATGATTGATTTAATTGTTATTATTAAATATTACTGTTCTTTTCTTATTCTTATTCTTATTATATAGACAAGACTAAATTGTATGTACAGGTGTGCTACAGTACGAACAAATACAGTTAACAAGAAAAGGGATGGTATTGTGAAATGAATAAATAAATATAAGTTGTATTATACTGTATATTATATAATAATGATAATATTATTAATAGTAATAGTAATATGATAAACATTGTAATTCTGACACTATAGAGAACGTGAGTGTTTTTAAACAGCGCACTGGGTCATTTTAGGGAGCTTTTCACAGATTAAACCTAATTGCAGTTTCACAGGAGTCATTATACAGCAAAAAAGCTAAGAGAGTCACAACAAACATAATTGCATTTCAGCACGCAGCAAGTATTTTATTCAAGCAATCCTGAGGACCTCATTTCACAAGGAGCTGCGCATTTTTAATCAGCGACATCCTGATTATGATATGTTGAGCATAAGTAATGCTGCATATTTACGGGGCATTTCATTAATAACTGCAGGGGGGTTCCAATTTGCGCTGAAGATGGTGAATACTCCACGACAGCATTCGTTTCCATCAGGGTGATACATGAGCGGCTCCAAGCTGGGACGTGTGCAAGAACCGAGTGAGGAATGAAGCCCTATTTTGCTTTCTCCACAGGCAATTAAAATGTTTTGCATGCTGTGGGTACTGTGGAAGAACAATTACTGAGACAGTGATTTGAATTGGATTTAAATTTGAAGATCTTTTGATATAAGAAAATTGTCCAAATCTAGCAGCTTCCCTTTGCTGTGCCTGCACTATTGCTTCTGAATGAAATCAAATGAACCATATTAGATTTATTAGGCCATGTTAGTAGTAATTTCTTCCAGATGGCTTTGGTTCTGAATGTTGTTATAGATATGTTCTCCATCTAAAAATGTGTGATTCTTGATGGCCTGATGGTCAGCTTGGCTTTCTTTCAGTATGGATTTACTACCTCTTATCCTTTAAAAAGTAACTGAAAATCAAACGCCGTAATATCTTCTGAATGTTAAAATTATCACAAAAAAAAAGAAAGAAAAAAAAATATATATATATATATATATATATATATATATATCTATCTCCAAAGCGACTTACAATTGGGCAATATATAAAATGATTCATCTTGAAGAGGCAATCAGACAGACGAAGTGCTTGTAACACCAAGTCTCAGGCATTGTTTAAATAAGTACAAGCTAGCAAGGGAAGGAATAAATAAAGAGAAAGAGATTTATTTTTTATTTTTATATATATACATTTATATATATATATATATATATATATATATGCACACACACACATACATACATATACATATATAGTTTTGTTTGGCTTATTCACATTTTTAATAAAACATGATTTCCCTGTAATATTTTATAGATTTTTTTTTCTTTTTGTCTCCAGTGTTCCAGCAACATGCTTTGATTTAATATATTCTATTTTGATTTAATATTGATTTAATTATAGTTTATGTGAATTATAACAGAATGCAAGAGCAAGTTACCTTGAACAGCTGGTGTTATCAAGGATATTGTTTATACTCATGAGGAGTGGAATCTTATATTCAGAATACATGAATCACTATTCCTCCAGCTGAGTGTCAACGGAGGTTTTATTGAGTGATTTCTCATATTTTTCTCTCTGGTCCATTTGCAAAGGTGCGTATGCAGAGGGCTGTCAGTTATAGACCTTGAGCAGAGGTTTATGGGAGGGGAATCTCGTCTTGCCCCTCTCTCGCTGTGTTAGTTGGACTGCCAGCTGAAGGTCAGATGTTTTCATTGCCCCTTTGAACAAGCCCTGACAGCTGCTTGGGAGTTTGATGGGGGCCGTGGGACGGGGTGGATGAGACCAAGTGTGTCTGTATGGTAGAGCTGAGCTGTCTTAATGCCCTGAGGAGTGATGTATAGCCCAGCTCCTGCTTGATTAGAGGAAAGGGCATCTCCATTTAAACATGAGCTTCCTGTCTCCTCACATGTGATCTCTGTTTCTGAGGCTTTTAATAGTCCTCACAGAGGTCAATATCTGATTAGTCTCGCGTAGCCAGACCTTTGACTGAACTTTGTTGTTCAGATCTAGGCCACATTGCAGCTTATTCTTGTAAAGAACAACTCACTTAGACAGGAAGAGTCATCTGATTGATGACCAACCACAGTTTTATTTATACAACCCCCAATATGATATTTCTCACAGTATTTCACATAATGACAAAACTTTTTTAGGTAACTTGGTTGCGTTATATCAACCAATCAGTAATAGTCTTGGTTGGTAGGTGGTCTTTGAGTGTGCTGTACGAGGTTGTCTATTAATGCACATAAAACTGGAAAGTACTTTCTCAATCTGGCAAGCTTTTATCTGATTGGTTAATTTTTGGTAACCTGGTTGTGTAATATCAACCAATCAGTAATAGTCTTTGTCAGCAGGTGGTCTTTGAGTGTGCTATACAAAGCTGTCTATTAAGGCACATAATACTGGAAAGTACTTTCTCATTCTGGCAAGCTCTAATTTGATTGGTTGATTTAAGGTAACTTTATATAAAAACAACCAATTAGTAATAACCTTGGTCAGCAGGTGGTCTATGAGCGTGCTGTACAAGACTGTCTATTAACGTGCATAAAATCAGAAAGTGCTTTATCAGTCTAGCAAACTCTAATCTGATTGGTTGATTTTTAGATAAATTTACACAAAATCAACAAATCATGTTAGCACTTGCATTTGTTGGTCCATTGTTGGTGGTCTATTAATGCACATAAAAAGTACTTTCTCAATCTGGCAAACTCTAATCTGATTAGTTGATTTTAGGTAAAGTTAACTTAAATCGACCAATCATATTAGCGCTTGCCAAATCAAGAAAGTACTTTCCAGTTTTATGTGTGTGACTAGACATCACACCCATGGACCACCCACTGACCAAGACTAATATCTGATTCTCACACATTCTCACATTTCCGGATCATTGTCACTGACACCAAAAGCTCCCTTCTGTATAGTCATGAGGGCAGCTGGATTATCCTGAGGCTGAATGGGACTATGAGGGGAAATAAGTAGAGCTAAATCCTAATAGCCCTCAGGGAGATGAGGAAATGACTTAGCTGTATTCATAAAGTTTGAGAGATCTCTGCCTTATGCTTCTGTGTGAGCCGGCAAAGACCAGCCTCCCCGGGGAGCCGTGGCCAGTTCCAGAGGTTGTTTAATTAAGGGAAATCATTGCCCAGCAGAGCGAGCCGGAAGTCTTTACTTAATGTTTTAGAGCATGATAGCTCCTCTGACTTCTATCGGAGGTGTTTTAATCATTATAAAGCCTTGAGACGCCCCTCTGGGACAAAGAGAGATGCTTTCAGTCACAGAAGCAAGAAAAAAGCAACATATGCTCAGACTGTTCCACAGAAGAAAGAAAGTCACAGAGGTTTGGAACGACATGAGGGTGAGTAAATCAGAATTTAAATTTCTCAGTGAACGATCCCTTTAAATTCTTTGCTAAAATGAATCCGCCCTCAGAGATGAATAGTCAGACATCCGTACCCAAGCACACTTTAACACTGACATCTGCTGTCTAATGCATCTTTGTGTTCAGTCACTTCCCCCATCCGCTGAATTTAATCATCAGTGGAGGCTGACGATATGAGTAAGTCATCTTACCCCCCGACCAGCAAAGCCGATTGAGAAATCTGCCTCTATTAAGAATATCTCTCAGCCGGCCCACTTCTAATCTGCCTCTCTGGTATCGCTCGGGGTGAATAATGACAGAAAGCACCTCTGGAAAACAGAATTACAGTGAATTGCAGACCTCAACTACAGCCGGCACCACTGACAGGCGACAACCCAATGATTAATCATCTTTTTTGACAAAAGGGCCTGAGCCGGGATGGAGCCCATTGAAATGTCAGCAGGATTAAGCTGCAGAAGCAGGCCAGTCGCGCCCAGGCTGGGCCGTGGTGCCTCTCTGCTAATCCCAGTGAGGAGTGGAGATGTCAGTGGGCGGCTGGAGCCCCATCTATCCCTGGGTCTTTGCTCTGAGAAGGCATGAAAATGGGGAATAATTCATCATCATCATCACCGCAGCTCTCCAGCAACGAGCGCCTTAGTTTTACGTTCTGCTCTTATGTGTTCATGCAGGCAGAAAGGGAGAAGTGTACAGCCAGGGCTCCGTGCCGTCTTATTTTTAGGCATGTTAGGCAAACAAATAGAGGGGGAAGTGGAACCCTGTAGCACTCGCTATATACATAATGAGATGAGACTCCACTGGAGCGGATATCCTGAAGTCATGCATTAATGCTTTAATTAGCATAGCCAAGCAGAGACGCCCAACAAAGTTATTGCTCGGTGAAGCACAAACAGAGAAAATCCAATCATTTTCACAGCCACTTATTGGCCATGTTAAAAATAAAGCATACGTTCTTTCATAAGCACAGATACATTTTTTTTTTTTAATCGAACTGTGGGGCTTTGAACAGATAGTTAACTCAAAAATAAATTATGTTGGAATTTACTCAGCCTTTCTTTCTCACACAGAACACAAAAAATATGTTTTTAAGAATATTTTGTCCATGCAATGAAAGTCATTGGGGTCCAAAAACAATAATGGCCATAAAAGCACGAACATTTTTCAAAATATCTTCTTTTTTTTTTTTTTTTGAGTTTCACAGAAAAAAGAAAGTCATAAAGGTTTAGAAAGACATGAATGTGAGGAAATGATGGCAGAATTTTCATTTTCGCGTGAATCCCATTTTTGGGAGAACTATCCCTTTAAATGGACCATTCTGAAACAATGAGTCATAAACCATGAACAATCTTTTTTGAACAAGAGTTTTTGTTAATAACACAAGTTTTAATTGTAATTCAGTGAATGGCTGCAATAAAGCACACTGAGTGATGCCAATTGATTTTTTTTCTTGTCTGAAAGATTTCTCCCTTTTTACCCTCATGGGATCGATGATGATGAATTATGCTATTGTTCTAAAATTTACACTTCTGTAATGACTCGTAATGATCATAATGTTGGCATAAAGCATATTGCTGGAAGTTAGCTTGTGGCTTAGGCAGCTCAAGCGAGCCTTTGAATGCAGCTGGAGTCTCGTATTGGTCGAGTCATTATCATTTGGGTCTTGCCGCAGGGGTGTGGAGGAGATTTGCAGTATCTACCCCAGGAGGATAGCCGTAAAATCCCATTAAGCCGCCTATATTTCCTGAGACAAAACACTTTCCTAACTCAATGCTTTGCTGTGTTTAGTCTCAGATCCTCCTTGTATTCACTGGGATGGCGAAAAGCCCATACAGATGTGCCACCCAGTGTTACTCATTGTGAATTCGAGCTGCTTGTGTGCTGAGAATCGGTTAAAGGGAGAAGAAAAGGGCAGGAGATTTTTGGACGGTTAGTTTTGTTCTTTTAAGTATCATTTTAATGACCTGTTTTTGTTTCACCTCAGTGTTACAGGCCTGGCCTCATCCTGGCAAACACCTCAGATCTCGTTATATGGAACAGTGTATGAAATTGCCTGTTGACCTCAGAAAAGGCAGACCAATTACATTGGAGAAAGGCCTATGTGTGGCGTGAATACAGTGTGACTGCAATATTTACCCAAACACAGTAATAATTGAAATAATTAGCCAAAGCGTAGGGGACTGTGGGACAGATAAAATGACAGCGTTGAGAGCGTCAAACCATATTTCAGCCTCCTTCCCATTCTAGCCCCAATCCCAGACTGTTCTGCTTTATCTCGGGCTGATACTTTTGTGTTTTCATCAGTTTTGAAGGCAAATCCTGTAGTGGTGTGGATTAGGAGTTGGAAACCAGAAAGGCTGTAATTATAATTATAATTGTGAGGGAGTTGAAAGAGCCCGAATTTCCTCCCTCATCAGAGGCTCTCAGCGAGTTTCAAACAAGATCTGATACTCGCTACAATAGAAACTGCTTTATCTGTCGCTCAGTTCTTAGAAAACACAGGGAACAAGTTCTGATTTGAAAACGAATGTGATTGTACCTGCTTCATCTTTAGATGGGAGTTCCTTAAGGAACCCAAAGTTCAATCCGTCTGCTTAAGAAGGCCCTTTGATCTGCTCGTAAATTAGAGGTAATTAGGTCACTTAGCTGCTTTAGACCTAGACTTTAAATCTTTGATGAGTTTTGTAATCTTGATCTGGAATTCAGTCACTTTAAAAAGCTCTAAATGCTTTTCCAATATAGATAAGGACTCTGGTCAGATCTCTGCTTTCTCTTTTAGAGTAAATTTTTAACAAAAGGAAAAAAGAACAAAAAATGTCATGAAGATAATGCTGTTTGATAAATATTTCCTTAAAATGTATCCTGTTTTCAACTGTCGTTTTATGCCTTGTGGCAGAATCCCATAGATTTTTCTCAAAATGAGCAAACTGAGTATTCATAAAGCGTGATTTTTTTATATTTGCTAGAATATATATTATATATCAAATATTTGTTTTTCTTCACAAATATATATATATATATATATATATAATATTATATTTGTTTATACTGTATATGTGTGTATATTCACTACCATTCAAAAGATTGGGGTTGGTTAGTATTTAAAAAAATGTTTTTGAAAAATGCTGCATGTATTTGATTTAAAATAGAGTAAAAAATAGTGAAATATTATTACAATTTAAAATAAAATGTTTTTTGTTTAGGTATATTTGAACATGTCAGTTGTTTCTGTGTCACATGATCATTCAGAAATAATTCCAGTATGCTTATTTGCTGCTCAAGAAACATTTCTTATTATTATCAATGATAAAAACAGGATTCTTTGGTTAATAGGAAGTTAGTGGAAGTACGGGAAGTATTTTAAATATACTGTAAATAAATAAATACAAAAATATACAATAAATTAAGATTTTGAAAATATCAAATAAATAAATCTGCAATTTATATATATGACTTGATGCAGCAGTTTAGTGACTCATGGTTGTGGATATTTACTGGTATTACTATAAGCCACGGCAGCAGAGCTTATCCTGCATTTCTTCTCCCTCCATGTCATTAACAGTGTAAGCAGGGATTAAATAAGGCATACTGGTGTAGTTTCTGGACTTGTATTGCTGAGAAAAAATGTATTGACTGGATAAAATGGGACCTGCAGGGAAGGATTCACTCCTGCCGTGGGTCAAGCTAGATATTAGAAAGTGAGAGTCTCTGAGGTGGAAATGCTTCGCATTTAAATGCCCAACTCTTGCAGATATGGAGCACATTTATAATCATTTACAAATGAAAGCAATCTGCTTCCTTTTTGTGATTAATAAGCCTTTGGTGTCAAGTGCGCTAGTTGGGACCATCATTTCTCCTTGATGCTGATGGAGGCTTGACGGCGCTGCAGTTATCTGATAGACATCAGGAGGCATCTTGTGTATGCAGAGGGTGAACGGCACAAGGTCAGAGGTACAGCGGTGGGAGGAGATGTGGATAATCAAAGCCAGCAGTGTGGCATCTCTGTGTGCCAGGTGCAAATGAAGTGGAGAGCAGCTCAGTGAAAATCTCTTTCAAAGATTGCTTAGTTTATTTCAGCAGGATGTCAGCGCTGGGTTGTGTGTTCAGCCAATACAGTTTTAGGAAATGCTTTGAAATGTATACATTTTCACCTGCAGAACTCTATAATATCTAATCGATCTCAGTCCAAATGTGTAAAATGACAAGGTCAATGTAATTGATTGAGATGATTGCGGTGGGCTTTTGTGTCAAATCGTCCTGAGAAAATGAGTACCGAAGTAAACCTCTGCCTATTGATAAATGTCAAATGTAAGACCACAGAAAAATTAATGTAATCAACTTTTGAATCTCCCTACGAAATCAGACATGATGATGTTTTTGTGGCCTCTGTCTTGTGATGCAATAAGCCTTCGGAGATAATGTGATCCTCAAACAAAGGGAGAGGAAGAGAGAGAGAGTGCGGCTGTGAGGGAAGGCAGCGGGCTCACTATCTCACAAGCAGATTAGCACACTGTCATCGATCACAGTGTGACTTCATACATTATCTCAGCCTGCATCACTGATCCCACTCACAAACTTCACTGGATATGATGTGTGTTACCACGTCCAGGCCTTGACAGCCCCGTAGACACCTCAGAGCTATGGGACTGTCCTTTTGTAGAGGATTATGACATTCTGTGGAAAAGAGAAAAATCTCATCAAAATAAGTCAACTGAGAATGTTTCTCAAATGTGATTTTATTGGAGTACATTCAAACATTTTGAAAGTACCTTATGCTCACCAATGCTGCATTTCAAAAACAATTCAGTAAAAGAGTGAAATATTATCACAATTTAAAATAGCTGCAATTTTAGCAGCCATTGCTCTAGTCTTCAGTGTCACATGATCCTTTAGAAATCATTCCAATATGCTGATTTAGTCCTCAAGAAACCTTGTTATAATCAATGTTGAAAACAGTTGTGCTGCTTAATTTTTCCAGGATTCTTTGATAAAGAGAAGAACAACGTTTATTTAGATAGTTTTTACTGAAATCTTTACTGTCACTTTTGATTAATTTAATGCATCCTTGAGTAAAAGCATTATTGGTAACGCTTTAGTATAGGGACCAGTTCTCACTATTAAGTAGTTGCTTATTATCATTGACTGTTTATTAGTACTTATAAAGCATGACCATTTTCTGCATCCCTAATCCTACCCAGTGCCTAAACTTAATAACTACCTTACTAACTATTAATAAGCAGCAAATTAATTGAGTTTATTGAAGCAAAAGTCATAGTTAATGGTTTGTTAATAGCAAGAATTGGACCTTAAAATAAAGTGTGACTGCATTATTTTGTTTTAATTTTGAAAGGTAGTGTGTAATTTATAGTTTTTTGTCAGTTAGATCCAATCCTCTTATTTAATTGGCCAATATTGGCTGATTATAATATGTTATAAAATATTACATGTTGTTGCCTCCAAGTCACAAAAACGTCTTTTTTTGCAAAGAAAAAAATGGAATGAAAAGGTTTAGAATTATGAGTTCAGAGCTAGCTTCAGAAACTCTGAAGTCAATCAATATTTGAGGCTCTCACAGCCCTAGAAATCTTAGAAATATCAGAGAATATCAACAGTGTGTGTTTTTCCTTTCCCTTTCCCTTTCTTTTTCTTTTCTCCAGGCCCAGAAAGATTTTCTATTGAATTCATTGGTCAAAAAGCCAACGCTGAATATTTCATGTCCCTTTAGTTACGTGTTTGCTAAGTAGTGCGCATTAAGTAGGATAATGTTCAGTCATTAAAATAAACAAAATAAACTCCCTCACAATGACCGCTTTGTCTGGGTTTATTTTACAATGATGACTGTCTGACTATACATTATACCCCACTTAACTGCACTGTACCAGACTCTTCAGTCATGTGTTTCATTGACTCTTACAAAAAAAATCATTGAATAATTGTGGTTTGATAAAAAATAAAGAATGCCTTTAGCTCAATCTTGTAATTCAAAGCAAAATGGAGCTAATCAGAATGTTTTGGCTGTATGGATGAACATTCGGGGCTCTATCCTTTATTTACAGCAGCTTTAGACACTGGCAGAGCTTCAGATCTTGAAACCCCAACTGCTACATGGTAAAGTCTGGTAATCTCCGCACAGACTTGAAGAAAGAGTCATATTTGCATCAGTGAATGGATGATTTGTGGTTTGAAGCAGGCAGCTGCTTGACCTCAAGACTTTATGACCCTTGAATGGTGCTTCAGGACAGGAAAACAGAGAAATTTGCTTTTAAACTCCTAAGTAAACTTCCAAATGCTGGGATTGTGAAGGTTAGCTTGAGTAAATTAAGATGCCCCATAGGACCGTTTGAGTCTGTCACTAGAAATAATGATGAATATGGCATACTGGAGTGAGCTGGGCCATTACTCACTGTAATGCCTCCATTACCACCTCAGGGACAGCACCCTGGTTGGGGAGGGATAGTATCACCAAAATTTATGCTTCCGATTTTAAGGCATATTCCCTGATGCACTCTGGAGACAAGGACGTTTAGAGCCTAAGTGATGTTTTAGTGGAAACGGCAAAGTGCAAAGAAGAAAAATATCTAGATTGAAGTGGAGGACGGTATAAATGACATTTTCTAAGATCTATCCCCTAACATTAACAGGAAAAAGGTTAAGTAAAGAAACAAATTGTTCTTGGTTATTGAATTTAATGGCATTTCCCCTAAGTTTTTAATGACTTGCGTTTTGCCACGACGTGAAGCCTCAGTGAGTCACATAACTGCAGAAATGGCAGAGCGAATACATGTTAATTAATTTCGCTTCTTGCAACGGCTTCTTGCCTCCAGACCCACACAGCTGTCTCTGAGCCTTTACAGGGTGTGGGTTAATACGAGACATAATTGCTTCAAGCCAAGGAGGGGGAATCTATTTACAAATCTTAGAGAAGAAATTAAAATCCTTAGAAGGGTGAAAGCGGACGAAGAAGGTGAAGTGCCAGGTCACATCCTTCCAAAGTCTGTTCTGATCTCTGAGCAAACAAACTGAGAGTAGAGAGTCGTTGTTCTCTGTTTAGAAACGAAACAGCAATTCAGCAAATGCTCAAGCAGACTGCAAGGACATCAGAACTAAAACACAAATAAATAAATAAAAGACTGAAACAGAATGTGGAAGATTTTGATGGTAGTTCATCTGCATTTTCTCACAATGAGCATATTATTTAATTTTATATATATTTTTTTGTTTTAGTTTTATTTGAATTTTTTTTAATATTTTAATCATTTTTATTTAATTTTACTTGCAGATTTTGCGGGTTTTCTTGTGCTAAGATTTTTATTTTATTTTTCAATCATTCATTTTATTGGTAACACTTTACAAAAAGGTTCATTAATTAACATTAGTTAACAACATGAGTAAACATGAACTAAGAATGAACAATACTTCTACAGCATTTATTAATCGTAGTTAATGTTAATTTCATGCATTATTAAAATCACAAGTTGTGTTTGTTAACATTAGTTAATGCACTGTGAACTAACATGAATAAACAATGAACAACTGTATTTTCATTAACTAACATTAACAAAGATTAATAAATAGTGTAATGAATGCATTGTTCATTGTTTGTTCATGTTAGTTAATACATTAAAGGGGTGGTTTACTGCGATTTCACTTTTTTCATTTTAAATAGTGTGTAATGTTGCTGTTGGTGCATGAACAGTATCTGCAAAGTTGAGGCGCTGAAAGTTCAACGTAAGCGGAATATCTTTTAAAAATCAGGAAGTTTAATGCCTACAAAAACGACTCCTATGGGACTACAACGAGATACTTCCCGGGTTGCATACGTAAAAAACCCATCAAACCCCTCCCTCCGGAACAAGCAAAAAAGGGGGCAAGGCCATGTTCTGCGGCTTTGTCGAAGAGGAAGAGTTATAGTGGAGAGTTGTAGCCATGCTGTCGAACCGGTGTTATTTTCAACCAGCTGTCAGGTCTTCTGTGTTCGGGCTTCCTATGGACGCTGTAGTTCGTCAACAATGGTTAAAATTTATGTTTGATTATGTTCCTGACAATTACAATCCTAATTTAGCTCTCTGTGCTGCGCATTTTACGGAAGACAGCTTCCAGAATCTACACGAGTTCAATGCCGGATTCACACAGAAACTATTACTAAAACATGGAGCGGTTCCAACTTTAAAAACAGAGGCAGCAGCTGTTGGGCCACAACCTGTAAGTAAGATTTCATAATTTTAAATGTATTTGCATGTATAATTTCAGACGTAATGTTTTAGTTTTATCAAGGACGTAAACAAATGCCAACGCTGGCTTTAGTAGCCAGTTAGTTAAATGCTATTTCGTGTGTCTTTGACAAACGCGTACAAACATTTTGGACTCGAATTTGTAATTATGTACTAATTTTGTAAATGTATTTTCCATGTATACTTTATGACGTAATTTTTCGATTTGATCAAGAACGTAAACACAAGCCAACGCTGTTTGGTTATAGTAGCCAGTTAGTTCGATGCTATTTTGTGTGTATAAGACAAACGTGTACGAACTTCAAAAATGATATGTAATCACAACAGCAAACTTCCATTCAGAAACGTTTTGTAAGAGCTGTGCTTGCGGAAGTTCTGCTTGACTCTCTTCATTACCGCTTTCTGGGTCTGATTCTGGCTCAAACTGATACGGCAATATTGACACCATTATTTACATTTGACCGGAGCACATGCAACTGTCGCCCGTAAAGGTAATGGGCGTGAAGTTTCCGGACTGCAGTACGCAGTTTAGCCAATCACAACACACCGGCCCAACTAACCAATCTGAGCCCATCGCCTGTTTCTGAGGGAGTGGTTTCAGAGAATCAGGAAGTCAACCGGTCGTTCAAATGACAGAGGAGAAAGCGGCTTACAATAAAGTTGAAATATATGAAAAATAAGGCGTTTTTTAACAAACGAAACACGAAGACATGTTATATTGCACCCCATAAACACAATCAAGCAAAGAAAAAAAGCAGTAAACCACCCCTTTAACTAATGTTAACAAATGACACCTTATTGTAAAGTGTTACCATTTTATTTTATTTTATTTGTGAGACCAGCTTATTGTGACCTCAAGCTCTTTTTCTATTTTGTATTTTAATAATTTTTATTTTATTTTACATTTTAATCTTATTTATTTTATATTTGAATCATTATATTTTATTTTTCTTGTGAGACTAGTTTATTGTGACCTTGGCAATCTCCAGAAAGTGAACAAATAAATGTCTGCTTTTGCTCAACATGTTCTTTCATTCAGCAGATCATCATTCTATAGCCAGAGTGCTGTTACTCATTTTTAAAGCATTTGAAAAGGTTACTAGGGTGAATTATTTCCTGCCTCCCTGACAGGAACTATTAGTAAGTGCTTGAGCTGTTCTGGACAGTCAGAGATTATTACAGACCTCACTTTATAGTCTTTAAACACATCTGAGGGAGTATAAAAAGCAATATTTCTCTCTTTTTTTAGTTAAACATCAGATTAAATTCTGCAGAATTGTATCAAATGTACTACAAACTGAAGTGGTGCCGACAAGATCAATTGTCTAATTAGAACAACAATTTTTGGTGCCTGTAAATTCTGCTGCTTTGCCTGAAAACTTGAAAAGCAGCATGTCAGAGCCCACCATCCTGTTTATGCTCTTCTAAACAGTTTGTGTTCATATCATTGTTACTTGTTTGCTTCCAGACTGACTCAACGTGTCAGGGTTGTTTTCATCAGGAACCTTGAAAATCCAATACGTTGGTTATCAAATCACATCACTCAAGGGCATCTGCCGGTCAGTGTATCTGGCGAATCGATCAGCTTATCAGTTCAGCTACTTTCATTTACTTCAAGCTTAACACATGTGGACTTCCTCAGGCTCCACGTTTGATTTTCCAGCCTGACACAAAGGCCTCACCACCTCATATGAGCCTTATCACATGCTTTCTGGTTTCATCTTCTGCTTTCAAATGTCACTGCCTCATTTTTAAAGGGCTTGCTTACCGTACGTTTAGTTTTCCAGAAAGAATTTCCACAAAGAATTGTGATTCATGTTTATATATAATCAACAGTTTGTATACACTGCCATTCAAAAGTTTGGGATCAATAAGATTTTAAATGGTTTTTTTAATGTTCATCAAGTCTGTATTTATTTGATCAAAAATACAGAAAAAAATATTATTAAAAATATTATTGCAATTTCTAATATTGGTTTCCTATTTTAATATACCTTAAAATATAATTTATTTCTGTGACGCAGCACTGAATTTTCATCAGCCATCCAAAACTGATCCAAAACTTTTTAAAAAATACAGTAAAAACTAAATAGTGTGAAATATTACCTTAATTTTAAAAAACTGTATTTTATTTTAATATATTTTAAATAGTGCTGTCAAACAATTTATCCTGCTTAATCATATCCAAAATAAAAGTTTTTGTTTACATAATATATGTATGTGTACTGTGTATATTTGTTATGTGTATATATAAATACACACATATACAGTGTATATTTTGAAAATATTTACACACACACACACACACACACACACACATATATATATATATATATATATGTGTGTGTGTGTGTGTAAATATTTTCAAAATATATACAAATATATACAAATATATACAAAATATATACTGTATATGTAAATATAAATAAATATATTAAATATAAGAATATACATATATAATGTATGTGTGTGTATATATATATATATATATATATACACACATACATTTATATATTTATATTCTTATATTTTATATTATATATAAATATATTTAATATATAAACATAACAAAGTTTTCTTAAATATATACAGGCATGTGTTTGTATTTATATATACATAATAAATATACACAGTATACACACATATTATGTAAACAAGAACATTTTGGATGCGATTAATCACTATTAATTGTTTGACAGCACTGATTTAAAAATTTAATTTATTCCTGTAATGGCACACCAAAATTTTCAGTTCTTCAGTGTCACATGATCCTTTTGAAATGCTGAATCTTGTGAAAACATTATACACATCTCTGCTGTCACTTTTGATCATAATTAATGCATCCTCACAGAATAAAAGTTATAATTTCTTAAAAAAATAAAAATAAAATAAAAACACTTTTGCAGGTCCCCTTGTCCTATTCTTGTGTGCAGAAAAACATTTATTTTTTATGAAAGAATCACATGCAGTCCAACAATTATACAGACAAAAACTTCCAGCCCCAAAGGCCTTTTCTCCAGAGATCTCTTTTCAAAAAATCAAAGTGTGCCCATGCATTTTTCATATGCGTATGTTAAAGTTCTTTGCTCGAAGATGACATTCCTCAGAACAATATGCCAGGCACAATGAAGAACACGAAGACAAGACACACCTCTCTGGCTCAATTGTGCTCTTGCTCTTTGCACCTCATTGGCTCAGCATGTCTAGTCTCCCAGCATCACAAATGATGGTAATTGTGCTTGAATCCACAATATGAGATGATTTATGGCGAAGTTAAACATAGCGTCGCCTTTCGTCGACCGAGGGAGTGTTTACTGTAATGTGAGCAGCACGTTTGCTATCTTTGGGTGCATTAAACGTCCTTTTGGTTTGTTTGAATATAAACCCTGATTCAACTTTTTGACTCCACCAGCATTCGGGAAGCTAATAAAATCTCTCTCTTTCTCTCTCTCCTTTCATGCATGCCTGCGGACACAACTCAGCAGGTGAGTGCATTTTTACCTTCATTACAAATTCTTTTGAATTGCAACTTTCACACATCATCTTTCCAGAACTTTCTAATCTACTGGTTTTCATAATATGAATGTCAGAATGTCAAACTGCCCTGTAATTTAAACATCCACATGCTACATTTTCCACTTTTATGCCGCCGTTTGTACTTCGGCCGTCTACACGAAGGCGAGGTTCGAATACGCTGTATATAATGCCACATCAAGGGCAAAACTAATCAAATGGTTGCCACAGGGCCTCTGCGTTTCTGTGCCTATGCTTTTCTGAAGAATCCCGATTCAGCCCTCTATAAAATTACTTCCCTTAAAGCCACAAATCATTGCCTTACCTTCAGCTGGCAGCTCACGGCTATCGCTGACAGCTGAGGACGGCACTGGAAGTGCTACAACAATTTAATCTCCTAACTGGAAACTAAACTCCGGCCCTGCGCACATAATCAACATGCTAGCAAGAGTGGCCTGCTGTGTGAAGAAAACTTTGCGTCGGCATGTCTGGATGTCTCTGTTTTATTTTTCTGTCCTTGACAGTCTATCTTTCGCTCTCTCTCTCTCTCTCTCTGACTTTTACCTTTTTCTATTAAAATTTCATGAATAAAACTACCGGTCAACTGCTGAGCTTTCTGAGATAAAGCGAGAATAATATAGTGTTAAATCCACTGGAAATGTGCACAAGATCATTTTATTGTGCTGCGAGATTTGAAGGGTGATATTTAAAAAAACTAGAAAGAATCGAGGCCTGTGGCATATTTCCAAGGCCGTGCACCTGTAACGCCACCGAACTGCAAAGTGCCATTTGCCAGTCAGCTCACAAAATAAACATTTATTGAATAAAAGCTAAACACGGAGGCAGGGCAGAGCTGGGTAATTACGAATCAGAGGTAATCGGAGTGACTAAATGGATTTGTAACTATGTTTGCTTTCTTGCGCTAAACCTTGGGATTGTTAATGACATTTTTTTTTTTTTTTTGCTTTTTCAAACGGGTAAACAAAACAAGGCCTGCGTGTGACCAAAACTCCAGGTACTCCGGTGGTTTCATGCGAAGTAAAGCTTGAGAATGAAGTCATTTTTGTATTTGAACAATAGATTTTCATCAGGAAATTTGTATCATTAACATCCAATAAACAACACACTGTGAAGATAATAGTTTATGATTTAGAACCATCATCGCAGTATGTTGTTTATTAGCTGTTAATGATTTCATAATATGGAAATAGACCTCCACCATTCAGAGAGATCATTACCGTAATGAGCATTTTATTTAAGCTTATCAGAGTCTTATCACCTCTATATGACATTTAGGCTTTATTATGCACTAGTAGAACACAATAATTGTCTCACTACACGTCACTCTGGGATGCTTGATTCATTTGATCCATGGCAATCGCAGCATTCATCCGTTCATTCATCCATCTGTTTTCCAAACTGCTTGGACTATGTAGGGTCGTGAAGATGCTAGTTAAGTGCTTCGGTTTGCTATCATATTATATTACATTATATTATATCATAATTGATACGGGTGTTGTCATATTTAGGGATTGTTGAGATTAGAAAGCTATTTATAGACAATCTTGCAAATTCATAACATTTAATTTTGATGGTTTTATGCTCTCTGTAGCCACACTATATATTATTATATTATATTATAGAACTATTCTGCATTACATTTTTTTTTTTCAGTTTAATAGTATATTATAGAGTTAACTGGTAAAGAATGGTTCAATGAATAGCAGTGTAACAAAAATAAATAAATAAATTGTCATTGTTTTCAAAAATATAATTTCATATCACTACATCAGTTACATTAAGGATCTAATAAAATAAAAATAGAACCTTAGTCACAAAATGCAGTGCATAATGGACCTCATTTACAAAACAAACATACAACAGAAAATTGAGCGTACGGTCGTTTCTACGCAAAACTTGTAATTTATCAATATGGACGTGAGTGGTGGCTACGGTCAAATCTCACATTAGGTCTCAGTTCATGAGTTACCTGAATTTGCGTGCAGCATAGTAAATCTGGTGGAGAATTGTATAATGACAGGATTTTGTTCATTTAGATTATTTTCCTGACTGACAATAGAAGCTCATTAGTTGATCATTAACCAGTAAGATTAGAATGTCAAATTAAAAATTAAATTAAATATAAATAGATGGATGTCTGTGACCCATTAAAAATTCCACAGTTAATAATGAACAGATTAACAAAAGAAAGAAAAAAACTGTGCGACAAGTATAGCCTTGTTTTCTTAATATCTTTATTGTAACTGATCGTGCGCCTCATGCACGCACACACACACACACACACACACACACACACACACACACACAACATAGACCTATAGGTTCTAGCATTGCTATTTCAGCCACTCAACATCAAACTAAAACACAGTCAAGCAAACATAGATGTTAGATTTCTCAACTTAAAAGCCCACTGTAAAATCAGCATGCATTGCCCAAACAAACATTCACTGTCTCCCGTCTCAGTTATCCATTGTGCCGAAAATTACTCCAGAGGACTTACGTATTGATATTACTGTAATATTGTTGCAGTGTTCATCTTGTTGCTAGGTTAATTGTTTTGTACATTGACTATTTTTAATAGTAGTGAAAGCTTTAGGGCAAGACTGCAGGAGTATGAATGAACATACAAGCGTGGTTGTGTGTATATCCATGATGTATAGAGGCACTTAATGCTGTGTTGCAGATGGAAGGCATATGAAACAGGCATTTGGGTGAAGTGTGTAGGCTGTAATAAAGTGTGGAGGTGAGACCCATGCGCTCCTATTCTGAAATAACCTCCCCTGCCTGGACATCTTGACATTTCTATTGGCGAGAGGAAGAGGGCAGCTGCAGAAGTGGCAGTGGGGGCCGCAGATCATGTTTATTATTTCCTGGGAAGTGATTTCTTCTCCCTGCCGCTTCTGGAGAGTAAACCACACATCACTTACTGTCAGCGCTCCAGCCTCCATCACCCCTCTCCCTCTGTTTATTCATTCAGCCTTCTTTTCCCGCTCCGTCCGTGATGTTTGGAACAATCCCACAGAGAGCTTTCCCTTCCTTCGCTTTTAATTGAGGCCGTAGGTAAGGGCACGTGCACAAACAGGAGGTGACGCGCAATCTTCCCAGTGAAATGGGCCTGTGTCCGTGTGTGAGAAGTGTTTGTGCTCACATAATCTCTAGTTTACTGCTTCATCTCTATCTGTCTGTCTCTCGTTATGTTTCTCTCTACATATCTTACTGTATCCATCTGTTATCTGCTTTTATATGTAGGGGTGGGCGATGTTCCCAAAATATCATATGCAAAATCACGATCTACGATCTATATCGCAATATTCCCAATTTTGATAAGTAGTATCAATAATATCTAGACTGGAACAAGCCTATGAATTACCATAGTAATTCACCGTTTTGCATTAAACAATCAGTTGTCAAAATGGTCATTAAAAAATGAGTTAAACTTTAAAACACTGCATCACTGTTTGAATTGAATACGCATTGATTCTTATCAAAGTGATAAAGTGATTCAGTCAATAGCAGTGAGTGATTTCCTCTGTCTTTTGTTGTTTGATTAACATTAATGACACAGACAGCAGTAGGTTTATTAGGCTGCTGTCTCTTTAAGACAGAATGCACGTAATCCGATTTCTTTTCCAATTGTTTGTTCATTTAGGACATAATTGACTTTCTTTACATAAATACTCACCAAGACAAGCATTTTTTGATGTATTGTTTTGCGTATATTTGACTGTTTTGTGTGCCTGAAACTATACTTTGCTTGTTCGTATTTAGCCCCGGGTCGGAGAGCGTGCACAAAACGTGCCTTTCGCAGTTAATGCACTTTTAATAATTCTTTTAAAAATACAGCATGTCCTACAGTAAACTGCCTTTTATGACTATCACGTTACATGATTTGACTTATTTAGGTGTTAAGCTTTTAAGGACAGGCTAAAGCGCACCGCTTTAAATAAAAGGAACAGCAAACGGCTCAACGAACGTTTTATTAAACTCAAAACTGAATTTCTTTCATCGCACTAATACTGCTGGCTTACATTGTTTTTCAAATACATCACATTGCTTAAAAGACATAATAGAGGTACAGTAGGTACAGTATACTATAGTTTTAACATCATTATGAGAACAAAAGATCAATCTCTACGATTCACTTAAAGTAGTTTGTAGATGTCTTTGAGATCGATCACAGTATAAAATTGTTAGATCACCCACCCATAATTCTATCTAGTTCTGTCATTCTGTCTATATTGTTTTATCATTCTGTCTATCAGTTTATCTATTGTTGTAGTGTTATGTCTCTATCTATCTATCTATCTAGCTAGCTAGCTAGCTAGTCTTACTCTTCATAATATTAGCTGTCTGTCTTACTCTCTACTTACTCTCTATGTTTCTTTGTTTATCTTACGGTTTTTTTATCCTTCTCTATCTTATTGTCTGCCTGTCGATCTCTGTCTTACTCTATCGATCTAGCTGGCTGTATATCTGTATATCAGTTTGTCTTTCTCTGTCTGTCTTTTAGTTTACCTGTCTGTCTCTCTTGCCATTTGTCTATTAAGTTATGCTGTCGATTAAATTATGTGATTAAATCATGAATACAGATGAGTTGCTTTTATTGCTTTAATGTACATAAGTTGAATCAGTGGGTTATATTAATTGAGGCGACAGCTCATCATTTCATCTAAACTTCAGTACACCCAGAACACATCATTCTCACAAGCAGAACAAACGTGCAGAACAACTTCTTGCCATACCTTAAGTAATAATATGTTTTTTAGTTAGGAATTTTCTTAGCTGAAATGGCACTTCAGTTTTATGCCTTCCCATTACCATAATTACTCCTAGATAGAAAAGCCCAGCACTTTCATTAAAAACAAGATTACTTCAGTTATTACTCTTGACATTTGTAGCAAACATTAATGGTTCAGTGGGTTTATCAAAAGGGTGGTAAAACTTTTCAGCGGGAGTTTTTTTCCCAGAAACAGACTGGCTGGAATATTTATAAATACATTCTTAGTTATCTAGACTAACTGCAATCATAACATGATTAATATGTGTTTTGATGAAATAATGTATTTACTTCTAGCGGGAAAAGAAAAAGAAGAGAATCAGTTCTGCAGTATTGCTTTTAAATGCGATGTTCTAACTTCCCTGGACAAGTCTCTTCCCTGGTGACTTCCCCGTGCTGCGGTAAGGGCAGGCTAAACCATCGATCGCGCTCTGATGACATTTGGATTACATCCAGGTGGGGCCCTTTAGTGAATGTCACCAGAGGCTCTGCTTTTTGCAACTCCTTTATTTGAGAAATTGTCCCTGGTGTTTCATTTGCGTCAAATTAACAGTGAGTCCAAAGACAATCCATAAAGATGAATGGCATTCTGCCGAAGCCAGGAGACATATTAAAGTGTAGCCAAATTAAGCAACCTATATTGTTGTTTTGACGCTTCAGCAGATTGGCAACTGTAATCAGTTGCATGAAGGTGCACTGTCACTTTGCGTTCCAACTGGGAAAAATCATGGCAGTTGATGTTTTTCGACTGTGGCGAGTGGGAAAAAGTTCCTTCCAGCTGAGAGCTCCCTCATCAGCGGGTGTCTTGCCACCCATGGGTGTTCAGACGTCTGGAGGATAGAGGTTTGCGGTGGCGACTGTGAGGAAATCTGTGATTGAATCAGTCCCGGACTTGTCATGGTTATCTAGATGTGTCTGGGAAACGGGGCCTCTCTCCTTGCAGGTGTCACTTGTCCTGCATGTCTGTCTGCCAGATAAAGCATGGCTGCCTGCCACATGGCACAATTACACCTCACCGCATTGATGCGACCCTGTCCTTCATCTCCAGACGGATTGAAAGATATTAAGTGCTGTATTCAGAATACCTTTTAATAAATTGTAAAGAGACTTGGTCTTCAACAGTTTTCTCTCTCATACTCAGTTTATCCCATGTTGTGCAGAGGAATATTTTCTTCTATACTGGTTTGGAACTGAATTCTTGCAGATAACAGCAACAGTCGTGCCGAAAATACGGCAGCGGTAATACTCGCCCCAGGCCGAGCGCTTACCGCTTTAGCCTATTGTTTGTCATTTAGCTCTTATTTCTGATGCATGGCAAACTTTGAGCAGGAGTTTAATCGCATTTCTGGAATATTTTTTTCCTGTTGCGTACCGCATTTATTTCTCTCACTTCTAATCATCAGCCTTCCATAAAGCGCCCTCAGACATTGTGCTTTGTAGGGAGGGGTTGTTGTGTGTTTATTGGATTATTCCCATGGTCAATTTTCCGTTCTTCACACAGTACTGATTAAACTTTCACTTGGGAAATCAAGAGAATGCAAAACTGTGACAAACGAAAACAAAACACTGGATTAAAATGAGAAAGAAACTTATTCTTTCTTGCTTTATTTACTTCCTTTCTATTTCCTTCCTTCCTTTCTTCCATCCTCTTTTCTTTGTTCGTTGTCTTTGCTTTTCTTTCCTTCCATTCCATTGGTCCTCTTTTCCTTCCTTCCTTTCTTATTTTTCTTGTATCTTGCTTTGGTTCTCCCCCCCCCCCATTCTTCCTCTTTCTTTCCCTCCTTCTTTCCATCCTCCCTTCTTTCCTTTCTTGCTTGCTTGGTTTCTTTTCTACTTGTTCTTTTTACTTTCTTGTGTGCATTGTTAAAAACAAAAGAAAAAAATAATAAAAAATAATGTAGAAAGGAAAAAAGGAAGGAAGGAGGGAGATAGGAAAGAGAAGTTGGAAAGAAGGAGGAATAATGGAGGAAAAGAAACAAAGCAACAATAAGGAATAAGAAGGAAAGTTGGAAACAAACAAGAAAGAAGGGTGATTAATGAAAGGTAACAGTTTATTTTAATAGTCCACTTTAGACAGTCTACTAACTATAAGTAAATTTGCAATTACATATCAACTACTAGCTATTAGATGCTAACACTTTATTGTACTGACTATAAGTAAGTAACTTTGCCATTACATCAACTTATTCTACTAAATTTAAGTCTATTAATACTCTGAGAGTTAATTGACATGTAGTTGCAAAGTTACTTAGAGTTAGTAGAATTTCTAAAGTGCACTATCGAAATAAAGTAGAGAAATAGAAAAAAGGCAAAAAGTGGAAGAAAAAAGAGGTGAAAAGAAACAGCAAGAAAGAAAAAAAGTTGTTTCTTGGAAGAGAATAAAAAGCAAAAGGAAGAAAGGTGGGAAGGAAAATTGGAAGAAGACAAAGGAAAAAGAATGGAAACTTGCCTCATTCCTTCTCTGTTGGAAACTCTTATATTTCGGATGCTTCCTCAAGTTCAAAGGTTGCTGTCCTGCTCATATTTTAAGACTGCAGACTGTCTCCCTGTCATTTCACTTGACGTCTCCCTGATATTCCCCTCCTTCCACTCCACTGCACACACAGATTTCACACCTGCCACCTCTGTAAGGTGGACACAGATTGCTAACACATCTCACTGAATCCTTTTGTGGGCAGCCATGTCTGGCGAGTGCTTGATTGACATGTGACTAAACATAGCTTTGAGTATCTGCATTCAGTAGCCTACTATAAAATGTAAAGTGAGCTTGCGGGTTTACATTCAGCCTGTTTAATATTACCAGTACTGAAAACATTAGCAGTTGCACTCACAGCGTTTCTACGTTAATGTGAAACATCATTACCTATAGGCTATTTATAAATATTGCAATATAGGAACAATTGTTTTAGAAAGGACATTCTCATTAAATGGTTCCTTACAACTGATAAAATTAACAGAAAACTACACTTCATTAAAATGTTATTATGCTTTGTTAAGCATTTTATGATTTCATCTCTCTCTACATCAGTAACCTTTTCAAAATAAATAAAAAATTATATTTTCCTGAAATGTTCTAGTGCAAATGCATGGCACCATTTTGGAGACTGGCCCAAAACACTTATTTATTTCACTATATTTTTACACATCACTCTGTTAGAATACAGAGAGCCATCCGCAGGTTTGATCTTACCTCTGCCTGGAGCAATACATTTTCATTTTTCGTGGCTGTCAGTTTTCTGAAGGCAGACCATCACATGACACACGACTGCTTCGGCCATAGTGGAGTGGCTTCCACACTGTTTAAATCTCCCACTGCATCAAAAAGCACAACTGTTTCCTCACACTGTACTGTATATTGATCATGTGGATTTTGTGGTTACGTGAAGGGTATGCTGTTGTTATTTGTTTCTTTTGCTGCCTTCTTTCTTTTCCTTTCACGGTCCATACAGTTTGAGATATTGATGTCTGTTTCTTGGAACTTTAAAGGAATTGATATTTGATTCTGTGTTCACTGTTTACAGAGTAGAGAGTCTCACACTCATTTTCTTCCCTCCAGTCGGTTGTTGGACCTGGAAAAAATTGCAGTGTTGAGAGGAGTTGTGTTCTCCTTTGTAACAGCAGCACTTAAATCCAGGTGGTCTCACAGCACAGGAGTGCAAATTACACAGCAGCAAGCTTTGAAAAACAAAACTGCAGGAGACTTTCGTGCTGTTTAGGCAAAAGCGTTGGTTATCCTATTTAGGAATGTTTATCTTTAAGTAGACAATTGACATGTTTATGTGAGAGGAAGTCTTTACCGAATGAGAAGTGATTTTTAAAATGAAGATCATTTGAATCTTTTATGTTTCTTCAGGCAGTGATTTTCACTATTTGCCACTTAAAGAATGTAGAATTCAGCTGTTTATGCTCCCGAGAACTAGCAAAACACAACTGCGTAACTGCAATTCAATTTTAGGTTTTTGTAAATATAGTTTTAGTGAACAAGAAATATGACAGAGATAACAATTGGTTGTACTTTATTTGTGCTTACTCATACTTTATTTTTATTTTTTTTCATTCGGTGTCCTCAGAAAATGTATTCAAGAAGTTATGGAATAATGCTTTTTCATTCACAGATTAAGTTTTAGGTTTGGATATTTTTAAAGAAAGAAAGAAAGAAATATATAAATAAAAATAAATAAAAATTTGCAGCACTGGCTTAATTAAAAAAGATAGATAGATAGATAGATAGATAGATAGATAGATAGATAGATAGATAGATAGATAGATAGATAGATAGATAGATAGATAGATAGATAGATAGATAGATAGATAGATAGAGTATAAAATATGTCAAAATGTTAATGTCAGGTGCATTTAATCTTGATTAACTACAGAAGAATGTGCAGTTAATTAGTCATTTTTAATCAGTTGACAGCACTTAAATATATACATAAATTAACATAATTAGACACCTATAAATCAACCAGCATTTTAAACTTATTGTGATTTCGGCACAGATATCTCAATTTCTAAATATTTATAAATCAAACATTGTATATCTGCAAAGATGGCAGATATTAGCGAGTGATTGGTTTGTATTGTTTACTTGTATTGTTTGTGTATTTTTTAAATAATAAGGCAACTCGTATTATGCTTATTAGAAGATATAATGAAAATGAGAACATTGTAAATGAGTCTTCATGCCCCTTAAAGACAGCTTTGAAGAAATTGATTTTAAAATGTCATATTCTGCTTCACTACAAGTAATTTGTAAATAAAATTTTTAGCTCTCAGAAGAAAATCATTGTTCAAAATCAGTTCCATGCTGCCTCAGCCCCAGTCATCCAGTTCATCTCTCCATCTCAGCCAAACTACAATGGCACACAAACTCCTCGCAGCCTTTTCACAGCCCGGCCACAGCAAACACCAAAGTATAGACGCACTCCAGTGGCCTCTGCCGAGGCAAAAGCCTCCATTCCATCTCCTAATGGCAGGGAGAAATTGCTTTCAGTGGCACAGAGATGCTATCTGTTGGTTGTGCACCAGTCAAGAGAGGCTGTGTGCGCGGGGAGCAGGTGAGGAGAGGCAAGATGGCCACTCTCTCCCGCTCTTTCTTAGAAATTAATGACTCTTGTGCTATCACACTACGCTATACGTGAAGAGGGCCGGATGGTGTGTGGAACCACATATTGAATTTTCCCTGCACTCACTTGTGGAGAATCCATTCTGAGCACTTACTTGAGCGGTTAAAGGTTATGTTGTGCTGTCCTTGTCTCGTGTGGTGGCACCTTTTAATGTTACAAGACTATTCTCTTGCATTGTAGTTTAGGTTTTAGTATGCATTATGACTATTATTTCAAACACGTTTTATAACCACATGCACGTACAGAGGCCCCCAAAAGTTTTTTGGTGTTAATATGAAAGAATTGTCCATATTGATTTTAACCTGGACTTTGAATTACGCTTTGAATTATGTTTTGTTTTAGGGTTAAAGGAAATGTCCTGGCAGTAAATAAATTATTAGTGCTTTTTCCACTTTTCTACAGATTTTTTCTTCTACAGATTTGTGTGTGTGTGTGTGTAGATTTTTTCAGAACTAACTTATTAGTTATTTTTGTTATTACTTTGAACCAACTACCCCAGGGTGATTTTTAGGTATATGTGAAGTCAAAACTTTCTGAAACCAATTATAATAGTCCTAAAGAAAGAGACCTTGTTGAAATAAGAAATAAGATCAAAAACATGATATTGTAAATATTTTTTATGTATTCAAGTAATTGTGTATTATATTGTAATTGTACTAAATTTAAAAGAAATCATTAAAATATTACCTGGAAATATTTTTCTTTTACTACAGCAACTTAAAGGGATAGTTCACCCAAAAAGGAACATTTTGTCATCATTTACTTCCCCTTAAGTTATTCAAAACCTGTATGAATTTCTTTCAGCTTAACACAAAAGAAGATATTTTGAAGAATGTTAGTAATCAAACATTTGATGGCAGCCATTGATTTGTAAAAAATACTATGGAAGTCAATGGCTCCCATCAACTGTTTGTTGTTTTGTGTTCAACAGCTGAAAGTAATTCATATAGATTTGAAACAATTTAATGGTGAGTAAATGACTGAATTTTTTGTATTTTTTGTTAAGATATGCTGTCGACAGTTTGTATTAAGCTGATTGATGATCTTTTTTTACAGACTATAAGAGTGCTGTTGTTGCATAAACCTGAATGGATTATTTTATATTTCTATTATATATATATATATATATATATATATACTGTATATAATGCAAAGGCATTTTGAAGTGTTCAAAACAGAGGCCACACACTGTCATTTCAACCAATCAAGGTGTTTGTACAGAATCTGAATGCATCTGAGATGTAATGCCTCTCTGAGCTGATGATCTTGTGTTTGGTGACAGCACCGACATTTATTTTAGCAAAACAGAGTGGCCGCTTTAGACAATTCATCAACCGCTTGGATGGGATGGGGCGAGGGGCGGGGGACGTCGAGCAGAGGGAGCCGTGCCTGCTTGATCTTCCGTGAAGCTGCCAGCCACTACTGCATCTCCATTCTCCTTCCTCCATATTTCTTCATTTAATAGGATTGCAGCCTGTCAGGATCCAATTTGTAGCCCAGGCAACATCTCCCCCAGAGCCAGTCCTGAGGTAGCCTGTTTTCTACGTTTGCCGAGGCCACTGTATATATATATATAGTTGTTTGTGGACACAGCCCAGTGGCCTTGCCACATCCTGCCAACTCTGTCCATTTACTTGAGGCATGCAAAGCTGGTGATGGGACTCTGTCATTATGGGATGTCCCTCTGCTGAGCAGTGATAAGGGAAGCTGGTATTGAAGCTGACAGAATGGAATGGTGGTAGACAGACTGTGCTGGTATTTATGCATGGCCCACTGTTTTTTCTCTGACTCAGTCACAGACAGTAGATCATCACTGACCTGCTACATAGTGTCAGCTGTTGTCGTCTGACTGATGCACCTCACTAGATAGGATGGCGTGACTTTGGTTGTTCAGCTGAGAATGCATCTTTACATCTGTCAATGAGTGCATTTACATGCACCCTCATAATGCGATTAGAATGGTATTTTGACAATATTGCGATTAAACAGTACCGCGTGTTAACGCAATACAACAAAATAATGTGATTAAGCTCATAATCATAGTAAGTAACCATAATCGCATGAAATATGTGGTGTACGTATTTTAATCACAATAAACAAGCATTCACTTTGCCAAATAACCTTCCAATAAATCTTGTTGTTTTGCATTTGATTTAAGTAGACAGCAGCCAGTAACATACCTACATATGTGCGTTCATCATTTGTGCTTAACGAATAATCAGAATAATGAAAATTGCATGTAAACTGGAGTCAAGAGGTTTGCTTGTGTCATGTAAACATCTTATTGCAATTAAGTCCTTACTCTGATTATTGGAAATAATCACATTATTGGTGCACATGTGAACATAGTCAATGTAAAGTAATGTTTGCGAACCTGTGTTGATTGTTATATCTTCTAATAGGGATGCATAGATAAAATCGAATACTGATAAGTATGCTGTGGTTAGTAATAAAATTATGTTTTGTCTAAATAAATAAATTATAAAATTAATAATAAAACTGAAATCTAAATTAAATATTGTGACTGCAGCAGTCAATGTAGGCAGCTTTGCCATAACAGGAATAAATGACATTTTAAAAATATATTAGAAAACATTTTTTCTAAATTTTAATATTTCACAATATAACTGCTTGCATGGATTTTTGATCAAATATAGTTTGTGGACCTGCTATATCTTATTTATTTAAATAGAAAACTTATATTTTAAATGAATAATAATATTTCACAATATTACTGTTTTATTATTGATTAAATAAATGTAGCCATGGTGAGCATAAAAAAAAAAAAACTTACCAACTCCAAACGTTTAAACAAAAAGTGTACAGTGTAAAAAAATACTCACACTCCAATTTGCTAAAGATTACTTTTAACAGTGTTAATAAATTATTACTGCTTTTCAAGATTAATCTAAAGCCAATGTGAAATGACGATAAAAGGGAATCTAAATGTAAAAATATCTAATATTAACTAATAATTAAATAAAACATTTAAAAAAGATTTTACTTGTATATTGTGCATGAAAAATGGCTGCAAGTCTCATTTTGTGTTTTTGGAAGGGATTTGTTCAAAATGCAGTTAATTTTGATTAAATGTTGAAAGTGCTTTAAATAAGCAAGAAAGTACTTTAAAACCAGCTCTCAGTTGCATAAATTCATCAAGACTTTATCATACTATGCCCAAAACTCTAATAGTACATGATTAATTAATGTGCAGTTATATTTCTGGTGGTTTGAGGAACGGTTTTCATGCTGAGGTGATCTGAAATCCTAAAAGCCTCTGATATTATGGGCCAGTAATGTAAGAACATTAACATTATCGCTCCTATAACACAAGCTGCCATCTATAATCCGCCGAACCGATGAAGAGATTTACAGCCCAGAGAATTCTTTAGAGCTTTAGTGCCTTGTGAATAAACCTGCTTTGTTAGTATGCATATGAGAGAGCTCATTCCAAATCCCATATTGAAATGCAGGTGTTTTCAAGTCAAGTTTTTGAAAAGTTGTCAGGGGATCTGAGATGATGCTCAAAAATGTACTTTTGTTTTCAAACTGATTTTTCTTCTCCCAGAAAAACACACTTATTTCTGCTCCAATACAGCACCTCTCAGAGAAAAAAAAGAAAGAAAAAAAAGTGTGGTTAATGATTCGCCCACTCTTGAATCAACCTGATCTCACAGAATTCCGTGTAATGTTCACGGACTTAATTAACCTCCGAATCTGTGGCGGCATCACGGAATCGCCGAAAATTCCGTGATGGGCTCACAGAAGGCATCAGCCGTGGTCCATGCACGGATTCACTGGTTCAACGTAAAAAGAGTGACTCCGATGCAGTTATACTTTCACTGGAGTACCTGACCCCACCCCTACCCTAAACCTACCCAGTTCTGAACAATAATGACGATAAATGTCCCAGTATCGCGTCGGCATATTGATGCTAAGGGTTTCCGTGCGTGGAGCACGGCTGATGCCTGTCACTGACTTACATTGGTATCACTTCTGTGAGCCCATCACGGAATTTTTTTGCTGTAACTGACTAGCTATTCAGTTCTCACACAAACCACATACCTTATATTCAAACATTATACCAATTTCCAGTGCCCCAAAACGATCTATTTCGACAATCGCAGTTGTATTTTTAGCATTTTGCTAAGCTAATGTAACAGGAAACATATCATAACCTAGACATTTTGGTACACTGGTCTCTTTACCAGCTTTTATAGCTTAACCAGCAAGACTTCCTTTGTAGACCAGCATTAACCAGCCTGGACCAGCCTGTAAATTCATGCCGGTGTAAGCTGGTCTTTTCAACAGGGACGCTATGTGTGCTATGACAATGATGCGATTTTGATGCTACTAAAGTCTTTTCACAGCACATTACCTCAAAGATTATTTACCACGGAACTGCTCTTTCAGGAGACATGAAAGCGACGAGGCAAAACACAGCAGTTTAACGTGACTACTTTTAAAACAAACCATTACAATAACTTTGAATAACCACCGGGGTAATTTCCCTTTCAAATTGACAGAGTGCATATTTCTGTCTCTTAGCGTTGTGCCGTTGTGTGTTTAGGATGCCGTCATTGCGTGGTTGAAGAGCGAGAGAGCTTGTGCAGTGTGATATGTGATGTGTGTAGTAATTTTGACAGGCAGCGGCATTGTGCTGCCTTCACCTCCAGCATCCCACTCCTTCACTGACACTTTCCATCTGCCGTCTGCTTGGCTATGTTTCAGCAGCGCTAGCAGCGTGTGCTAACGTGTTTATCAGCATTAAAGTGTCTGGGCATACGCTGTCATAAGTAATGAGCTTTCAAGAGAGGGGAAGACTCATTTTTATTTGGGCCCTGCTGATAGAATCCTTGTTTGCATGAGAGAGGAGAGGTGAGAGAGCTGATGTCAGAAAGAAAACAGGGCAGGCCACTTACATACTGTGACTATGCATAATGCATTCATTCCTTTGTTTGGATATCAGTGCACTTAAAGCCATACTCAGTCATTTTTTGTTTGTGTTGCGTTGGTTGGGAGTCCACTTGGACATACTGACATCTAGTGGTGTGGATGTAGCATAAAATGAAAGCAATGTCATATTTACATTATATAAATATGCAATTAGCAATCAGCCATGATTCATTTGTTGCGTGAGTGTGCAATTATAGGACACGGTAGTATTTACTGGTCATGTGATCTCAACATTGCTGCGTCCTTGAAGTGACCTGCTCTTATATTAGTCTACTGACATGACTGGAGTCTTCATCTCATGTAAGTGTGCTTCATTTTAAACATATTTTTCATAAAGTACCATTCATTTCTTTGAGGTGTAAGAACGAACCTTAAAGGAGACTATTTTTGTTTTATCATGCAAGCCAATATGGAAACAGAAATGTGGACATTTTTTGCAGTTTCTTGCTCGCATAGTTACATTTTAAGTGCAACTTTACGTACAAATGACTTCTGGAGGGTTTCCATCTAACTGTTTTTATAAAAATAATTATTCTTGTGTTTAAGAAAACTTGAATCGCTTGATATGCGCATAAATTGTCGAAGTTCTGTTCTAGATTTTATGGAGTTTGCATAAATTAAATGCTCATTTCATTAAGGTGTCTTTCTGCAAAAACTATGGCATGTTTTGATATTTTTTAACATTACATATTACTTCTCACAAAACAAATGTGCATAAGAGTTGATGTGAAATGTTTCTTTAGATGAATTTTCAGCATGTAATTTGTAATTTGTAATTTGTCATATGTTAAATTTGGGCTTGAATATAATCAAATTTGGCTGTACTCTGAAACAGTGAGAGGACACAAGCTAAACTTTAATCCCAGAGAGATTGATTTTTTCTAAATGTGCTTTTAAGGCCAAAGCCCCATATTCTCCCAAGCCTTCTAACAAATATCTCTGTTGTGTAGTTGCGGGTTCGGGAGGGGAAATTAGCTTCTGAGAGGAAGCCAGGGAGAAGGTAATGAAGTGTAAAGAGAGCGATTAATAAAAAATCAGTGCAGGAGCCCATGCCACTGTTAATCCTGATTAAAACATAAATGCTGTTTTGGCAGCCCTCTCTGAATAAACTCATTAACTTTTACAGAGGCAATGAATGAAGCATAAGCGCGAGATACCCATATGAGGTGGATGGCTAATTTCTGTGGCCTGGCCACTGGACTGTGACTGAAACGGAGGAAGAAGAGGACAATCTGCAGACAAAATTCAGATGCATATATGCGACTGTGCTTAGTGCTCTATTGTTCTGCATTTGTGAATGTGTGAATGTGTTTTGTTACAACTTCATTACAGATAAGTTTGAATTAGCAGGCTAGCGACAGCTTTAGGATTCAAAGGATGCAATTCTTTTGCATTATTTTTACATTTTGTTACCTTTTTCGGGCATCCTGCTTCAGACTATGATTTTTAGTAGGACATCTTCATTAACGGCAGCAGTAAAAGCTATTCCGTGGGGATAGATATTTGGCAGGCTGTGAAGGGTAGCAGTGGCAACGACTTGCATCATGCTAATGTGCGTTTAGGAGGTGGTTTCCTGGCATTAACAAAAGGTCATGTGAAATGAGCACATTGGAACCATTAGGATGCAGTTATTTGTCAGTCCCTGAAGAGCCGTGCTAGTGAGCTGGAATGAGGAGCGTGTGTATGGTGTGTAAAGTGCTGTTTTAGCAGCTGTTAATGAAGGGAAATGAACGTGCTGACTGAGGCATCATGGCGTCAGGTGGCAGAGAGTAGCCACCTGGCAAAATCCAAAGACCTGTGCAAACCAAAGAAGACAGAATAGACGTTCTCATTAGTCATCATGTAATAGATGCTGTGAATCGTGGCTTTTTGCTTAATTGCACTCTAAAATACAAGAGAGAGGAATTACGCAGCCATGTGTGTTTTCATCCTTGAACCGTCTTAGCATATTCAGAGGGGAATTCACTAAGAATGTGCCATTTATTATCTATCTACATTTGTTTTAGTATCTCTGGTTCACTAAACCGGGAGTTGCTGACCTTTAGAGTCTGAGGGACCATTACTTATTCTGTATGATATACCAATATTAATCTACCTATATAATAGGTAGGTTTGTCTGATTCACAAACAATTGACTCTTTTAAACTTGTTCATACACATTCAGAGAGACCAGTGAGGCATGATTCATTATTTTTAAGTAAATCAAAAACATAGAGTGCAGGCAGTGTAGTCTAATTCACAAAAAAAAAAATAGATTCTTATAAAACAGTTCTTTTTAGTGAATCAAAACCAGGCAGCAAGACCAATGTAATTTGATGAAAGAACAAATGACTCTTTTAAACTGGTTCTTTTTATTGAATCAAAAACAAAGGCTGCGTTCCAGTTTGTTTTTGTTTTTTGCCCTTCACTTGCAAACTTCCTTCCGTCTCGTTTACTCGGATGTACGTCATTGATTACGTTGCGTGAGTGCCCACTTCTGGCGGAACCCTTGCAATGGACTGAACTTGAACGTCCTAAGACCTTGATCACTTAGAATCTGCTATGGAGTTGGTTTTTGTTTACATTTTTTCCCTTACGAATTTGTTTGGTGCAGCATACTATGTGTATATTATAGAATTGTTTGGGGTGGGGATAAATTAATCGCGATCTGCGATGACGTCACAATTGTGTTGCATTGTGGTCTGTGGAGTGGCCTGAAGTGTGCATATGAAGCAGACTCGCTCCCTCGGTCAAAATCGAGCGGTCAAGGGTCTGTCCATATAAACTTCCCTCGTCCACTTCACGAACTGGAACGCACTTCAAATTGGCAGCAGGGATTCCCCCGAGGGGAAGTGCTTAGGGAAGTTCGCGAGTGCGTGTCTAAAAGTGGAGTGGAACGCAGCCATGCAGAGAGATCAGGGAGGTCTGATTCACAAACAAATTAATCTTA
This sequence comes from Onychostoma macrolepis, assembly GCF_012432095.1. Classification (NCBI taxonomy): domain Eukaryota; kingdom Metazoa; phylum Chordata; class Actinopteri; order Cypriniformes; family Cyprinidae; genus Onychostoma; species Onychostoma macrolepis. The sequence continues at coordinate 16,435,189 of NC_081169.1, forward strand.
TGAAACGGTTATTTTTAGTAAGTCAAAAATATGCAGAGAGACCAATATGCTTTGATTCACAAACAAATGACTTTTAAATTGATTCTTTTTAGTAAAACAAAAACATCCAACACGGCTGATGTAGTTTGATTAACAAAGAAATGACCCCTTTTAGTGAATCAAAACACTCCACAACCAGAGTAGTCTGATTCATGTGCAAATGACTCCTATGGGCTGTTTCTTTTAATTAATAATTCAAAAAGCTCAAACTTATATCTCTTTAATGGGATATTTCAAGTGCAGTGGTCATGTGACTTACAATTTTAGAATAATTTTGCATATAGACGTAATAACAGTTTTACACAATAAATGCAAAGTTTACCTCATTTGGTTTCCGGCGGTTTTTAGTTGTGTTGATTATTATATCTGTAAAATAAATAGGGCTACGATATGTTGTTCCTTTTTTATTATTTTATTTTATTAACATATTAGGAGCTTCCCTTTATAATCTACAGTATTAGCTGAGAGAAAATGTTTCAAGGAAAGATGAAAGTGTTACAACTGTATAGTAAATTTGCCCCTCAGATACAAAGAAAATGCAGAAGAACTATTAGAGAGCTGATAGTGCTGCATTCGGCATTCTTAACCCTGGATTGGAGAGAAATTGGATCATGTTTTTCTGTTTTGCCTTCTCAGAGTAATGAGATAATGACGGCTGGAAATTAGAGTCTAATGTCATTCAACGTCTCCTCCTGTGTATTGCTTGAAGAGGCTGATTAGCCTGTTTTCCATCGCAAAGTGTTCCAGCACTCCATTGATATGCTGCTAGTGTATTGTGGAAACCAACTGCGCACAAATGTAGAGAATGTTGGTATTGTTAAGGCCGAGCTGTAATCTTTAACACCGGCTGCAATTTAAAAACATGGCCTAAAGTATATAAAACTAATATGTAGATGTAGTTCACAAGATGTTTAGGTATGTAGCTCTTTTTAAAATTTCTTCATGAATCATGCCATCGAGTCATAATACACCTCTGGGTGAGTTTACTGGCTTTTTAAGGGTTGTATTTTTCTTTTTAATATAATTGCTGAAAGATTTTGTACAGCTGACTTTGTTTTACCAGTTAATGCAAAACTTCATAAGTTTGGGGTTGGTAAGAATTGTATTGGGGTTTTTTTAAACAAGGCTGCATATATTTAATCAAAAATGCAGTAAAACAGTAATATTGTGTTTTATATTTTAATATATTTTAAAATGTAATTAATTTCTGTGATGGAAAAGCTAAATTTTCCGCAGCCTACTCCAGTCTTTAGTTTCACATGTGCTTCAGAAATCATTAAAATATGCTGATTTGGTGATCAAGAAACATTTATTTTTATTATCAATGGTGAAAACAGTTGTGCTGCTTAATGAATATAAAGTTTAAAAGAACAGCATTTATTTGCAATTTAAATGTAACATTATAAATGTTTTTTTAGTGTCACCTTTATTCAGTTTAATGCGTACTCACTAAAAAATCATCATCATGATCATCATAATTCTTTAAAAGGAGCTGTTCTAATTAGTCTGAAAATTGCAATGTAGTTCTTTTGATTTGGTTATTGCTATAATACAAAGTGAGGTATTAAATATTTAATTAAAACGATGTGTTATATGAAAGTGGGAATATCTAATATTCTTTATTCAAAATAAGTGTTTGGATGCACAATGATTTCGATTTTATACCCTAGATACACCCCATAAATCATGTATTTTAAGATAATATACCATGTAAGCAGCAGCCGTAGCATAGACTGTAAAGCATGTAATAACCATGACCGTTTCTGTGGTAGAACTTCAGTGCATCAGATGTCTCGGTTTAATGAAACGCAGTATTCTTCAGCACACAGATGACACGGATTAGGCTCTGAGAGCAGCGGCTGCCGATTGGCACTGTATATGAAGCACAGGGGAGCATCTCTCAGTCTTGCTGGCACTGCTAGAGAAAGATGAAATGAAATGAAAGCATGTCTGGATTAAAGCTTGTTAAGGGGAAGAAGAGCCTTAATTGCTCTGGCTTTGTACAGCCTCACAAAGAGCCAGCACTGCTAATCTGTTGCTCAAGGGTGAATGTTTTCTGCATCCAAACAAAAGGCAGTTTTTAAGCAGGAACACAAAGACCTGTATTTCAGGAAGGGTCTAAATAAACTGGAACGAGACTCTCCTGGGTGCAAAGGGAGACACATGAGCTGAGTGAATGGGAGTGAAGAAAGTGATTTGTTTGGGGGCTGCTAATTGGATAGAAAAGAGGCCATTAATCACTGCTGTTTGTGTTTATTGTTTTAATGCACATCCTTTGACTGGTCAGGAAGTGTAAATAGGGCAGTTTCCTTGTTAAGTAGCATGTTTAGCATCAAAATAAAACACAAGGGCCTAATTTCAGTTGTGAAGAATAGGCATGGTCAAAAATGTAACTCGTTGATCTGAAAAGAGATACAGTACGCTGGAAAAAAAATTGGTGTACGGAAACAATTTTCACCCAGAAAATTGCTAGTTAATTTCACAAGCAGTTTAACCTAACTGTCACTGGCCCACCGGTGGGCCCACTAGTCATTAGCGTGGAAGAGTGCACCTGAAAAATCTACATCATAACCGGAGTTCTGACCTTTGTCACAAAAAGTCTTCTTCGTTGCCTTTTTCTCTATCACACTTTAGAAATCATGAGAAATTATATATCAATTGAAAACTTAAAATCTCAAAATTCTTCCTTTGAAAAGCATTTTAAAATCAGACATTGCATTACCATGAAAATGGAACATCAAAATCATGTTAGAAAATGTTTTCGTTCATGAATTATAAAAAAATAAAGTTTGGATAGTTCACGTCTATGTTCAAAAATGTGAGTGACAGTTAATAGATGTCAAGTAACACATTGAACTAAACATGACATTTTTAAGCAACATCTGAAACAGTGTTTTCTGAAAAAGTTCTCATGCTGTTCAAAAGTTTTGGATCAGTATTTTTTTTTTTTTTTAATGTTTTATATGTGCAATATTGTGAAATATTATTACAATTTAAAATAGCAGCTTTCTATTTTAATATACTTTAAAATGTAATTTATTCCTGTGATGAAAAGCTAAATTTTTATCTGCCATTACTCCAGGCTTCAGTGTCACATGATCCTTCAGAAATCATTCTAATATGCTGATTTATTATCCATGTTAAAAACAGTTGTGCCACTAATGTGTGTATATATATATATATATATATATATATATGTATATATATATATATATACTGGAAATTGTGATACTTTTAACATGGATAATAAAAAGTTAAAATAATTATTCAAAGAAATCTTTTGTAACAATATACACTGCTGTTCAAAAGTCTGGGGTTTTTCTTTTTTGAAAGAAATTAATACTTTTTTTCAGCATGGATGTGTTAAATTGATTAAAAAAAAGTGATAGTAAAGACATATTGTTAGAAAAGATTTCTATTGTTTCTATTGTTTTGGAAAGAGATACAGTAGACTAAAAAACAAAATGGTGTAAAAACAATTTTCACTCAGATATTGCTAGTAAATTTCACAAATAATTACAAAGAAACGGCAAGTAATGCATTGAATTAAACATGAAATTTTGAATTCGAAAAAATGAAACTTCATTTATATAATGTATGTGCATTAAACACATCAATTAGTTGCATATTAGATGGTAAATGCTGAAAGGCTCCATGCAATAATGTGCTATATTAATCATGTGGTTTCTTCAGTTTCTGCATCAGCTCATGCAAACCCTTCATAGACCCTCATGACTGCCTCTAAAGGGCTTAATTTTCATATTATGCCCCAGCAGAGCAAATCCAGTTTTCCGTCTTTTCCCCAGTCTGACCCAGGCTCTCTATGTCACTGGCTCTGGCTGGAATCTCTTTTCCCTTTGAGCTTTCTCACACCGAGCTGTTTGACTTGTAAGCTAAAAATGCTCATTGACTGAAGCTTGTGCACGAACACGCTGCAGTCAGGACACTTCTGCTTTGGGGTTTTATCAGGTCAGTGAGCTCAGCCAGACTCCTCGACTCCCTGACAGTTTGTTTATTCCTATTTAGGCAGCACATCAAAATTTCACCATGATCTGTTCAAGGCTGCCATGTTCAGAAATGTGACATATTGAGGTCTTATACCTCAAAATGATGTCTGATGTTGATATTTTATAACCTGTTGCTCTGTTGCATCAGTTGCAATATTGGGCTGCTAGATATGTGCACTCTGGGTTGATACTGGTGAGAAGTGTTTCATGTTTCTTGATGAATATATTATGATTATGAAGTAGTTTAGGATTGGACAGTTTTTAATACAGTCATTTGTCTCTCTGCACTTTGAACATGATATTAACGGCATTGAAAGTGATTTAATTAATTTAATAGGAATAATTTTTCGTTGAACCTTTATTTAACCAGGCAAGTCATTAAGAACAGATTCTTATTTTCAATAACAGCCTGGCAGGAGAATTAATATCTCCTGAAAGACATACAAATATACATTACAATACACACAAGGCACATAAAAATAAAAATAAATCTCTGTTAAAACATTTACAGGTTGAGGTAAAAAAAAAAAAAAAACATTTTATATTAGTTTTCAATATGTTTTTATAAGTATACAGTGTATACACTACTGTCCAAACAGTTGCGGTCATGTGTAATATAAGGGTATAAGGGTCTGCACACACACACACACACACACACACACACACACACACACACACACACACACATACAGGTATAAGGGTAATAAATTCATTATGTATTTAAAGAGTAGGAACATGGTAAACACTTTCAGCCCTACAGATTCAGTTGTTCATCTGAAAAGAGCCCTGAACAGCATGCTCTATTATTCTTTGCAGTCATTGCCTACATTCATTTGGGAATGCCACCAATAATGCTACAGCAAGATGTCACAGCAAGGTGGAACAGCATGTTTTGTGTGCTGAAAAGCCTCTTAAAGCAAACATGAGCACACGGTTTACTCTGCAGATTATGATCAGCCCGTGACATTCAGTGCCCACCAAAGGGGTTTAATGAAGAACATAATTTCTTTTCTCTCCCCATTTGAAGAACTAACGAGGGAGTGGAGTGCATCTGTAGCATTTGCAGACAACGCGTTCCCATCAATCATTGCACTGAAGTTTCTGCTGAGGAGGTTAAGCTGACAATGGAATTGTTCTGAAAAGACTCTTTTATAAGCGATGACGAAGCATTGAATCAGATCCTGTTTATTGTATCACAGCCATGCTTGTGCCAAGACATTAGATTATTACTTTGATACGGACAAAAAGCAGAGTGTTCACAGGATGCTAACAGGATGCTCTAAAGACAATTAGATTGAGGGTTGAGCACAACCCTCCGCAAGAAAAACAGCCAGGCAGCTGCTCTGTCCAACATGAACAAGGAACAAATGCATGCAATCCTATCTCAAAAACAGGAATCCTCTTGAATTTCCTTGGTTTTGCACAAATAATGCTGTATGTGTGTATATATATATATATGTGTATGTATGTTGTGACGGGAGGAGCCAACGACAGACACAGTGGGTGTGGCGTCAGGCCTCGGAGAGGCTTTTATTAAACAAAAATGATAAAATAAAGTGTCCAGGGCGAAGAAGTGTCCAACGAAACAGGGGGGATCTGGTGTCCTCGTTGTGCTGCGGGGCTCGTGAAGGAGGGCAGTGTTCCAGGAGGAGGGAAGGGTCCAGGGAAGGGGCGCAGTCCCGGTGGCCGCACGCGCTCCCGCTCTGGCTGGGACACGAGGGGCGGCGGCTTCTCTCTAAGCGGCGGCTCTTCCTCTTCCGTCCTGGGCACGAGGGGCGGCGGCTTCTCTTGAGCGGCGGCTCTTCCTCTTCACCTGCTCGGCCTTCGGCAGGACTTATACGGCCCGACATCTCTGGTCCGACGACCGTGTACTTGTGCGGCTCTCACCCGGCTCCCGGGCTCAGCAGCTCACATCTTGGGTGGCGCACTCATATGTTCGGCAGCTCACATCTTGGGTGGCGCGAGTCCCTCAACGCACCCTTCCTGGACCCACGAGGACACCAGCGTGCATGCACGGGGGAAGAGACCGGTCTCTCGAGGAGAGGCGCACTCGGCTTTTAACAGCGGCGGTGATGAGGCTTCATTCAGTCCAGCTGTGCCTCATCACACGCCGCCAGCCTGCGTTGATACCACGCCCCTCCTCTCATCCACCCACTCCAGTCGGGAGCCTGGTGAAGGGCGGCGAATAAGGGACGGGGTGGTGATGATGAGGGGGAGGGCCACCGATCCGTCACAATGTGTATGTATGTATGTATATGTATGTATGTATGTGTGTGTGTGTGTGTGTGTGTGTGTGTGTGCGCGCGTTTTTGTGAAAAGTCAGGACATAGATTTGTATAATAACAAAGGTATGACACAGGTATTACAAGGTGAAG